>NC_053489.1:617654100-617974814 GCF_905171775.1 Rana temporaria | reverse complement strand
GCAGAGCTTCCCCTTTTGGGTGGAGCTCCGTTTTAAGTTATTATATTATATTACTTAACTTTATTTAAGCTTACGGGGCCTACGTATTTACAGATAAGATGCAAAACTCACATTTACTTTGATGGAACCAGTCCACATGGGGTGATATTTCAATCATTGGTAGAGTCTGGTAAACAGAGTGGCCTGCTTGCTTCTTGCATTTCATGGCAGTGATCTGAATTCAAATTTGAGGTATTCCTTCCCACTGTGGAGTGTTCCCACTCTGCATTTCACATAATATATTACAGTAAAACCTTGATTTGGGAGTAACTGGGTTTGAGAGCATTTTGAAAGACAAGAAAAATTTTTACTTTGTTAACTTTGACTTGATATGCAAGCGATGTCTTGATATACAAGTATTGTTATGCCACAACTGCGTATAAAAGAGAAGAGAGGCACCTCTAAGTTTAGCAATATGGTTACATTTAATGAAGGTACAACATTTAGCAACATATTGCTACACTAATGCAGCGTACATATGATCGGAATTTCCGACAAGAAATGTTCGATGTGAGCTTTTGGTCGGAAATTCCGACTGTGTGTAGGCCCCATCAGACATTTTCTGTCTGAGTTTCCGACAGCAAGAATTTGAGAGCTGGTTCTCAAACTTTCCGACGGCTAAAGTTCTTTTCGGAAATTCCAATCGTCTGTATGCAATCTACGCATACTCAGAATCATTGATCTTCATTTTTCTCGGCTCATCGTAATGTTGTACGTGACCGCGTTCTTGACGTTTGGAATTTCCGACGACATTTGTGTGACTGTATGTATGCAACACAAGTTTGAGCCAAAATTCCGTGAGAAAAAAATCCACGGTTTTGTTGTCGGGACAATGCCACAGCTGATTTCCAAACCCCTCTGAATGTTTTAGGTCCACTGAGACCATTGAGGGGAATTGTTTTTTAGGACAAGGTCTTGGAATTGGGCAGGACATTAATCGGCTGGACACACACCAGCAGGTCCTGGGCCCTTCTAACTTCCGCTCCTCTGGCAGTGAGGGCTGTTTGGATGCTATTCCCCCCTTTACACAACTTTTGGACTGAGCCTGAGCGACTCTAGGGGGATCCACACCCAGTCCATTACGTGAATTACAACTTGCACTATTCTGCTCCCGTGGCCCCTGATGACTGTTTGTTAACCAGAAACGCGTCGGGCATTTCCACATCGTCCATTTGGAGAGTGCTTTTATGTTTTTTGTTTTGTCAGTTTTTGCCAATTTTGGCACACTTATTGTTCTTGGTGGTATTTTTTTGTAAGTTGCACTTTTGTTGTTTTTATGCACCTAGGTGCACATTGTGTGCTTGTATCAAGTGCCAACATGTTTATCTTGTCCCAATAAAGATCATTTTACACTTACACTGTGTTTGGATTGCAAAGTCCCATCAAGGGGGTATATACTTTTTTGTCATATGTTACCCAGGGATGTGGCCAACATCACAGTCATTGGATTTATGAGCACCTCTGCTTATACCCGATTTTCCGATCATGTGTACGCGGCATTAGGCTGGATTCCCACCTATGCATTTTTAGTGCGTTTTTGCAGATTTGCACTACAGAACGTGTTCCATAGAAAACCATGTTAAATGGGCTATAGTGTAAATCTGCAAAAAGCACTAAAAATGCATAGGTGTGAATCCAACCTTAGAGGCGCCTCTCTTCTCTTTTATACTCTGTAGCTCCTGCTGGATTTTGCTTCTAATCACCTTGTGGAGGCTTCCATTTGTGGATGGACATTTTATGGTTACAGAATCACATTGCTATATTCTTTTTATATGGACTATAAACTGAAGGACCTATGGATAAATGGTTGTGGAACGAATCATTTGAGTTTCTATTATTTCTTATGGGGAAATTTGCTTTGATATACAAGTACTTTGGATTACAAGCATTTTTCTGGAACAAATTATGCTCGCAATCCAAGGTTTTACTATATAAAAAAAAAGCGCCAAAAGCCAAAACTCTTTAGCCACATACACACTATCAGTTTTCCTGATGGTTTTCTCTTCAGGTTTACCAAAACCATCTAATATGAGGTCAAACCTTAAGCGTTTCAATTTGAATGCAATCAGGCAGGTCCTTGTACTACATGGTTTTGGTAAACCTGAAGAGAAAACCAGCAGGAAAACTGATAGTGTGTATGGGGCTTATGAAATATCCTTGGCAGGTGTACATGCCTAGGAACCCAAAGATAGTGATCTCACCAAGATATAGCTACCAAAATATGAAACGTCAGTTTACAATTCACCATCAGTTTATGGTGGACTGATCCTTTAAAAAATTTGTATTTTTTTTTTTTCCTGGTGCATTGAATCTATTAACACACCCTATTAAGGCAATGAAAAACTATATGCAGAGAATGTCTTTTGCACAATGGCTTGAATAGAATTGCCCTCTTGACAAGTGGGGTTGAGGATTGGCTACCCATTAAACTGTTGTAACCAGCTTGAAAAGAAGATAAGTTTGGATTTTATTCTAAAGCTTACAACTGTGTGACAACTTCAAATACGTCCTTTCAACCGTAAATTACATGTAGCTTCTAAGTCCTGTGGCCCCTTCTCTTCCTTGCCCTCTGAAACCTCAAGGACAAAGACCTCCCGGCCTTAAAGATGGTCCTCTGTAGGATTAATCAGCTTTTGTTGACAAAATACAAATTAAAACTTCTTTACCAACAACTCCTCCTCCTCAGCTGAGACCCACTCACAAGGGAACAACTATATTATCACCCCCGTACAACTAGAAGGCTTAATTATTAACATGAATGAACACAGTGTCTTTCTGGATTATCAATTAAACACCTCTGCTCAATACACAGCTACTGAAGAGACTTTTTTTTCAGCAATTCTGGGTAAATAGTGATTCTAAATAGAGTTATAACATAGGTGTATGCAAAGTGGGTCTTGAATGTTCTCCATGAGCAACTGTGCCACCTACATTAAATATAGGGAGGTAGATTCAGGTACTGCTGCGCACTCCTTACGGAGGCGCAGCGTCCCGTTTTTGCCCTGCGCCCCCGCAAATTAATTGCGCTACACTTCATTCACGAAGCAGTAGCCACGTAATTTGCGTGGGCGCTCCTCAAAAATGCCCGGCGTAAGGGCGCCTAATGTAAATGATCCCGTAGGGGGCGTGAATCATTTAAATTAGGCGCGTTCCTGTGCCGAGTGTAGGGCGCATGCTCCGTTGGGAAACTTTCCCGACGTGCATTGCGGCAAATGACGTCGCAAGGACGTCATTTGCTTCAAAGTGAGCGTAAATGGCGTCCAGCGCCATTCACGATTCACTTACGCAAACAACGTCAAATTTAAACTTTGCGACGCGGGAACGACAGGTATACGTAGCATTGGCTGCCCCTGCTATTAACAGGAGCAGCCTTACGCGAAACCCGACGGACGGAAACGACGTAAACTGCATACGCAGGGCTCACGTAACGTTGTGAATCGGCGTTAGTATGCAATTTGCATACTATACGCTGACCACAACAGGAACGCCACCTAGCGGCCTGCGTAAGAATGCAGCCTAAGATATGACGGCATAAGGAGCCTTATGCCAGTCATTTCTTAGGCTGCAGTCGGCGTATCGAGGTTCCTGAATCAGGAGCATTCGATACGCCTGGGCAAGTAAGCAATTGCGCTGCGTAACTATGGTTACGCAGGCGCAATTGCTCTTTGAATCTACCCCATTGTCATCATTAGAAATACTTGTCCATTGCTTATACATGTAGCACTACCCCTGAAGGAGCTGCTGGTTTGTTTTGGGTGGCACGTTACCTCTAATCCTTCACCGTCTAGGGTATACGATGAGAGCTGGGAAGAAACTGCAATGTCCACACTTTAGATGTATTTTTTTGTGCTTTATTACCCAACGGGCTAAAATGATAAAAGTGGTAGTAGTTGAGAAAGGTAGAAGGGATAGTAAGGTTCAGGCGTATAACTTTTTTCGGAAACAGTCCTGCTTCCAGCGGTAAACTCTCGTCGCCACTCTAGCCAGAGTGGGTATTGTGCACCTGGATAGGCCTCTCTCACCAGCCTAACAGCCAGGGTGTCACACGGAACTTTAGCAAAGTCTCTGCCACAGACCTTCCCAAAGATGGAGATATATTCGGTCCAGAATTCTTCTCAACACAGGATTAAGCACCCGGATCTCTCTTGAATAAACTTTAGTCAATTCTGGACTGACAGGCGATCATCATCCAGCCTCTCAGTAACGGTGCGTCCTTGGATGAAGTCTAAGGCCTCTCCTGAGATACCAGCCTCGTGCTCGGTACTGGCCCAGACAGGTTCTTCATCGGGCGGCTTCCTCCCTCAGGACAGACAGCAAAGGACCACTCTGCAACTGTAGACCCAGTCTGACTACCGGGCCTACACGGTAGTCAAGCAAACACGTGGTCCCGGAGCCTGGAACACTTGAACACACACCCCCGGCCATGAGGGCCACACACACGGGGGGGGCGACAACCAGGGACGGCCTCAACACAACGTCGACCCAGAACTAATGACATCTGTCCCTTAAGTACTCTCCCCCAGCATGCACAGTGGGGCGACCAACCCCCACTGATTGGCTGCTGAGGAAAAACACCCAATACGCCCTGACTTGACTGCTGCCACCCTTGGCCTAGGGTGGTACAGGCACCCCAGGCAGCAATTGTGGTCACTCACAGTACAGCCATGGCTGGAACAGAGGCCCACAATTGGCCAAAATAACATTGCCAGAGGTAACTAAATCTCTGACTACCCTCTAAATTTAAGGCACCACCAGTTATGAAAGTAGCAGGGCGCTACATACATAAAACACCTCATGATCAATAATTTTTCAGGTTACAGGTTTCATGTCGGTAGTCTAGATTTTTAATTTGTACAATACTAACTGAGATGAAAAGGGGGTCATAAAGGAGACACACTTCAGAGCCTACCATTAATTTAAGTACAGTTGAGATGGCCAAGTAATCTTTTTCATTTGCACAATACACAATACACATGTAGCGCTACTCCCCGGAGGAGCCGCTGGTATTTTTATAGGTTTTCCCTTGTTTCAGCTCCACAGTCAGGCACACAGTATTTCCCACAGCCAGGTTCACAACTCTTGCTTGCTACTTCAATGACCAGTCTAATTTAGGAACCTGAATAGGAGAAGAGAATAGTATGTAACTGCAATTGAACTAGTCACACTCGAGGACAGTAGAACTATGTAGTACACTGTACTTTTTTCAGCACGTCGTTGTGTTTTACGTCACCGCGTTCTGACACGATCGGTTATTTAACCGATGGTGTGTAGGCACATTAGACCATCAGTCATCTTCATCGGTTAACCGATGAGAACGGTCCTTTGGACCATTCTCATCGGATGGACTGATTGTGTGTATGCGGCCTCACTGTATTAAAGTGTATTGTAGTTGTACTGTCTACCCTCAAGTTATAAAGCACTGTGTAAACTGTACAACAATAATAATAATAATATATGCTGGTACTTGCACAAAGAGACAGGCATCTGTATAGGGCAGTGATGGCGAACCTTGGCACTCCAGATGTTTTGGAACTACATTTCCCATGATGCTCATGCACTCTGCATTGTAGTGGAGCATCATGGGAAATGTAGTTCCAAAACATCTGGGGTGCCAAGGTTCACCATCACTGCTATAGGGCCTATGGGTATGGCAAAAGCAGATTACTTTTGGGAGTCCAAACTGCCAAAATTATTACTTAGGCCCCGTACACACGACCAAACATGTATGCTGAAACTGGTCCGCGGACCAGTTTCAGCATACATGTTCGGTCGTGTGTAGGCGCGAGCGGGCCGAATTCCAGCAAACATTTGCCCGCTGGGCCTTTTCCCAGCAGACAAATAATCCTGGACGTGTTTTAAAACCGTCCGCTGGAATCCTGCCCGCTCGGACATGTACGGTCGTCAGTACAGACCTACCGTACATGTCCGAGCGCCCGCCGTCCCTCGCATGCGTCGAATGACTTCGACGCATGCGTGTAAGCCTTTAAATGGCAGGCCCGCCCACGTCGCCGCGTCATCGCCGCGTCATAGTCACGGCGACGACGCGGACACGCCCCGCGTATTGTTTACGCGCGGACTGCTGTACGATGGTTAGTACAGCCATCGTACAGAAGCCCTCTGGCAGGCATGTACGGTGAAAACGGTCCGACGGACCGGTTTCATCGTACATGTTTGCCCGTGTGTACCGGGCCTAACATTTGGATTTGGCCAATGATATGTGAATTCCTGAAGCCAACATCATGTGAATTTCCAGTTCAACTCTACTGGTGGATTATTTAAAAAGTCTGTTAACTTTTACCCATGTCTTATATTTCAGTTCTGGGTGGTTCTTTATCATTTTGACATTAACTGTCACCTAGAAGGCATTGATTAAGTGGTGAAATCTAGCTTAACTGCCCTGAGAAAGTGTTTTCCGTGTTAAAATAGACCTGACCTTAGTTAAACTTTTTTTCCAAAAGCTTGTTGGTCGGTGTGTGGGTGTGTAAGAAAAAAAAAAAAAGTGCTGAACTCAACAGCTTCTTTTAAATTGAAGCCTCGAAAAGATGATCACTGCTGCGACCTTTCCAATACTTTATGTGGTCTGTGGCCTATATTTAACAGATCATTTATATATCACATCATGAAAACTATTCTCAGTTTATTTTCACTGTCATCTATGTTTCTGTGTCCAACATAAGAGTCAAAATTGCAGCAATTTGAAGGGCTGTGCGGTGATTTGAAAAGTTCTTTCTTTATTTTTTATTTTTTTTACTTTTTATATTTTTTCCTTGCCATTTAAGGTAGCTATGAGTAGACTCCACATTACATAATTAAAGAAGTGTGATTGAACCCTCAGTTTAAATTTCCTAATACATTCTTAATGCCTCAAATAAAAAGTGTCCAATGTCTTATGCCGCATACACACAAACGTTTTTCATGACGAGAAAAATGCAATTTTTTTAATTGGTCATTAAAAACAACCGTGTAGGCTCCAGAGCATTTTTCTCGACGAGAAAAATGTCCATAAAAAATTTAAAACATGCTCTATTTTTTCTCGTCGTTTTTCACGTCGTGAAAAATGGTCGTGTGTAGGCTTTAACGACAGGGAGGAAAATGCGCATGCTCAGAAGCAAGTCATGAGAAGGGAAATTTGCATAATCAGACCAAATAATCATAAAATATAAAAATATAAAAATATATAAAAATAATCAGACCAACTTCCCTTTTATAGTGCCGTTGTACTTGTTGTATGTCACCGTGCTTTTTGCGAGCATTTTTTTTCACGATCGTGTGTATGCAAGGCAGGCTTGAGAGGAATCACTTTGAGAAAAACATTGGGCCAGATTCGCGTAGAATTCCGGCGGCGTAACGTATTGCATTTACGTTACACCGCCGCAAGTTTTATGGGCAAGTGCTTGATTCACAAAGCACTTGCCTGTAAACTTGCGGCGGCGTAGCGTAAATCCGTCCGGCGCAAGCCCGCCTAATTCACATGGGGCGTGTATCATTTAAATTAGGCGTGTTCCCGCGCAGAACGTACTGCGCATGCTCCGTTTTGAAATTTCCCGCCGTGCTTTGCGCGAAATGACGTCGCACCGGCGTCATTTTTTGAACGTCGACGTGAGTTACGTCCTTTCCTATTCACGGACGACTTACGCAAAAAAGAAATTATTTGAAATTCGAACGACGGCCATACTTTAACATGGCAAGTCTAAAGACAGGCCACGAAATACCAGCTTTAACTATACGTCGGGAAAAGCCGACTAGCGACGACGTAAGAGAATGTGACGGCCGCGCGTACCTTCGTGAATCGCCGTAAACAGCTAATTAGCATACCCGACGCGGAAAACGACGAGAACTCCACCCAGCGAGTGCCGAAGTATTACACCTACGATCTGAAGGCGTACAAAGCCGTACGCCTGTCGGATTGAAGCCAAAAGCCGTTGTATCTTGGTTTGAGGATTCAAACTAAAGATACGACGCAGCAAATTTGAAAATACGCCGGAGTATCAGTAGATACTCCAGCGTATTTCTTCTGTGAATCTGGCCCATTGTTTTTTTCCATGACATTAAAAACAGCCGTGTGTACGCGGCATTACAATTTTTTCTTTCTCAGGCAGCCACAGCCTGGGTAAAAAGCCTGTCCCCTGCCAGCAGCTACATATTGTGACCACTGCTATCCGTGGGGAAGCAGCAGTCTCATTTGCAGAGGTCTGACATGCCCCATACTGACCTCCCCCCAAAAAATGTTTTATGATGTTCACAGCAAAAGTGGAGCTCAAATACTCACCTTTCCAGCAGCCTGTGCCTTAAAAAGTGACTCAGTTCAAGTGCCACAGTCTTTGTCAGGCTCTTTTGATACAATCAACACTTCAAGGAGTTTAGGGTGCCTGTGTCGGTGTGTGGGTGTGTAAGGAAAAAAAAAAACTGCTGAACTCAACAGCTTCTTTTAAATTGAAATCCTTCTGCGTGCTATGGTTCCTTTGGTTCATTTGAAACTCCTGGAAACATAAACTGTTGAAAATAGAAAACACAGGCTGCCAGAGAGATGATTATAATTCCCATTATTTTGCAGGGAACCGCCTTAAAGCGGTTGTAACCCTAAAAAAAATAGCCCCTGTTCCTTTAAAGCATGAGTAACAGCATAGTGCTGTTGCAGTGTAATTTGTCCCTTTCTATGGTTTAAAATACCTGGTTGATCCTGCGTGCTCCTGTATCCCCCTATGTGAACAGACCACAGTAATCATTGCTGCTGATCCATGATACCCTGGTCAGTTTACATGCCTTCGTAATCCCGCAGGCTCTCCCTCTCCCCCTGCCTGTTAGCCCAGTCTGTGTAGTGAGCCGATCTTCCCATTCCTCCCTTCTCCTCCTGCTGCTATTTCTGCTGCAATACATAACCCCATTACTTGTATCCTCTCTGTTTTATGAAGATCTAAAGTATTGTGTGTCGGTCGATTACAAGCCTTGCACTTACCCTATCTATGGCACGGGCAGCGCTTCCCTCCGGGCAACACGTGGCATTGCCTCCTCGGCATCACGGCGGCTTCCGGCGTGCGTCTCCTCCCTCCTCCTCCTAGGCCAAAATAATCACTTTTCCTTTCAGCCAATCGGGAAACCGGTTTCAGACAATATTCATTTGCCATTGTCACATAACTGGGTGGTGCTTTGTGCCCCGAGACCACCCTTTCTTGAAGCCTATTAAAGCCTCTGGCTCTAATCACATGGTTAAAAAAAACAAAAAAACAATTGGAATCCATGCGTTCGTCGCCCTGCATGTAGATTAGCGGGGAGGACGCATTCATAGGAGGGGTGACACCCGTGTGATCTGCATTACGGGCTGCCACTGGTCAATTGTCACCAGGACAGGAAGTTATAGAAAATCCTAAATTATCATCAGAATACAAGGTGAAAGTAAATAATCAAATGGGGACACCTGTCTCAGGGACAACTCTCTAAAGCTTGATTCACATACTTCAAGGTGACTTCTATAGGACTTCTATTCTTTTCTATTCTATACTTCAATCAATGTAGTATTCAAGTCGCCTGGCAAAGTCACACCGCAAGTTGTTCGACTTTCAGGTTGCGGCAATGTGAACCGAGCCTAATCGATCGTTTTTCGGCATGAAAAAAAACGTTGTTTTTCAGCATGTCCAACTTCATCATTAAAAACGATGTTGCCCACACACCATCGTTTTTAAAAAAATGATGAACAAAGCGCGGTGACGTACAACACGTACAACGGCACTCTAAAGGGGAAGTTCTATTCGCCTTTGGGCTGCTTTTAGCTGACTCCTTTTTAGTAAAAGACGATTCGCGATTTTTTGTCTGTTACAGCGCAATGAATGTGCTTACTCCATTATGAATGGTAGTTTTACCAGAACGAGCGCTCCCGTCTCATAACTTGCTTCTGGGCATGCGCGGGTTTAAAACGTCGTTTTTGCCCACACACGATTATTTTTTACAACCCGAAAAACGTCATTTTTTAAACGACGTTAAAAAATGCAGCATGTTTGAATTTTTTTTTTGTCGTTTTTCAGAAGCCGAAAAACGATGTGAAGCCCACACACGATCATTTTAAATGACGTTTTTAAAAAGTCGTTTTTTTTCATGCCGAAATATTGATCGTGTGTACGTGGCATTAGAGGAGAATTCCCCTCACTTTAAACTTTTTTGGGGGATATCTCTGCACTGAGAACCGAGCCACCGAACATCGCTGATGGCTCGGTTCTCACAGAGAGAAAAGCTGCTGACTGTCAGTTAGCAGCTCTCCTGTTCTGCTCCCTCACGCTCACTGGAGCGCTGAGCTGTGGAGAGGCGGGGAATGGCCCTCTCAGTGGGTAGCTGAGACTACCATCAGCCAGAGCAGCTGGCGGATCCAAACTTCGGAAGCCGGAATGACGCGCTGCCTCAACTGATTGCAGTGACGTCAGCGGAGAGCGGACTTCAGACCGATCTCTACTGGAAACGGCCACAGGAGTGCAAAACGAATTGCACTTCTGTAACCCAGAGGAGAAGCCCAGCCAAATGAGCTCCTTTAATTAAAGTTCCTCTCACCCCACTTCCTGTTGCATCTTTAGGACAGCAAACTAAATAAATAAATACATTAATAGTGGTTTTAACCCTTAGCTGCTTGACCCAAAACTAACAAAAAAGTTCAGACTGTTCATATTCTTCAAGATTATTTGGGTTTACATTACAGAGTCGCTTTTAATGGCCCTGTTGATTCGTCCTTTATGAGCAAAGCTGAGGCACATTTTAAATCTGCCACAATCTGAAATATCAGTTTTAGGAGGTCTAACCCTTTAAGAAAAGCAAAGTCAGCGCTGCCCTTGTCTAAGCCCATCTAGGCTGGGCACAAGTTACCAAAGGGACAAGTATCCTGCCGGAAGCCAGTAACGCTTGTGCACATACACAGAAATTATGGCGCATGCACTCGTGTGCACACACGTGCATTGCCAGTCTCCAGATCCTAGATACCTGCGGTGCATATTCACACACGTTGGAGTTTTACAGATAAAAAATCATACTTGGGGGGCACACCCTAACAATGCGTTTACATTCAAGGTGGTGCTGCTATAAGACCAAACAGTACAAAATATTTTACAGCGTACACATACAAAAATTACACTTAAATCCTGCAAGGCTATTAAAAAAAAAAAACCTGAACATATTCAAAAAATATAGGGATTTGGTCACACTATAAGGTCATATAGCGTTAAGCCCACTTACTGCGTCAAAGTACCCCAATGTACTGCATCAAAGTAGCACTATATGACCATAAAGTGTGACCAAATCCCCATATTTTTTTAATATGTTTAGGTTTTTTTAACCACTTCAGCCCCGGAAGATTTGGCTGCTCAATGACCAGGCCATTTTTTGCGATTCAGCATTGCGTCGCTTTAACTGACAATTGCGCAGTCGTGCGACGCTGTACCCAAACAAAATTGATGTGCTTTTTTTCCCACAAATAGAGCTTTCTTTTGGTGGTATTCGATCATCTCTGCGTTTTTTTTTTTTTTGCGATTTAGACAAAAAAAAGAGCGTCAATTTTGAAAAAAAAAAAACAATATTTTCTACATTTTGCTATAATAAATATCCCCATTTTTTTTTAAGTGAATTTTTTCTCAGTTTAGGCCAATGTGTATTCTTCTACTTATTCTTGGTAATAAAAATCCAAATAAGCGTATATTGATTGGTTTGCGCAAAAGTTATAGGCCCAGATTCTCAAAGGGCTTACGACGGCGCAACGCCATGTACGCCATCGTAAGTCCTATCTATGCGACTGATTCTTAGAATCAGTTACGCAAAGATATCCATTAGATCCGACAGGCGTAAGGCTCTTACGACGTCGGATCTTAAATGCAATTTTTTTTTGTCCGCTAGGTGTTGCCGTCATTTTCCCCGTTGAGTATGCAAATTAGCTAGATACGCGAATTCCCGAACGTACGCGCGGCCGACGCAGTAAAGTTACGTTGTTTACGTTAGGCTTGTCCCGGCGTAAAGTTGCCCCTGGGTATATGAGGCGCAATCAATGTTAAGGATGGCCGCCGTTCCCTCGTCGAAATTTATAAATTTACGTTGTTTGCGTAAGTCGTCCGTGAATGGGGCTGGATGCCATTTACGTTCACGTCGAAACCAATGACGTCCTTGCGACGTCATTTGGAGCAATGCACCCTGGGATATTCTTCGGACGGCGCATGCGCAGTACGTTCGGCGCGGGAATGCGCTTAATTTAAATACTACACGGCCCCTACCCGCCTAATTTGAATTAGACAGGCTTGCATCGGGTGATTTATGCTACGCCGCCGCAACTTTACAGGCAAGTTCTTTGTGAATAAAGCACTTGCCTGTAAAACTTAAATGAGATACGTTACGCCGCCGCAGAGATACGCCGATCTCTGTGAATCTGTGCCATAGCGTCTACCAAATAGGGGATAGATTTATAGCATTTTTATTATTATTATTTTTTTTTACTAGTAATGGTGGCGATCTGCGATTTTTATCATGACTGCGACATTATGGCGGACACATAGGACACTTTTGACACATTTTTGGGACTATTGACATTTATACAGCGAATCAGTGCTATTAAAATGCACTGATTACTGTAAAAATGGCACTGACAGGGAAGGGGTTAACACTAGGGGGCGATCAAGGGATTAATTGTGATTAATTGTGTTTCCTAATGTGTGTTCTAACTGAAGGGGGAGGGGACTGACCTAGAGGAAATGATAGATCGTGGTTCCTAGCTATTAGGAACTGTCGATCTGCATTTCCTCAGCTCACAGAACGGGGATGTGTGTGTTCTGCCTCTCGTGCCCGGAGATCGCTCGCGGCCGGCACTCCCGCGATGCCTGCTAAGAACGCTTAAAGCGACCGACGTACAGCTACGACGGTTCGCCCAGCGGAGCTAACCTGCCGCAGTATAACTTAAATAGCCTTGCAGGATTTAAATGTCATTTTAGTATGTGTGCAGATTTTTAAAGATGGCGGCACAGAAGAGGGGTTCAGGCTGTTTAGTTCCACTTTAAATAGATTAGGGTTGTCCCGATACTGATACTAGTATCGGTATCAGGACCGATACTGAGCATTTGCGCGAGGACTTGTACTCATGCAAATGCTCCCGATGCTTCACCGATACTTTTTTTTTCGGAGAGTGGGTGGAGAGGGGGTGGAGAGCGGGTGGAGAGGGAGCGGAGAGCGGGCGGAGAGAGCTACTGTCTAGTCCCCAAAGAGAAAGCCAAGCACCCCCTGCCGCCGCCGTCTAGTTGATCAGCGCGGGGGACATTACAGCTTTCATTTGAATAGCTGTCTATTCCCCGCCGCGCCTCGTCATATATAGCTCCTCCCCCTTGTCCGAGCACTTTGATAGACAGATCACCCATCCCAAGATTGGATGGGTGATCAGTCTATCAAAGTGCCCGGACAAGGGGGAGGGGCTATATATGATGAGGCACGGCGGGAAACACACAGCTATTCAAATGAAAGCTGTAATGTTCCCCGCGCTGATCAACTAGGTGGCAGCGGCGGTGGCGTGGGGGGGGGGGCTTTGCTTTCTCTTTGGGGACAAGGCTGCATTTGGGGACAAGGCTGCATTTGGGGACAAGGCTGCGTTTGGGGACATGGCTGCATTTGGGGACAAGGCTGCGTTTGGGGACATGGCTGCATTTGGGGACAAGGCTGCATTTGGGGACAAGGCTGCATTTGGGGACATGGCTGCATTTGGGGACAAGGCTACATTTGGGGACAAGGCTGCATTTGGGGACAAGGCTGCATTTGGGGACATGACTGCATTTGGGGACAAGGCTGCATTTGTGGATAAGGCTGCATTTGTGGACAAGGCTGCATTTGGGGACAAGGCTGCATTTGGGGACATGACTGCATTTGGGGACAAGGCTGCATTTGTGGATAAGGCTGCATTTGTGGACAAGGCTACATTTGGGGACATGGCTGCATTTGGGGACAAGGCTGCATTTGTGGATAAGGCTGCATTTGTGGATAAGGCTGAATTTGGGGACAAGGCTGCATTTGGGGACACATGGCTGCATTTGGGGAATAAATGTTTGCAAGGATTCCATGCCATGTGCCAGTATCTGTCCACATCGAAAAATGTGCAATACAAATCTTTATTCTCCTAATGTAGATGATGAAATCACTGAGCTATGTCATCATGCAAACATTAATAGTATTATTTGTTTTATTTCTGATGAAGGTTGGAAGAAATACGATAGGCTTAGGATTTTCAATTGTCCGGGTGTGTATTTTATTTTTCTTTCTTTCTTTGGATAACACTTGTTAGTAACAATGTAAATACCAGGGAAAAAACATTTCCTTTGTGTTCCACGGAGAACATGCATGGGCACGACAGCATGACTTGGTACATTTTACAGATGGTATATCTCCTTCTACCCGCCTGGCCTCCACCTTGTAGCTGGACTGCTCTATTTACCAGGTTATGCAAATAATATAAGCTTGTTTAATCACAAGGAAGCCTGGGCCAGTCACTGATAACCCCCATTGTGGATTAAATGTGACGACACCAGTAGGATAGGGAAAATACGGAATTACAAAACCAATACTGTCATATAATCACACACATAGGTTGGACTTGATGGACTTGTGTCTTTATTAAACCTCAACTACTATGTAATTGCACAAGGGGGGTAATTTGTTTTGGGCTGGGGGCAAAAAGTGTTGAGCATCCTAGTGCTCAGGGGTGGACTGACAACTCATGGGACCCCCGGGCTATAGAAGATTATGGGCCCCCGGGCTTACAGATGGCCACCAAGCCAGGAGGCATTACAGAGGCGGGGCAGCTAAAATCTCAGGATTTTTACATCAAAAGCATGTCGGTTTTGGACATATCAGGGACAGATGTAAAAAAAACACAGATTTTTACATACTGTCCCTGGTTTTAATGAGCCTGGCAACCCTGATGGGGCCCCCGAGTGGCATGGGGCCCTCGGGCAGTGCCCGAGTGCCTCAATGGTCAGTCCGCCCCTGCTAGCGCTTCAAGGTTTGTCAATCCAAAACCTAAAACTTAAAGTGTTACTAAACCCAACACAGTTAAATCAGTCTGTATATGCAGTAAAGCATGCTTGTTATACTCACTGTGGAACCTAAGGGGTTAATCCTCTACATTGTGTATAAAGGCTGTTTGATCCTGTCTTCTCTCATCCTCCCCTTCTTCCACAGTCTCCAAAAAAGAACCTGATATTTACAGAGCCAGGGGACGGGCTGCACATGCTCAATTTGGTTTTTATTGCTAGAGAGTTTTTTTTTCTTTCTTAGGAGTGTGCATGTGATTAGCACAGGGCCAATCAGCACTGTTCAGACATCATGGGAGGATCATGGGAGAATGAAAACTCCTCCTACAAGCTTTACTAGGAACTGATAGAACTGATATACTGCTGATAAGAAAAGGTATTTATCAGTTTATATTTACTAAAATAATTGCATCTCCATGCTCTGTGTACTGCCGGAGACCAGATATAATGAATGCAGGTTCTGGGTTTAGTAACACTCTAAAGTGATTGTAAACAATCACCTTGTAAAACAACCCATTCAGTTTAAAATCAAAATTAAAGATAAAACATTTTTGTTTAGATATAAAAAACATTATAAATACCTTTTTTTCCCTTTTTTTTTATAAATGATCACATTCCCACTGTTCTCAGCTGCATAAGAGCTGGGGGAGGAGAAGCAGCAGCACACCGAGCATCCCAGTGAATGTCTGGACATGTCAGGAGGAGAGCAGGCTGAGTTCCCAGCATAGCTAGAGAACTGACCATTGTGTGCTCTCCTGCTTAGTGTGGTCAGTGTTTAATAGGAAAGCAGAGGGACTGGCAGGAACACCAGGGATTTCACACAAAGGAAGCAATACAAAGCGAACAGGAGACTTTCTCATACAAGTACGCGGTACAGCAGGCACAGATCAAGAATATGAGGTGTTAGGGTAACAAAGTCTTACTCAGTTGTACAGGCTCTAGACATGTGCCATCAGTTTTGTTACGATTCGAAATTCAGGCAAAATGTACGTGATTCAGAGATTTGTATGTATCTCTATCTCCAAATCACAATAGTAATGAATTCCATTGAATATGATATAAATTATAGCGAAAACAACAAATTCATTTGTTTCATTCAGATGACATGATGTGATAGTTTGGGCCTTTTGTTAAAGGATCACTAAAGGAACAATTTTTTTTAGCTAATAGCTACCTTTACCTTACTGCAGTACTGGTTTCATGTCCTCATTGTTCGTTTTTGCTTTGAAGTTGCTGTAATTCTGCTCTGATCTCCACACTTCCTGCTTGTCTGGCTCCTTATGAAAAAATCTCATGGCAGCTTTTCACTGTGGTCCAAGCTGTGTGTCTAAAACTCCTCAGAACCAGAACCAATCAGATTAATTTTAAAAACAAAACACTGCCCTGGATTTGTTTTTTTTTGTTCTGTGGGTCTCTTTACTTCACAGAAACATGAAACCAGTTCAAAAACGAAAGTGAAACGGCAGGTACATTATATGATTGAATTTAATCAATTTTTAATAATTTTTAAAAGGAATCAGTTAACTTGTATGTCTCTATACCCTGTAAACAGTCATTTCAGCAAAACATTTTTTTTCCTTTAGTGACCCTTTAATGTTTGAAGCATCTGAAATAACATAAGGACATAATCAATGATCCAAATTGATTTGGATCCATTTGTTTTTATTCCAGTGAGTATAGTGTAAATAGTCTAATAGGATTCTTTTTGTATTGAGGTTGAACTTGAGGCACCATTCGTTTAATTTTGTATGTGTGCGGCCCAACAAACAACGGTCAGTTGGGAATAAGGAAATTAAAGCGGGGGTTCACCCAAATTTTTTTTTTTAACATTAGATTGAGGCTAATTACGGGAAGCACAATCCGTGTTTTTTTAAAAATCAAAGCAGTACTTACCGTTTTAGAGATAGATCTTCTCTGCCGCTTCCGGGTATGGTCTTCGGGACTGGGCGTTCCTATTTGATTGACAGCCTTCCGACGGTCGCATACAGCGCGTCACGAGTTGCCGAACGTCGGTGCGGCTCTATACGGCGCCTGCGCACCGACGTTCAGCTACTTTCGGAAACTGGTGACGCGCTGTATGCGACGGTCGGAAGGCTGTCAATCAAATAGGAACGCCCAGTCCCGCAGCCCATACCCGGAAGCGGCGGAGAACATCTATCTCTAAAACGGTATGTACTGCATTGATTTTAAACAAAACACCCGATTCTGCTTCCCGTAATTAGCCTCAATCTAATGTTAAAAAATGTTTTTTTGGGTGAACCTCCACTTTAATTTAACTGAAAGCGGAGCTCCACCCAAAAGGGGAATGGCACTTTAAGGCCTCCTCTCCCCTCCTCCTCCCCAAATGGTGCTGGTTTTGACAGGTACCCACTCCCACTTCCACTCAGATCACCCCCTCCTTTCCCGCAGTCATATGGGACATGTCACAGGTCCCAGAAAACTATAGGACCTATCACAACGTACAGTGCTACTAATGCATGCGCAGTGGGCACCCAGCTGTAAAGCCACAAGCTGTCACGGCCGAGTGCCCACAGTTGAGATGCCAATGCCAGGGACAGAAGACCAGGTGAGCACATCACTGGATCCTGGGACAGGTTAGTGGCCAGTTTATTAAAAGTCGGCAGCTACAGCTGCTGACTTTTATTAAACACAAAATTTACTGGAGCTCCTCCTTAATAACATAACAAATGAATATGTATTAATTTGTATTTTTTGGTTTTATTTGGATGAGAGCGGCACGGTAGTCTTTGACTCTTGGGTAATCAGCCTATTCTTTTTGCATTAACATTTTTTTCATTATTATGAACTTGCACTACATATAAAATAGAATCATATTGCAATAAATACAGTAAGGTATAAAAGGCAAATAAGATGATTCCTGCTTATTGTGTTTGGGTTGATTGGAGGTGGATCCATCAGAATCTCTGAATCCTAACATAAGGAATGAATTCATTTTGTTCCATTTGTTACTTTCAGATGCACAAGACTCCAAACGAGATTGTCCAATCAGCTTTTTCCATTTCTCTTTGTGGGTTGGACTAGCAGGGATATAGCGAGTCTTCCGAAACAACAAAAGAATAACAGAACTTCTGAAAATACGAACTGATTCGGAACGACATCTGAAACAAATTCCAAAGACAAATCATTCTAACATAACGATTGTGATGAAACAAAATGATTTACTTAAAGCGGGGGTTCACCCAAAAAATACATTTTTAACATTACATTCAGCCTAGTTGTCCTAATGACAATCGGCTGTTTTTTTTCCCCGTACATACCGTATTTTCACCGCCGCTTCCAGGTATGTCTTCTGCGGGACTGGGCGTTTCTAATTGATTGACAGGCTTCTGACCATCGCATACAGCTCGTCACGAGTTGCCGAAAGAAGCCGAACGTCAGTGCGCAGGCGCCGTATAGAGCCGCACCAACGTTCGGCTTCTTTCGGCAACTCGTGACGCGCTGTATGCGAAGGTCGGAAGCCTGTCAATCAATTAGGAACGCCCAGTCCCGCAGAAGACATACCCAGAAGCGGCGGTGAAAATACGGTATGTACGAAAAAAAAAAAAAAAAAACAGCCGATTGTCATTAGGACAACTCGGATGAATGTAATATTAAAAATGTATTTTTGGGTGAACCTCCGCTTTAAAGTGGTTGTATGAAATACTTACCTAAAGGCCCATACACACGATCGGATATTCCGACAACAATTGTCCGACTGACTTGTTTAGTCGGATAATCCGACAGTCTGTATGCTCCGCCGGACAATTGTTGTCGGAATTTCCGACAACAAATATTGGCTGTGCAGGCTCTCAAATTGTCCGACAACAAATGTGTTCCGTCGGATTATCCTATCGTGTGTATACAAATCCGCCAGACTAAAATCAAATATACAAACACGCATGCTCTGATCCAATGCTTAACATCAGACAACAATAGCAGAAGTTGTCCAAAGGGTGGCGGTAACGAGCTGAAAAACCACGTAGTTTGGTGTATGTTGGCTGAAAATGTCTGTATGCAGACGGCAGAACATACATACATACTGGACATGTAGTCCAATCAAATAGAGGAGCTACTGTAGCTCACAGTGCTGACAAAGCTAGTGCTGGTTCCAGTATAAAGGTGTCAGAAAACACAGTGCATTGCAATATGTTGCGAATGGGGCTGCCTAGCCATAGACCGGTCAGGGTGCCCATTCTGACCCTTGTCCACAGCGAAAAGCACTTAGGCCCCGTACACACGAGAGGATCGATCCACTGAAATTGATCCGCGGATCGGTTTCAGCGGATAGATCCGCTGGTGTGTACGATCCAGCGGATATTTATCCGTGGATATATTTCGGGCCGACCGATTTCCAGCGGATAAAAATTTCTTAGCATGCTAAGAAATCTATCCGCTGGAATCGGCTCCAGCGGATCGATCTGGTGGTCTGTACAGACTCACCGGATCGATCCGTCCGAACCCATCCCTCGCATGCGTCGTAATGATTCGACGCATGCGTGGATATCCTTATATGACAGCGTCGCGCACGTCGCCGCGTCATCATCGCGGCGACGGCGCGACACGTCACCGCGGTGTGAATTTGGCGCGGATTTCGATCCGATGGTGAGCACACTCCAGCGGATCGAAATCCTCAGAGGATTTATCCGCGGAAACGGTCCGGAGGACCGTATCCGCGGATAAATCCTCTCGTGTGTACCCGGCATAACAATGGTCACGTGAGCATCAGAACTGGACCATGGAGTAATGGAAGAAGGTGGCCTAGTTTGATGAATTGAAGAATGGTTACAGGACTTGAAGGATCTGCTACTGATGGCTTGGTGCCAGATACCTCAGCATACCCTTTGGTGGAGTCCATGCCTCGACTGGTTATGGTGGGTGGTCATAATGTTATGGTTATCGCTGTGTATATATATATATATATATATATATATATATATATATATATATATATATACTGTATATATACATACACACACATACAGGGCTTTTTTTTCTCCAACAATAGGTGCTGGAACTCAACCACAACTCCCCAAATCCCCTATCCTACACACACCCTCCAAATCACATCAAGTAGTGGGTGTGGTCAGTCAAATTTCCCGAACAGTAGAAGGGTCTTAAAGGGGTTGTAAAGGAATTTTTTTTATTTTTTTAAAAATAACAAACATGTTATACTTACCTCCACTGTGCAACTCGTCTTCTGGGGTCCCTCGGCGGCTGTCTCTGGTCCTCCCCGCAAGAACTCCACACATTCATGCAAGCTCCCTCCCATTGTGTAGAGTCCTTGCGGGTGCGCTCCCGTGATATAGCGATTGGCCATAGCCGCTCACTATATCACTCGGCCCCGCCCCTCGGCGTGCCGCGTCACTGGATGTGATTGACAGCAGCGCCAGCCAATGGCTGCGCTGCTTTCAATCTATCCGCTCTAGCCAATCAACGGCCGGGCTGAGTGGCGAAGAGGATGTCGGGGCCGAGCGCGGGACTTTCGAGGGGTTAGGTAAGTATAACGAGGGCTGGGGGGGGGGGGCGGTATAGTCGGAAGTTTTTTCACCTTAATGCATAGAATGCATTAAGGTGAAAAAACTTTTTCCTTTACAACCCCTTTAAAGGGGCATTAAATACCAAGATTGCATTACATACAGAGTGCAGAGTTCAGGGGGTTACACACAGAGTGCAGAGCTGTCACTTGTAAACACAGGAACTGGACTTCTGTGTTTACAAGTGATTGTGGTAAGCAGCCCCCCCCCCACCCCACCCAAGGGTCTGAGCCAGAGGAGGTGGATATTGTGGTGTGTGTGTATGAACCTCAATATTTCTAGACCAGTTGTGGAAAAAGTGACCATTGTTTAAATAAGAATTTCTAGAAACAAGATACATTGTGGTACTATCATTGTACCCCAATCTATATCTTATGGCCACCTATAAATTCAGAGGTGTACCAAGTATGCATGTGATATCAGGAAGTTTTTTTGTTGTTTTTTTGCCACAAGGCAAAGAAGAGTAATGAGCATTCCTCTTAAATAGTTTAGTAATAACCATCTCACCACTTCCTGGCACATCCGACAATATAATTACTTTTTTGCCATGAGCAAAGTGTAGGGATTTGTTCATATTGCTTACTATTGTGTATTCCACACACGTATTAGCATGTTTAACATATCTAAAACAATGTTGGTATTAGACATTTGAGGAGAAAAAACAGTGGCCATTATGAGGCACACCCACCCTCCCTGCTGGATTTTTTTTCTTACGTGTAAATACTAACAATGTACTTCTCTTATTTTCTTCTGCTTGAGCTGTTAAAGTGTCACTAAACCCACATCCAGTGTTCATTTTGGCAGCAAATTTCGATTTAGTTTTAGTCTTAGGACTAAAATGGCATTTTAGTTTTAGTCCCGTTTTAGTCTTCTGCAATTGTTTTAGTTTTAGTCATATTTAGTCGACTAAAATCTCCAGTACATTTCTAAAATCTAATAGGGGTAGTTAAATTATAATGTATTATTTAACCACTTGCTTACTGGGCACATATACCCCCCTCCTGTCCAGGTGAAATTTCAGCTTCCGGCACTGCGTCGCTTTAGCTGACAATTGCGCGGTCATGCGACGTGGCTCCCAAACAAAATTGACGCCTTTTTTTTCCCCAGAAATAGAGCTTTATTTTGGTGGTATTTAATCACCTCTGCGGTTTTTATTTTTTGCGCTATAAACAAAAAAAGCAAACATTTTGAAAAAAATTCAATATTTTTTACTTGTTGCTATAATAAATAGCCCAAATTTTTTTTTCTCAGTTTAGGTCGATACGTATTCTTCTACATATTTTTGTTAAAAAAATAAAATAAATCGCAATAAGCGCTTACATAATATGGGACAGAATTATTATTATTATTTTTTTTTTACTAGTAATGGCGGCGATCTGCGATTTTTTATTGGGACTGCGACATTATGGCGGACACATCGGACACTTTTGACACATTTTTGGCGCCATTCACATTTATACAGCGATCAGTGCTACAAATATGCACTAATTACTGTATAAATGTGACTGGCATTGAAGGGGTTAACACTAGGGGGGTGAGGAAGGGGTTAAATGTGTACCTGTATTGTGTTCTAACTGTGGGGGGAGGGGGGGGGTGACTGGGGGAGGTGACCGATCTGTGTCCCTATGTACAAATGACATAGATCGGTCTCCTCTCTCCCCTGACAGGACGTGGAGCTCTGTGTTTACACACAGAGCTCCACGTCCCTGCTCTGTCATTGCCGATCGCGGGTATCTGGCGGACATGGCGACCGCCAGGAACGCGCATCGGCATCTCGGGGACGCGCCGGGCACGCGCGCCGCCGCCTGCGCGCTCACGTGCCCCCCAGTGGCCGGAGGAATCCAGGACGTCATATGACTTCCTGTTGGATTTTCAGAGCCACCGTGAAGCCGTCATTTGACAATGGCCCGGGGCTCAGGTGGTTAAGCATTTCTTTACAATTTCCAAACTCATTATACAGTTGTGCTCATTAGTTTACATACCCTGGCAGAATTTATGATTTCTTGGCCATTTTTCAGAGAATATGAATGATAACACAAAAACATTTCTTTCACTCATGGTAAGCGTTTGGCTAAAGCCATTTATTATCATTCAACTGTGTTTACTCTTTTTATATCATAATGGCAACAGAAACTACCCAAATGACCGTGATCAAAAGTTTACATACCCTGGTGATTTTGGCCTGATAATGCAAGTTGACACAAAGGGGTTTGAACAGGGGTGGACTGACAACTCATGTGGCCCACAGACAATAGAAGATTATGGGGCCCCCGGGCTTACAGATGGCCACCATGCCAGGAGGCATTGCATAGGCAGGGCAGCTAAAATCTCAGGATTTTCACATCAAAAGCATGTCGGTTTTGGACATATCAGGGACAGATGTAAAAAAAACACAGATTTTTACATACTGTCCCTGGTTTTATTGAGCCTGGAAACCCTTATGGGGCCCCCTAGTGGCATGGGGCCCTCGGGCAGTGCCCGAGAGTCCCAATGGTCAGTCCGCCCCTGGGGTTGAATGGCTATTAACTGTAACCATCCTCACCCGTTATCTGTTTGCTTGTAATTAGTGTGTGTATAAAAGGTCAATGAATTTCTGAGCTCCTGACAGACTCTTGCATCTTTCATCCAGTGCTGCACTGATGTTTCTGGATTCCGAGTCATGGGGAAAGCAAAAGAATTGTCAAAGGATCTGCGGGAAAAGGTACTTGAACTGTATAAAACAGGAAAGGGATATAAAAAAACATCCAAGGACTTGGGAATGCAGTGTTCAAACATTCTTATCAAGAAGTGGAACCCAAACCACGGTCAGGTAGACCAACTAAAATTTCAGCCACAACTGCCAGAAAAATTGTTCGAGATGCAAAGAAAAGCCCATAAATAACTTCCGGTGAAATTCAGGACTCTCTGAAAACATGTGGTGTGGCTGTTTCAAGATTCACAATAAGGAGGCACTTAAAGAAAGATGGGCTGCATGGTCGAGTCACCAGAAGAAAGCCATTACTACGCAAATGCCACAAAGTATCCCGCTTACAATACACCAAACAGCAGAGAGACAAGCCTTAAACCTTCTGACACAAAGTCATTTGGAGTGACAAGACCAAAATTTCACTTTTTGGCCACAACCATAAATGCTAAATTTGGAGAGGAGTCAACAAGGCCTATGATGAAAGGTACACCATTCCTACTGTGAAACACGGAGGTGGATCGCTGATGTTTTGGGGATATGTGAGCTACAAAAGCACAGGAACTTGGTCAAAATTAATGGCAAGATGAATGCAGTACATTAATGCAAATGTTCCTCCAGTATTTTTTGATAATCAGCCAGGAAGCTGCACATGGGATGTACTTGGATATTCCAACATGACAATGATCCAAAACACAAGGCCACGTCGACCTGTCATTGGCTACAGCAGAATAAAGTGAAGGTTCTGGAGTGTCTATCTCAGTCTCCTGACCTCAATATCATTGAGCCACTCTGGGGAGATCTGAAACTTGCAGATCACCACCATTACTAGTAAAAAAAAACAAAAAAAACAATAAAAATGCTATAAATGTATCCCCTATTTTGTAGACGCAATAACTTTTCTCGCAAACCAATCGATATACGTTAATTGGGATTTTTTTTTTACCACAAATATGTGGAAGAATACATATTGGCCTAAACTGAGGAAGAAATTTGTCTTTTTTGGATATTTATTATAGCAAATAGATAAAAATATTTTTTTATAGCGCAAAAAAAAAAACTGCAGAGGTGATCAAATACCACCAAAAGAAAGCTCTATTAGTGGGGAAAATAGGACATCAATTTTGTTTGGGTACAGTTTTTCACGACCACACAATTGTCCATTAAAGCATTGCAGTGCCGCATCGCAAAAAAAATGGCCCTGGTTCAGGAAGTGGGTAAATTCTTCTGGGGCTGAAGTGGTTAAAGGGTAACACCTTTCGTAGGGAAAAAAATTGCAAATAAAGAAAAAAAAGTATAGCGTATACAATTGCGACACAAGTCATATTGTAATTGAATGTTATTAAAATTGACCTCTCCCTTTCAATCTCTAAAATTATCTTTAAAATGTAGGGTTGCCGAAATTAACGATTAATCCTTTGATTAATCGTTAATTTTTTTGATCGATCAAAATTCTTTTGATCGTTACTCACCTCTCCGCCGGCTTCCGGGTCTTCAGGGAGTTCCGTCGGAGATCTGGTGATGTCATGGACACCGGCGGGGCTTGCGGTGTCCATCTGAAGGGCTCCTTGCTGTGCCTTCATATCTGCATGCCGGCGGGACCTCACTATCTGCCACTATCCGGCTGTTACACTTCCCTCTATCACTTCCCTCTATCAACCTGCGATTCTACAACCATCCACTGGGAGTTGTGATAGTTCCCTTCACAGGACATCTAAATGCCGACGGACTGGATTCAGCAGTGGTATCGTTGTACACATTTTTATACCAGTATCATACTTAGCTACATGTTTTTATGACTGCTTTTGCTACCGTTTGGTATTACTCGCACCATTTTTACAGTTTATGTAGCTACATCGATTTTATCTCCAGTGCAATATTTATTTTGTTACCTACTTAAAGACTATAAAAGTTTTAATGCTATTCCCATCGAGTGCTGCCTTCATGTGTTTTTTGTATCCTGCTATCCATTTTTCCAGTAGTTGGAAGCTGCACTGGGAATCAGCCTGCAAGGAGGTCAGCTAAAAGTAGTTGGATCTGTATGTGCATTATAATTAATCAAAAATTAGTCGATTAATCGATAAAAAAAAATCGATTAATCGAACACGAAAATTTTAATCAGTAACAGCCCTAGTAAAATGCAATGCAATATGGCTAACTGGAGGTGTTCTTTACACAGATTGTGTACAGAAAGCCCCCCAGAAACATAGGGCCAGATTCTCAGTGGAGATACAACGGCGTATCTCCAGATACGCCGTCGTATCTCTGAGTTGCACGGTCGTATCTATGCGCCTGATTCTTAGAATCAGTTACGCATAGATTTCCCGTAGATCCGACTGGCGTAACTGTGTTACACCGTCGTATCGTAACTGCATATTTACGCTGGCCGCTAGGTGGCGCTTCCGTCTGAAATTCCGCGTCGAGTATGCAAATTAGCTAGATACGCGAATTCACGAACGTACGCCCGGCCGACGCAGTACATTTACGCCGTTTACGTTAGGCTTTTCCCGGCGTATAGTTACCCCTGCTATATGGTGGCGTAAGTGCGGTGTACCAATGTTAAGTATGGCCGTCGTTCCTGCGTCGAGATTTGAAAAAGTTACGTCGTTTGTGTAAGTCGTCCATGAATGGGGCTGGACGTCATTTACGTTCACGTCAAAACCAATGACGTCCTTGCGGCGTACTTTGGAGCAATGCACACTGGGAAATTCCACGGACAGCGCATGCGCCGTTCGGAAAAAAACGTCAATCACGTCGGGTCACAGTACATTTACATAAAACACGCCCCCCTGATCCAAATTTGAATTAGGCGGGCTTACGCAGGCCGATTTACGCTACGCCGCCGCAACTTATGGCGCAAGTGCTTTGAGAATACAGCACTTGCCCGTCTAATTTGCGGAGGGGTAACGTAAATCGGAAACGTTACGCTGCCGCAAAGATACGTGATCGTACGTGAATCTGGCCCATAATTTCCTTCTTGTGTGATTTGCTCAGTGATTTTCCCAGAAGTCTGCACTAAGATCAGAAAGTCAGATTTCAGGCATCCGCTGCAATAACATTTTTATTTTTGGTGAGATACTTTCAATAGGAAATCACGGCTAAAGGGATGCAGGCCCAGCAGCTCTTCTCATTAGAGCCCTGCAGGTGCAGCAGCTGATTAAATATTATGAAGCCACTCCCATTAGATTCACTTACCACATGGATACAGACAAATACACAGGGATTTCTTCAGAGTAACAAAAGGTAGGAATCTGCAATAAAGTTTGCTAAAAATCCTTGTAATGCACATAAATCACCCAGAGGGGAATGTTTTTTTCTCAACAAAGAGTTAAGCCTCGTACACACGACCGAGGAACTCGACGGGCGAAACACATCGTTTTCCTCGTCGAGTCCCTTGTTAGGCTGTCGAGGAACTCGACAAGCTAATTTTCTCCATTCCCGTCGAGGAAATAGAGAACATGCTCTCGTCGAGTTTCTCGACAGTTTCCTCGACGAAAATGTACACACGACCGGTTACCTCGGCAAAAAAATATCTCCCAGCAAGTTTCTTGCTGGTTTTTGCCGAGAAACTCGGTCGTGTGTACGAGGCTTTACACTTTAGGAGCTGAGAACGTCTCTGGCAAATCAACTAGCATTTTGTGTACTTGCATTCCCTCAAAGAGATAAAACACTGGAAAACAATCGTGCATTGCAGAGATATGGCCATTGGCCAAAACAAAGACGCCTGGAGCTTGAAAACAACACTTCAAAAACTTGCATTTGCATGCAAAAATGTCTTCAATATCGACAACAAATGAGAAAAACCTGAAAAGAATGGGCATGTTGGATTCTTCTCTTTATTGGTTGCTTGCTTCTCCTCCACTGCTACGTCAGCATGAGAATGTGTTGAGCTCTTATATGGGGGGCAGCAATGCCAGTAAGCTATCTGCACAGGAATCGGGAAGGTGATGCCGATTGTCAATGGGCTGAGTGGGAGCAACGAATAAATAAGCCTAACGAGCCTTCTCACAAATCTGAGAGCGTTCGCCATATCTGAACTTAACGCAAATCCTGGTCAGATCATCCAAAATCACAACAGTCTGCATTGTTAAAAATTATCTTTCTTGTCCAATAAATGCAGCTATAGTATTTCAGGGAAGGAATTGAATTTCAGAAGTCTGCTTAGGATGTGATACAATTATACCAAGGCATAATAAGTTCATGATTTTCTATTATATTCTTTGTTATGACAGTGTGTTTAATAAGAAAATAATATCCATCCCGTTATTAATGGTACGTGACCTTTTGTGGCGCAGGATACGCATAACCTATAATTGCCTTTTCAATGGAAATTGCATTTTAAAAGTTCTAATTCACTTAACCCTGTCAGGTAAATGATGACTTATTGTATTAATTACTGCTGTTATTTTTGTACTACCAATGACCACAACAACCTTCTCTATTGAACCAGCACTGTAGGCATAGCACAAATTATGGCCTGAAAAAATACATTGACGGACAGAAACCTATAACAACCAATCAGAAATAAGGGGTGTGAACACCACCAATCCTTATGTCCCATCTATAAAAGTGCACCTTAGCTTTGTTAACCACTTAAGGACCGGACCAATATGCTGCTAAATGACCCAAGGGGTTTTTACAATTCGGCACTGCGTCACTTTAACAGACAATTGCGCGGTCGTGCGACATGGCTCCCAAACAAAATTTGCGTCCTTTTCTTCCCACAAATAGAGCTTTCTTTTGGTGGTATTCGATCGCATCTGCGATTTTTATTTTTTGCGCTATATACAAAAATAGAGCGAAATTTTTGAAAAAAAATCAATATTTTTTAATTTTTGTTATAAGAAAAATCAAATAAACTAAATTTTAGTCAGACATTTAGGCCAAAATGTATTCAGCCACATGTCTTTAGTAAAAAAAAATCGCAATAAAAAAAAATAGGTACCTAGCGGGAACAGCGACACTAATACAGCGATCAGAAGCGCGCGGATTGGCTGGGAGCGATCCGGAGGGGGCGGACAAAAACAAGCAGCCCCGGATCGCTCCCTCATCCCGGATCGCTTGGCTAGCCACGGGGACCGCGGCAGGTACCGGGGGGGTACGCCAATGTGCCTGTACGTGCCATTCTGCCGACGTAAATGTACATGCGGCGGTCCTTAAGTGGTTAAAGTAAGTATTCACCCCATTATAAAAGAACGTTTTTATAATGTACTACAAGCTATAGGTCATCTAATCTCTCCTATTGTTCTCCCCTTGCCTTAAAGTGGTTGTAAAGTCTCTGTTTTTTTTTAAAATAACAAACATGTTGTACTTACCTGCTCTGTGCAGTGGATTTGGATAGAGTGGCCCAGATCCTCCTTTTCTCGGGTCTGTCTTCACAGCTCCTGGCCCCTCCCTCCTGTCGAGTGCCCCCACAGCAAGCAGCTTGCTATGTGGGGCAACCCAAGCTGAGCTGCAGATTTGTGTACCCATTCAGACATGGAGCTGTGGATCGGCCCTGCCCCTTCTCTCTTCTGATTGTCTAACTGATTTGATTAACAGCAGCGGGAGCCAATGGCGCCACTGCTGTCTCACAGCCAATGAGGAGGAAGAGTCCCGGGCGGCTGATGGACTCGTGGGCATTGCTGGACAGAGTTGGGGCTCAGGTAAGTATTAGGGGGGCTGCTGCACACAGAAGGCTTTTTATCTTAATGTAAAAATATAAAGTGTAGCGCCAATGACTCAGCTCTACTCGGGATGCCCCAAATGGAGTAAGACACTCCTGAAAGGAATGAAAAAACAACGTGTATCCACACAGTGATAGTGGGATATTGTATAGTATCACAAATGTGAAATATCAATCACAAATATAAAAATGAGAATATTAAATAAACCTGTAAATTGAACAAAGTGCATTACACAAATTCAACCCAACACCATATTGTACATAAATCAATCTGTGTTGTTATGTGTCCATAGAGATCAATCCGGCAATCAAAAAGGTGTTTGATAGCAAAAAGAGGAGGTAGCAACTCTCCCAATTTGGCATATGAACCAGACACCCAGCATCAACATAAATTAATATGTGGAAGAATCTCTATATTCCTCTGTAACAGTCTGCATAGAAACAAAAGATGTAAAGTCCGTCCCCCTATCAGTGGTGATATACAAGTATAAACTCTTTCCACTCGTATGGACTTGAAGAGATGAATATCTTCAGCAACTCATTCCAATCACTTTAGGGAAGGTAGTAAATGGATACTCTTACCAGATTCCAATGACCCACTGCTCATCATACGATGGGTGGGTCTCCAATGCTTGTATGGGCCGATTGCCCTCTCTGGTTATCCTTGCGGTGGTATCCTTCCAAGACTATTTCAAAGCCTATGTGACATCAGGACGGTTGCTGGTGGGAGATTATACTCACAGTCCAGGGGGGTTCGGATGTTTCCAAGGGTGATTGGAAAATCGTGATACAGCCAATAATTGATCATACCAAGGTATGTGAGGAAAAAAGAAAAAAGAAAAAGCTCCTCATAGTGTAAAAAAGTTGTGATTTAATAAAAAACATCAAACTAGTGTCACTACAAAGATCAACACTTTGAATAAAATTGGCAATAAAATTCAGTAGTGAATCCAAAAAAAAAGGAGAAAACAATCCAACCAGAAAAACATGCAGCAAAAAATAAAGCTTCAATGCCCTGTGAAAGGCTGAAGGAATCCACAGAGTTTTAGCAGATGGTGGCAATGTGACCTGTATACCCTACCGGTTTCGTCGCAATTGGACTTCTACTGGGGTTTATCTTAATGCAAAGAATACATTAATATAAAAAAAAGTTCTGCCTTTACAACTCCTTTTAGTTTAGCTATGTATTACTTGTCCTCTCAATCGATTCCCCCGTCAACTCTAAACAGCATGCACAAAAGGATCTCCACTGCCTGCCGACTATAAAATTCAGCAGCCGTGGCACACATGGCTGCCCAAATAAATTGGTACTGGCATACAGTGACTGCATCTGAGAGGATGCATTTGCTTTTTGACTGATAATTTTCTACCTGGCTCAGTTGATTCTTAAATCGACTTTCATCCAGGTGGTGCTGGCAGGGCCACCCACCGCTTGAATTTAATTGACACCCAGGGTTATTCTTTATGACAAAAATATGAGGACTGGACCGAAAGTAATACAAACATGGACATAACATTTTTATTAACTTAGGTTGTTCAAATGTCACATGTTGTTGGAGTAACTCTTCCTATGTAGTAACCAGGGGCAGCCCGTCCATTAAGGGCGCATGGGCGCACCCCCTCCTATCCATGCATCCGCCCCTTGCAGAGCGCCGGACGCATGAATTCCAATGGAGTGGGTGTTTTTTTGAAGCACGTGATTAGAGCCAGAGGCTATAATCGTTGTCAAAATAGGGTGGGCTCGGGACGCAGAGCACTGTGTTTTGAGCCCACCGAGGTGTGTTACATAGAGAATGAATATTAGAATTCATGACACATTGACAAGAGTAACCAATGACCAGATATTGCTTTTGTCAATGTTGTCATCCTTGTAAACATTCTGTAACCTTCTGTGTATATCGGAGAGCCTGAACCACTCTTACCTCAAGAACTCAATGATTGCACTTGATTGGAATACATTATTTTCCTGCAATGAAAAAAGAAGATTTACTATAGAGGAAGTGTTATTCTACCAACATTTACCAAATTAGAAGGACATATGTAAGTTAAAGCGGAACTTCAGTAATTTTTTCAACTTTCCATCTATTAAATCTTCTGCCCTTGTTGTTTTAACTTTGGATAGTAAAACATTTTTTTTCTGCCAGTAAATGTCTTATACAGCCCACTTCCTGTTTCTTGTCTGGTAAAAAGGCCTAGGCTTCTGGCATCATGCACAGATCTCTCTCTCTCACTCTCGTGGGAGTTTGCCATGTGCAGTAGAGAACCGTCTGTGAAGTAAGGCAAGGCTTCACTGCCGGGTTCCCTTACAGGCAATGGCAGCGACAGCACCCGGCTGGGGTGCCAACATTGCTGGATTCCAGGACAGGTACCGTATTTATCAGGGTATTGCGCGCTCCGGCGTATAGCGCGCACCCCTAAAGTGGACCTGCAATTCCTGTAAAAAAAACATAGTACTTACAGTTTTGGTGTCTTGCGCGGCGTCCATCGGCGGCCTCGTCGGGTCCGGCTTCCTTCTGCGGCTTCGGTGGTGTCCTCCTCGTCGGGTCCGGCGTCCATCTGCGGTGTCCTCCCCACTCGATCCCCGCTTCCCGCGCTGAGTTTGAACTATCGCGCCGGCATATACCGAGCGCAGTACTCTCGTGTATAGTCGGGCAGGCCCGGCTCCTCTCGCGGTCACGTCCTGTACGTCCAGGACGTGACTGGGGGAGGAGCCGAGCCTGCCCGACTATACATGAGTGTACTGCGCTCGGTATATGCCAGCGCAGTAGTTCAAACTCGGCGCGGGAAAGCGTGTATCGGCGTATATAGCGCACCCATGATTTTGCCCTGAATTTCAGGGCAAAAAAGTGCGCGGTATACCCCGAAAAATACGGTAAGTGTCCTAATATTAAAGCCTCGTACACACAATCAGATTTTCCAACGGGAACACTGTTCCGGTCGGAAAATCCGATTGTGTGTTGACAGCCTGTTGGTACGCTCCATCAGACAATTTTTGATGGATTTTCCACAGACAAATGTTGGATGGCAGGCTTTAAAATTTTCCATGGACAGCGGTCTTTTGTCGGATTTTCCGATCGTGTGTACACAAGTCTGTCGGAACAAAAGTCCAAAGTACAAACACGCATGCTCGGAAGCAATACTCACTAAACACAACATTAGCAGAAGGTGCCCAAAGGGTGGCGCTAAAGAGCTGAAAACCAACGCAGTACTCCTAGTATGTTACTACGTTCGTGTTTGTTGGCCGCAATGGCTGACAATTCTTTGCCGTTTGTATGCAAGACAAATTCCTGGCCAACGCCCTTCGGACAAAAGTCCGAAGCTGTGTCCGCGGAAAATCCGATTGTGTGTACGAGGCTTAAAAGAGCTACAGTATTTTTTCTTGGAGGGGGGCTGAAACTCCTCTTTAAGGATAAAAAGGCTAGAAAATAAATGCAGACAGTAAAACTGTAATTTTTCCCCACATTGGTGGTCAGTGAAGGAATGCCTTCTTACAATTAGTGGTCAGTGGAAAGGTGCCCCTCACATTGATAGCCAGTAGTAGTTGGTTTTTACGGGGAGAAGAGCAACCTTATACTAGTGGTCAGTGGGCAAAGGGCCCAATTATCCTGGTGGTAGGTAGTAAGAAAAGATAAGAAGTAGAAAAAAAAAATGTGACTTTAACTGTTTAAAGGATGAGTTCACCATTAAAAAAATTATAACCCATTTGCAGGTAAAAAAATTAGCATTTTTTTTTTTTTACTAGGAGCTTGCAAAGCATTTCCCCCTGTACAGCAGGCAGTTACACTCTGACAGGAAGACTCAATAAACGAACTAGAGCGCTCAACAGAGCCCTGGTAGTGCATTGAGAATTACAAGCCAGCAGTTGCAAAGGCTGTTGGTACTTGTAGCTAGGGATGAGCCGAACACCCCCCCCGTTCGGTTCGCACCAGAACCTTCGAACGGACCGACCGTTCGTGCGAACATTTAGAACCCCATTGACGTCTATGGGACTCGAACGTTGAATTCAAAAGTGCTTATTTTAAAGCCTAATATGCAAGTTATTGTCGTAAAACGTCTTTGAGAACCCGGGTCTTGCCCCAGGGAACATGTATCAATGGAAAAAAAGTTTTAAAAACGATAGTTTTTTCTGGAGCAGTGATTTTTATGATGATTAAAGTGAAAAAAAAAATGAAAAATTCCTTTAAATATCGTACCTGCTGGGTGTCTATAGTATGCCTGTGAAGTGGCATGTGTTTAGAACTGTCCCTGCACAAAATGAGATTACTATAAGAAAAAAGTAATTTAAAACTGCTTGCGGCTTTAATGTAATGTCTGGTCCCTGCAATATGGATGAAAATCATTGAGAAAAATAGCACAGACACAGACAGTAGACACACCACATAGCTTTAGGTGCACACTACAGAGGACACGGGCAGTACACACACCACGTAGCTTTAGGTGCACACTGCAGAGGACACGGGCAGTACACACACCACGTAGCTTTAGGTACACACTGCAGAGGACACAGAGAGTTCACACCACGTAGCTTTAGGTGCACACTGCATAGGACACATGCAGTACACACCATGTAGCTTTAGGTGCACACTGCAGAGGACACAGGCAGTACACCACGTGAGAATACTGCAGCTAGCACAATCACCTGCCTGCCAGTAAATTAGGAAGTGCGGATCTAGCTAAACTATACAGTGTATAAATATATATATACAACACCTGGGATGCATATATATCCTCTACACACTGTAACTTTAACTGACTAGTCTGCCTGTCTGCCTGCTCTATCTACCTACTAAAAATGACACTCTCTCTCTCTGTCTTCTCTCTTTTAACCACCGCAACACACTACACAAGTCCGACCTGCAGGCAGCCTTTTATAGTGTGGGGCGTGTACTAAACCCCCTGAGCCATAATTGGCCAAAGCCACCCTGGCTTTGGCCAATTATGGCTCTCAGTTTTTTGCAAGCTGTGATTGACCAAGCATGCGGGTCATAGTGCATGCTTGGCCAATCATTAGCCAGCAATGCACTGCGATGCTGCAGTGAATTATGGGCCGTGACACACCACTCTAATTTGGCGCGAATGGCCCAAAACGTTCGTAATTCGACGAACGATCGAACATACAATTTTCTAGTCGATCATGAGTTCGAATACGAAGCTCTCTTGTAGCTTTCACATTCACAAAACACCTTCCTCTAGGGCCGGGACTTTTGGGGGCCAGAGGAGTTTTTTGTTCCTGTTTGAAGGGCCTGCTATGGTACTTACCACATGCACTTATCCTCTTACCCTTCACCTTTTTTTATATGTGTGTTTGTCACTGCACCTTTTGCACCTACATTTCCCGATTAGTATGGTGCAGGTCCTCGGGCCTGCCCTGAAAGTCTTGGGGGGGGCACGTTGGCCTTCTGGTCAGTATCTTTCCCTCCCATGGGGCCTCCCTTTGGGGTAGCACCACCTAGTACTTGGGGTTGGCCTGTTCCAAAGAAAGGGGTCTACCTGGTTTCGGGCAGGTGAACCAGTAAATCCCCGAACCCTGTCAGGAGCCTTTGGCCCCAGGGGATCAGGGCAAGGGTCCTTTCTCTTTGGAGGAGGACCATGTTTACACCCTGTGCGCTTTTTTGTGTTCTCACTTTTTGTGTGCACACTTTTATTTTGCACTGGGTGTTAAGTTTTTGTGAGTGTTTCACTACACCATAGGACTTCAAAAAAATAAATAAATAATTGCAGAACTTATACTTTAAAAATTGTTAGCTGGTCCATCTAAATCTGAGAATGCAACTGTCCAATGGTGTCTCTGTTGCTCCTCTATCCAGAGTGGAGACACCCTAAGACCCGATGACAGAAAGTGTGTTACTGGCTGTATCACCATGTGGTAAAAAGGACATACGCGTTAAAAAATGTGTGCAACCACCACATTTATGTTTAAATAGTTTCTATTAAGATTCCATACAGTAAAACAGTAAAATATTCTCAACTTTTTGTTGTGCAAAAATAACCCAACGCAGTGGGAGCATAACAGTACAGCCCGGTCAGGTGCAGCATACAAGTAATTGTACAAAATCAAGTCAGGTCCTACTAGTGCGCATGCATGGCCTAATCTGACCTATTACTTCCAGGACCATACACACTTACAATAACATACATAATAAAGTATAGAAAAAGAGCCTAAGACTAAAATGAAAGTCAGAGAGAGGTAGGGAAAAGAATAGAGAGGAACAAGAAGAGAGAGGGGGGGGGGGGGACCAAAAGAGCCTCGGTCCGGCACCCAAGCCCATCCACTCATGATAAACTAGAGAGGGATCCTTTTGCGATTGTTTGTAAGATAAGCAATCCATGGGTCCCACACATTATGGAACAGTTTCATTTTGTCCGGCTTTAATGCTGTTAGCCTTTCATTCAACATCAACCATGTGAGTTTACCTTTAAACTGTTCGAATGGGAGAGCTGCAGATCTCCAATTTCTATCGTTATCTTTGCAGAAATAAATATAAATGTGAGGAGCCGCCTACTGTATCTCGAGGCCTCAGCAACCCTGCCTCCTAGTAATGCTTGTTTGCAGCCACCACATTTAAAGTGGTAGTAAACCCAGAACCCTGCTTTCACTATATCTGGTCTTCCACAGTACACAGAACATGGAAATGCAATAATTTTAGTAAATATAAACTGGTAAATACCTTTTCTCATTAGCAGTATATATCAGTCTTGTGACTTCTATCAGTGTCTGGTTAAAGCTTGTAGTTTTCATTCCACTCTGACTGTCCTATGAGGCTGCAGGACCCCTGACCCTCTGTCTGGACAGTGTTGATTGGCCCTGTGCTGATCACATGCACTATCCCAAGAAAAACTCTAGCAAAAAACACCAAATTGAGCATGTGCAGCCTATGTTCTAGAAAGAGATGGATTGGGGACTGTGGAAGAAGGGGAGGATCAGAGGAGACAGATGTCAACATCCTTTTTGCACAATGCAGAGGATTACCCCTTAGGTTCCCCATGTGTATAACAAGCATGCTTTACTGCATATACAGCCTGATTTTACTGTTGTGGGTTTAGTAAAACTTTAAGGATTGGCAAGCTGCAAAACATTAAAGTGTTTGTTAAGCCATTTTTATAACTCTATGCCAGCCCCTCTGTTAGAGGCTGGCAAAGCACACTATGTTTTAAAAAGACGAGTGTCGTATATACCAATTTTGAGCTGTCTTCAGGCTGGTCACGTGACTCGCGGCTGCTTTATAGCTCCAATGGATGGTTTCTGTGGGAGGGGCCGTGAGCTCCCCAACGTCAGTCGGGAAGATAACATGGCCACTCGTCTCCTGCCACAAAAGCAATCCATCGGAAGCTGTAAATCGGCTAGGATGAGAGAGGGAGCTGACAGGCAGAAAGAAGGGGGTGAGAGGGGAGAGAGAAGAACAGAGGGGACAGCAGCGTATGATGAAGGGATGTACTCTTACCACGGTGGTCAGGGCTCAGCAGCCATGATTTTCAAGGTTAGTACAGAGAAAAGGATATAGGAAGAGGCAGGTTCAGGGAGTTTTTTTTTTACAGTTTAGAGGGGGCAGATTACACCGCACAAGCACTGCTTTAAGAGACCGGGATCTGTATTTTGTTTTGGGGGTTAACAAACACTTTAGGGTTTGCTTCAGGGTTTAATACCACTTTAGGACTATCAAATGTATCAATTACATAGCAAAATCCTTTAACCACAATATGTTCAAAATATAACTAATCACGTACTGCAAAACATTAGCAGCACCAGTGTATTAATATTGTTTTATTGATTTGTGGCTTTTTATTACATTTCCATGTAAATTTGTTACATTTATACCTCCTGAATAAGTCGTGTATTTTCATGAATGGAATGTCTTATCATCACTTTCCTACTTGATGGAGATCTGATTCATTACTGAGCCAGATAAGTATAAATCTTCTTTGTATTTGATTAACTAGCTTGCCAGTTTGTATGTTTGTGTACACACTGCCACATACACCACAGTGAGTCAATACTATCGATCCCGGAAATGTCCTAGGTGATATTTTACACTCCTTACACCAGAATGCAGCTTTTATCTTCAATCATCGTCACGTTACAGTAGAACTAAACTCTCAAATTAAATTGAATATTTTTTTGCCCCAATAGTTGGATTTGTGCACTATTTTTCACCAAACGCCTGAATTTCCTGTGCAGGATGTTCTTCCGCCAAAGCACACAGTCAATATGTTGTTAGGAGCGGGGGCAAGGAACCTGAGCGAGCCCCCCTCCTCCAGAACCATGCCAGGCCACATGCCCTCAACATAGGGGGTGGGTGCTTTGGGGGGGGAGGGCACTGCCCCCACCCAAAACACCTTGTCCTCTTGTTGATATGGACAAAAGCCTCTTGTCGACAACCCTGGGTTGTAGTTGTGGGGGTCTACAGGCAGGGGGCTTATCGTAATCTGGAAGCCATCTTTAACAAGGGGGCCCCCATATTCCACCCACCATGTGAACAATTAGGGGTACATTGTACCCCTACTCATTCACCAAAAAACTGTCAAAAATAAATAAAAACACTACAAGGGTTTTTGACAAGTCCTTTATTAAACAAAATTAAAAACAATGTCCTCCGATGTAGCTCCATCGTCAATCATGATGCCCGCCGCACACCAAAAAAGCAAAAAAAAAAAAAAACGCTTTGCACTCTTTGCAGACCTCCGAATAAGGGCGGGGCCACCAGTGAAATCACCAAGTGCCCCACCCCATCCCCGTGACCTTACCGACCCAGCATGCAATGATTTTGTACCATTAAAATCACTGTTCCTTTAAAACATTTTTTTTTTTGCATTGATACGAGTCCCTTAGGGTAGTACCCGGGCCCCTATACCCTTTGTATGGCCAATTAATTGCATATAAGCCTTCAAAATGTGTTCGGCTCCCATAGGCTTCAATGGAATTTGTGGTTCGGGGGTGAACTTTTCCCCTGTTCAGGAGTTTTGCTCCGAACTGAACAGGGCCCATCTTTAGTGATTCACCTGTTATTGTAATAATTCATTGGGGTACCATGTAAAATATATGGAACCACAATGCACTTTTGCCTGTTACCATACATTGCACGAGTTACGGCAAAACACAAATGTCAATGTGCCCTCATAAATGTTTTATTATTATTATTATTATTATTATTATTATTATTATTTAAATTCAATTACAATGCAATAGGGGATAAGGGGGCCTTGCTCGTGATATCTTGCAAAAAAAGGGAAGGTGAAGTGATACAAAGGTCAATAATTGTGTAGGATGAGCTGATGGAGAAAGTAAAACTCCAGTGAAAAGATGGGTATTCGGGGATTGACAGACAGAGTAGGAGATAGCTGGACAGATTGCTTTAAGGAGTTCCAAAGGATATGAGAGGAGGGGACAATTGGGATAGCGAGCAGGAGTTCTTGGAAGGAGCAAAGAGAATGATTTGGTTGGTATTTCATTATGAGGTTGGTGGGCAGAATTGTGAATGGCTTTGTAAGTTGTTGTTAATATTTTGAATTTTTTATTTATTTATTTTTATTTTAAAAGAGCTTTTTTTTATGTAGCACCCTGCTCCTGGTGAACAGGCGCTACTTTAAATTTAGTGGGGGTCTGAACTGTTATTTGGCTCAGACCAGAGTAATTAAGGGCAATAAAGGGCAATCTAGCCTCTGTTCCAGCCATGGCTGTGCTGAGAGTGCCCACCATTGCTCGCCTGGGGGTGTCATTACCACCCCAGGCCAAGGGTGGCAGCAGCAAGATCAAGGTGTATTGAGTGTTCCCCTCAGCAGCAAATCAGTGGGAGTGGTTCCCCACTGTGCATGCTGGGGAAGGGTACTTAAGGGACAGACGCCATTAGGCGAGGTCAGTCTGTCGTCCCATGCGCCTTGTGGCCCGCCTGGCCTGAGATGCGTGTCCTGAATCCTGGTTTCCGGGACCACGTTGGCCCGGGGCTGTGACTTTGTTCGTAGGCCCAGTAGTCTGACTGTGGCCTACCCTGCAAAAGGTGATCCTGTTCTGTCCGTCCTGCCGGAGGAAGCCACTTGATGAAGGAAGCCAGGGGAGGACCTATCCTGGAGAGGGCCATGCAAGAGGCTGGTACCTTTGGAGAAGGCCTGGAAACTTCATTGAAGGATGCACCATACACTGAGAGGCTTGACAGTGTCGCTTGTCGGATCTAAAAGTTCTACCAAAGCCAAGCTAAAGAAACCCGGGTGCTGAATCCTGTGGCAGAGGATTCCTGGCCAAAGTGACTCATCTACAAAGAAAGGTCTGTGGCAGAGACTGTACTTTACTCTGTGCGCCATCCTGGCTGCTAGGCCAGTGAGAGGGACCTATCCGGGTGAGCAATACCCACTCTGGCTAGAGTGGTGACGAGAACTGTTTGCTGGAAACAGGAGTGTTTCCTTACTTTGATTATACACCTGAACCTACCTACCCTTCCACCCTTCAACCTTCTTTTCTTCTAAAGTTCTCCCAAATAAACCCAAGAAAAAAAAGTGCATTGTGTGGACATTGAAATTCTTCAGACTCTCCTTTCACCCTGGACAGTGAGAAGATAGAGGTAACGTGCCATCCAAATATAACCAGAAGCTCCTACGGGGGTGGTGCTACATTTATAAGGCATAAAATGTACAGAAATGCACGGAAAGGCCCGAAGACAGCTGGCTAATCTCTGCAAATCTCGGGAACAAAGTCGTTCTGAGATTTGCCTTTTCGTCTGTTTCAGAGGCTCTTCGGTGCCCCCGGCCTCTGTCCGCATGCGGTATTGCATGCCATTGAAGTCAATGCGGAACCATTTTCTTTTTGTTTCTATTGACTTCAATGAGAAACTCGCTTTGATATGTGATTACTTTGGATTTCGAGCATTCTTCGGGAATGGATTATGCTCGTAATCCGAGGTTTCACTGTATACATAACTGTTATAGCAATGAGCAGGTGGGGTTACTATATGTGATTTGATGAATACTGCATATTAAGGCTCCGAAATGGGAATACATGTAGAGAAGAAAACACAATAGCATATACACTTGACCCATTTGTATTGCTCAAAGAACAAGAAAAAACAAAAAAAAACCTTAACATATATCTATAACATTTGTAAAAGTAAAGTACAAGTGCATAGGATCAAATACTGTGTTCCCCCATGTTTTGATGTGATACCATGTAGGGAAGGTCTAAGTCTAACTTTCTCTTCTTGAGCTTTTATTTTGAATTTGGTCAGTCTGTTGTGCAGGAAATATTAGGTCCCCAGGCAGTTGCGGCCAATGGATCCCTAGCAACTGGTATGGGGACGGGGGCTTGAAAGGGCTCTAGTGTGTAGGCAGACCCAAACTGTATTACTACAGCATGAAAATTCAAGGCAAGATTTGGAGAGAATGAGACTAAAATTGGGTGTACAGATTTGGGTAGGGATAAAAAAAAAGAGAAAAGAAAAAAAAAATAGAAAAAAAGAAAAGAAAAAGGGGGTGTGAAGGAGGTTAAAGAATAAGATACTATCAAGAAAGGGCTCTAATGTAAAGCCTCGTACATACGCACAGTTTTCTCGGCAAGAAAGCTCTGCCAGCAGTTTTCTTGCTGGTTCTTGCCGAGAGTAAACCGTGCGTGTGTACGAGGCTTTGAGGTTTCTAGTCAAGAAAACTGCCCAGAATCTCAATGAGAAAAATAGAGAACCTGCTCTCTATTTTCTCGTTGTGATACTCTGCAGTGTTTTCCTGCTGAGAAACCTGAGCGTCTGTATACTTACCTGCCGCAGTGGAAACCCGCGCATGCCCGAAATGACTTTGACGCATGCGCGGTAGCTTCCAAGGCATAGGTAGGGTGTAGCAAGATGGCGGCGACGGCATCGAATGTGACGAGTGCATGCTCGTCGTAGTCGATGACGTTACCGCGTTCATGCCATTCAAAAGAACGGCGGTTCTTTTGAATGGAGTGTGTGTACACTCGGCCGGCAAGAGATTCTTGCCGTATGTACAGGGCTTTAGGGAGGAAAAGGAAGTAGGGAGACGATGCAAGCGTTGGGGTAGCTTAATCCTCCACCTCTGGCAAGAGCCTGAGTGTTCGGTCAGCGGATTAGATCAGCAGCTGGGAATATGTGTCCCTCGTCTTAAAATGATGCCAGCAGAACCACATTTCATAAATGTGGAGGTTGTCTCCTTGGCTAAATGGACAAGTTCCTTCATTTCCGCTATCATGTCTATGCACTTGATTTATTCTGGTATCTTAGGAGGGTTGGGGGAGCGCCAGCAAGCTGGAAAACACAGCTTAAATGCATTTACCATATGTATTGCTAATGATCTAATGCCGCGTACACACGGTCGTTTTTCGGCATGAAAAAAAAAATCATTTTTCAGCATGTCCAAAAAACAAAGTTTTTCCAACTTCATCATTAAAAACGACATTGCCCACACACCATCGTTTTTTAAAAATGATGAACAAAGCGTGGTGACGTACAACACGTACGACGGCACTCTAAAGGGGAAGTTCTATTCGCCTTTGGGCTGCTTTTAGCTGATTCCTTGTTAGTAAAAGACGATTTGCGCTTTTTTGTCTGTTACAGTGTGATGAATGTGCTTACTCCATTATGAATGGTAGTTTTACCAAAACGAGCGCTCCCGTCTCATAACTTGCTTCTGGGCATGCGCGGGTATAAAACGTTGTTTTTGCCCACACGCGATCATTTTTTATAACACGAAAAATTACATTTTGAAAAATGACATGAAAAAATGCAGCATGTTCGAATTTTTTTTTTGTCGTTTTTCAGAAGCCGAAAAACGATGTGAAGCCCACACACGATCATTTTAAATAACGTTTTAAAAAATGACGTTTTTTTTCATGCCGAAAAACGACCGTGTGTACGCGGCATTAGATGTGCTGACCCTGGGGTAGAAGAGGGGTGTAAAAGTAGTTGGGCTGGGAATATTTTGAATTTCATTCATTGGACGAGCAGGATTAAGGACACTTTTATGCAATTTTATTTGTTTTTAAAATATCATAATTTTTTTCACTTGTTTCAAGCCGAATATTTTGGCTTTTGTATAAAACTGCAGCACCTTCATTTATTGTTCACATCATCACATTTGCACTTGTGCACTTTGTAGTAGAGGGGGTAGCGTGGATTGTCCACGTTACAATGGAGGGATTGGCAGAGAGGGGTATCTGACATTAAGGTCCCCCATTTTGGCAGCAGCATTCATCATGGACTTTTAAGAAGAAATTAATGTAAATACCTGATCCTGACCTGGGATCAATCTCTTGCAATCCCCTGTATGGCAGAGCTTAGACTAGGAGAAGGAGAAGCAGCACAAGAATCCAACTGGGTGTGCTTCAGTATAAGTACTGAAGCACACCCAGTTGGATTCTTGTGCTGCTTCTTAAAGAAGAAGCAGCAGACCAATGAGTTCATTCCCACTCTGCTCTCGTCTTCTATCCGTCTGTCTCTTATAAGTAAGAGACAGACGGATAGAAGACGAGAGCAGAGTGGGAATGAGCTCATTGGTCTGCTGCTTCTTCTTTAACCTCCCTGGCGGTATGATTCTGTCTGGAATTACGTACCAAAAGCGGTACATTTATTTTGCAAGGAAATTTGGCGTTTTATACTGCAGGCCTGTAATTTTTAGAAATAACTCACTTAAATCTGACCAAGCAAGAGTCTTGTAGGCATCCCGGGTATGATTTTTTTTTTAAAACAAAATTATAAATTATAATATAATAAATAATTATAAATAATTATAACAAATAATAATATAATTATAATAAAAATTATTCAATAATGTAATCAACTCAAAATCACTGAAATTTGCTCAGTTGCAGAATTGTCGCTGTCATTATTATTTTTTTTTTAATGATGAATTTCCCCACAAATCGCTATCGCACATTTCTGCAAGTGATTATAATTTATTATCGCTGTTTTCTAGCTGATCTAAAACCATTTTTGACACTTTTGGACAATCTACAGTTTTTAGGCAGAAATTACATTTTTTATTTTTATAAAAGTACATGCAGGACACTGGGCAGACCACTAGGGACAAGGGGGGTGTGTATTTTTTACATACAGTACTGTAATCTATAAGATTACAGTATACTGTATGTAAAGTGTTTGTTTACTTTTTTGAATTTGGCGCCGTTCTCTGCTCCCGTGCGTCGTAACGTCGCAGGGAACAGAGATCGGCGGCACACGGGGACACTGTGAATCGAGCGAGGAGGTCCCGCTCGCTCACACAGCGGGGTGGCATCGCTGGATCCAGGGACAAGGTGAGTAATTTGCCTGTGGATCCAGCGAAAGGTAAGCCGCGCCGCTGCACGTCCACCCCGAGCGTGACTCGGGGATACCGATTTTAGCATTGAAAACCAACCCCGAGTCACGCTCGGGTTTACCGTCAGGGGGGTTAATCAAAGGATGGAGAAAATCAGAGGTACTCAGCTTCTTCAGCCTGGTACCAACACTTCACACAGAACCCTCCCTGCACTGTTACAAAAAAAGCGGCATTAAGTAGATGAGAGCGGGTGATAATGTCGGTCTGCTTTTTTTTTTTGCAATTCATATATGGATAACAACCACTGGAGTGATGTAAGTAGTGAGGAATCCAGCTGCGCAAGAGGAACAGAAAGATGAAGATTAAAAGTCAGGAAGATTGTATCTCCTGATCTGTACACCTTTGATTGGAGTTTATCTATATGTAACAATGCCAGGAGCTAAATTTGTATTCTTTTGTTTGTGGGTAAAGTTTGCTACACCTCGCCCAGCTAATTTCATGACTGATTCCTGACTCACTTCTACTGTAATCAGTACATCTCGACAATACCTGCACACAATCCCATGTTTTTTTTTCCCTTTGAAACAGAGCAAGTACAAAGAAATAACTATTTATCCTGGCAGAAATCACCTGTGCTGCATTAAAGTACAGTAGAGCAAAACAAAACATTTTTTTTATTAATTTTGGACAGAATTAAAGCGGAAGTCCAGCTTAAAAAATAAATAAAAATAAAAGTCAGCAGCTAGAAACACTGTAGCTGCTGACTTTTAATAAGGACACTTACCTGTCCAGGGTGCCCGCGATGTCGGCAGCCAAAGCCGAGCAATCACTCAGGTCTTGCCTGCCCCGCCGTCATCCTCAGTGAGGGAATCAGGAAGTGAAGCATTGCGGCTTCACTGCGTGATTCCCTAGTGCGCATGCGCAAGCTGCGCGGCGCTATGTGAATGGGCGGATGTCTCCTTTGACACACACAAGGTCCCAGAAGACACCGCTCCCCATTTCCCATGAGGCAGCGTGAGGAGGAGAAGAAAGAAGATCACAGCGGACAAGGAAGTGGCAGATTATAGTAACAGCCATTTCTGGTAATTATAAAAAAAAAAATCTAATTTTTTGTAGCCTCTTGGGCTATTTTTTTTTTTAGGTGGACCTCTGCTTTAAGGAAGGTTATATCACTTGTCAGTTTGGTTTTTGCCCTTGGTTTCCTATTGTGGAGATTTCCCTTCACTTCCTGTCCTATAGCCAAAACAGGAAGTCAGAAGTAATCCTTCCAAAAGGAAGAAACCCCTGGTTGCCACAAGAATTAGTGTCTACAGATGTGTACAACGGAAAAATTTGTTTTGTTTAATTTCAGACTTGCTCGGTAAGTTAATAATTTTGTTTCGCCATAAACTTACTGTATTTATTGCAATATTTGCAGTATTTATTGCAATATATTTCCATTACGAATTCAAATTACATTTTTAAATTTGAATTCAAATTAATTTTTGATTGTAAATTGTAATTAATTTTCAAGTTTGAATTCAGATAACTCATTTAATTATAATTTCTTTCGGATTCATTGAAATTCATCACTATTATGATTTGGAAATTCAAATACATCCAAATCTTCTTCTAATAAAAATGTAGTCCAAATTTTGAGTCGTATCGAAAGCAATCGCACTTGTCTAGCTTGGCCTCCTCTGCTGTCCTCCGGTGTTGGGCAGGTCCCGATTGCTGCACTTAGTGTCCTTATTTTCCCTCCATTTCCTGTTCTAGTGACATCCCAAAATTTGGTCACTTTTGCTTTCGGTGATAATGATAAACAGGACAAATTAGACAGATAGATCTTTCTTTTGATGATATTTAACCACCACTGGGTTGTTTTTTGCATAGTTGAATTGCTTAGCTTTGCTTCCACCTCCTTTGCACGAAAACATAGGAACTGCGGTGCAGAAAAATGGCGGAAGGTACTCTGGACTGATGAATCAAAGTTTGAAATACTTGGCTGTAGCAGGAGGCACTTTGATTACCAGGCTGAAGAGAGCGGTACAATAATGAGTGTCTGCAGGCAACAGTGAAGCATGGTAAAGATTACTTGCAAATTTGGGTCTGACAAGACAGAAGGATTTGAGGCAGCCTACATCCACAGAAGATCTGTGGTTAGTTCTCCAAGATGTTTGGAACAACCTACCTACCGAGCTCTTTGAAAAATTGTGTGCAAGTGTACCTACAGTAGAAGAATTGATGCTATTTTGAGAGCAAGGGGTGGTCACATCAAATATTGATTAGATTTGGATTTCTCTTCCGTTTATTTACTTTCCATTTTGTTTATTGATAAAAATATGATTAACACTTATATTTCTGAATGAATTCTTAATTTATAGCATTTTCCCACAACTGTCCAAAACTTTGCCCAGTACTGTATATGTGAGACTGCCTAGTTATATAGTGAGGCCCAAAATCCAAAGAGCACCTTCAGGTGTTTCAGGTGCATAATTAACACATATCATTTCCGGACAACCTATCACATTCCTGGGGACCTTTGAGCACAATTGGTCAGTAGAAACATCCACACAAAATGACCACCACATTTTGGAAAGCAAACCCCCCAAAGTATTGGTGACTTAATTTTGCCACAAGTTTTTGCAAAATGCAGGAAGAAAAAACAATTTACTTTTTTACACAAAGTTTTCAGTTTAATAAGTTATTTCCCACACACAGGGGGTTATTTACTAAAGGCAAACCCACTTTGCACTACAAGTGCAAATTACAAGTGCAAAGTGCACTTGAAATTGCACTGGAAGTGCAGTCGCTGTAGATCCAATAGAGACATGCAAGAAAAATAAAAAAACAGCATTTTTGCTTGCACATGATTGGATGATAAAATCAGCAGAGCTTCCCCTCATTTGAGATCTACCCCTCAGATTTACAGCTACTGCACTTCCAAGTGCAATTTCATGTGCACTTTTCACTTGTAGTTTGCACTTGTAGTGCAAAGTGAATTTGCCTTTTGTAAATAACCCCCACAGTATGGGAATACAACCCAAAACAAAATTTACAAATTCTACTACTCCTACATTGCTCTGAGGACTACAGAACCCAAACCATCTATGTTATGGAGAAGAGCAGAAGGGGTGGCTTCAGTAGTCCTGTCCTGTTTTTTTTTTGTTTTCCTGATATAGTCGAATGAGTAAATTTTGTCACCCTCAGAAAAGAAATGTGCAGAATTACAAGGTGAAAATAGCGCGGGCTCCCCCCATCAAAAAAATAAAAAGAGAAAAAAAAATAAAAAAATAAAGAAAAAAAAGTCTGGAAAAAAAGAAAACGAATGCAGCCACCACATCCAAGGATTACATTTCTGTTTTTGGGTTCAGATACACTTCAACCTATGGTTTTAGTTCTCACTAGACATGTGCACTGCCGAAAAATGCGTTTGTTTTAGTTTTAATTCTTTTTGTTTGTTTTTTTCATTTTTCGGGTCATTCATTATGATCGCAATTCGTAAAGTCATAAATCCAAAAATAAGAAAGAAAATCCGAAAATTCTAAAGAATAACTAACTAACTAATAATAACTGATGAATAAATTATTGGTTTTGGAATTTTCTTTCAAATTTGGCTGTTAAGGAACGTAACGAATGCGAATTTATCTGAAGTTATGAATGATTAAAAATAACGAATGCCACATCTAAACAAATGGAATGGAACAAATAAATAATAAATAATAAAAATAAAAAGGTTTTATTTTTATTATTGTTATTTATATTATTATTAATTTGTTATGTTCAATTTGTTTAAATACGACATTCATTATTTCGGGTAATTCGTAACATTGGATGAATTTGTATACGTTGCATTCACTAATAGCCAAATTTGAAAGGCAGTTCCAATACCTATAATTTAATAGTTAGTAATAGTTAACTTATTATTAACTAGTTTTTATTTCCGATTTTCAATTTTTTCTGGGTTTTCAGATTTTCAAATCTATGAATTTTCTAATTTATGAATATTCTGAAAAAATTGTTAAACGGGATTCTGTTAGTTTGGATATTTCCGAATTAACGAATTTGTGAAAATCCGTTAAAAAACTAATTTGGAACAAAACGAATTGCACATGTCTAGTTCTTACAGCTGCATAATTCATTTTACATGTATTCTTTTCTTCATTATAATTTTTACATCACAAATCACAAAAATCACACATTTCTGTGGTATCACTATCATTACACTTGAGATGTACCTATAAATATTGAAAACCACGGTTTCTAATAAATTGCTATTTTAACAAATTTTATCAATGCCTCATATGGCTCCTTTTCCTGCTGGCCACAATGGAAGTGTTTCTTTAATATTTAATATCTTATAGAAAAATAACACAGTTGCCAGCAGGAGGTTTGTGATCTTATGGATGCAAAAAAGAAGTATTGTCGTTTTGATTTTTGCAAACAAAATATGTTAAATTCAATAATATAAAAATGCATGTTAATGCATGTGTTAAATTTAAACCGTAAATATACCATAAATATAACAGCAAATGTATTAAATCCTAAATATTATAAATCCAAACTTCTCATATTTGTTTCCTTTTGGTCTGTTAAATATACCATTATGAACAATTTGTTTCATCCAAATATAAAGTGCAAAAAAATCCCATAGATCCTGCCAAAATCTTGTGAGCTGATAATTTCCTGTATACTAGGCTTGTGCTGCATCTTTTTCAGTACGATTCTTTTGAGGACTATAGAACCCCTCCCCTCTATGTTATAGAGAAGATGAGAGGGGGTGTTCTGTAGCCCGTTCCTATTTCTGTTGTCCTTATTAAGTAGGGTCAGTGAGCATTTTCATCCTAGCATTGAAAGTGTTACTAGCTAAAAAAATCAAATGAAAAAAAAATGAACGCAGCCACCACATCTAAGCATATAAGCGACAATATTTTACATTTTGTTTACGGGTTTAGAAACGCTTCAACAGACCCGCAAAAATGTTAGGTTGACTATAATTTAGTAAATAATACACAGAATAAAAATATCACAAGGGTTTTCGATTTTGAGAACTGAGGTTTTTGTCTGTTATTGAGTACCAAAGAAAAATACAGGGAGAACATACAAACTCCATGCAGACACTGATATCACAAGGTAATCGGGTTTGTTTGATAGCAGTGCAATCTATCCATGTGTTACCAGGCTATTTACTCCACTTATCTGTTTGTTCTTGTTAGGACAGAAGTGAGTCAGGATTTAGTCATGAAAAAACCTAAGTGAGGAATGGCAAACTTTATCCATAAATCAAGATATACCGTACAGTACATTTAGCTCTTGGCATTGTTGTATATCGATAAACTCCAGTTAAACACAGAAATTCTGCATTTCTACATATAAGGGTATGTGGTCTATGTGCTGTAATTGAATGGTTCTGTTCATCTTGTGCAGCTGACCTTCACTAGCTACATCTCTATATTATGTTATCCTAATCTTCTGGAAGGCCTTTAAAGGAATAAATGTATTTTTTCAGTCTATGCTGGGAAATGAATGTTAAATGTTGTGATTGAGGGTCAGTTTTCATGTACTGTAGCTGTTGTATAGGCTTGTAAGTCTTTAAAAAAATGTATGGCTGACTTTCTTAGCATCTTTTTTGTCTTGAAAATGTAAAGATTTAATACACAACAAAGGATTCCCAGAGCACTAAAGCTTACCTTAAGATCTATCTTCTGGAAAGATTATATTAAAGCTGGCCATCCACCATTAGAATTTAAATTTCTGAAATGTTCATTGAATTTCCTAATAGTTAGTGGGGTCAAATCAACTTTTATTTTTGACAATAGTAGAAGCAGGATGGAAATTTTGTTTCTCAAACAAACAAAATTTCAAGGAACAGGTTTGCTTCAATGACACTCCGTCAGTTTCTCAAAAACATTAGGGAAAGTTTAGATGAGCTGCTGGTGGTTATGGGTTCTCAATTGGTGACAGCAAAAGTCCTTAATAATGCCAGATGGCTATTGTTTTTTGGCAGCTTTCCACAAAATGGGAACACCAACTAATAGAACAAAGCGGGTAACCTGAAATGAGAAGACAATACTTGTTTTGGCAAAAGAAAGTGATAGGAATCTATAAAGATATTTTATTGGTTCCATAGGTAACAGCAAAATCATAACAACATGCACCAAACGCATTTCAGGGTACCCAAAAATCCTCCCCCTGTCCTTTCGCAGAAAGAGACACCGGTTACAGACCGCTGTTCTGATTCGGAGCAGCTGATCCAGGAACTTTTAAGAGTTCACATCATACTGATAAATGTCCTAAAGCCCTGATGAAGTGGGAGGTTTCTAACCCACATTAAACGCCGTTTATCCTGTTCTGGAGGTCTGTATCGGAAAGGAAAGATGGATTTTTCCTGTGTCAAGGTGCAAGCATAGATACAAAATTACCAATTTTATTACAATGATCAAAAGATTAAACCCCTAAAACTAAGAATTGTACAGTTATATTAAGAAAAATGACCTCCACTTCCCTACAGCTCCTGAAGAAGTGGGGACTCCTGTGAAACACGTTGAGGTGTTCTACCCACACTGAAGACACCCCAAGTAGGTTTTGGAAGAAATCTGACTTAATGCAACTGTACAATGTATTTATTTATTACAGGTACTTCTATAGCACCGTCAATCTATGCAGTGCTATATATTATATATATATATATATATATATATATATATATATATATATATACATATATATATATATATATATATATATATTGTACATTTATATCAGTCCCTGCCCTCATGGAGCCTACAATTAAGGTTCTTAGTTTAGGTATTTGTGTATCTGTGGGCATCTCATTTTGTAAACAACGTTATCCTTGTTTTTAACCTTTTGATCTTTGTAAAAAAAAAAAGGGTATTTTTTTATCTATGTTTGCATCTTGGCACCTGAAAAATACATCTTTCCTTTCTGATATAGTATTCATGTTATTAGGATGTTATTAGGATGTGGTGCCCTTGGCAACCCCCTCTATTATGGTCTCTGTTCTTGAAGTCACTTAAAGAACTTATGAGATATTTTTATGCACCTTAAGAACCTTAACTCCTTTCACTTACATATATTTCCAAAAACATCATACCTGAAGGTCCCTACCAGAGAAGAGCCATTATTTTTATCTCTATTTCTGTTTTGTACATGATATAATATATTGCCTCATATAGTTAACAAATGTATCTTGAACGCTTCACTATTGTATTTTTTTCTTTTTCAATATATGGAGCTGGTTTGAAGATGAACATTGCTTTGTTTTATCTATGGAACTCCTATAGATTTCAGTCTACTTTGAACTAAATGGAACCTGTGCAAAATACAACCTTTTCATGCGTCTGCTACCATGTGGAGTGAAATGTGTAATGAAAGATACATTTTCATCCATGTTCAGTGTCACACACATCTGAGCTTCCTGTGTAAAACATGGCATGCCTGAGTGAGCAGGACCTTATGTTTACACATATATGTCAGCAATGATGTTGGGAGATAAGGCTGGAAGGGAATCCTATACCCCATACACCCAGGAGATAGACTACATTACATGGAAGTGTCTCTGGTCATATTATATTCCAAGCAAGCTGTAATTATCTGAAACCCCAGATGAGAGCGCGGTCCATCACACGCATTATATTATCTGCCAGTCATGTGAACACTGTAATTACAGAAATATTTGCTGCTTGCATCTCCTCATGGGACCTGCTTATTGTCAAATTCATATTAAATCATGGCCATCAAGAATGAAATCTTTTGAGGGCAATATCGAAAATTTGACAATTACAACTCAAAATGCAAATATGCAATTGAGCTAACCTTCTTTTTCATTCAGGCATATCTATAGTGCACCAGGACACACAATGTTTGAAGCAAGCCTGTACTTTAACCATTCAAGGATATCCTGCCCCTCTGTTTCTGATTATATCTTTGCATTTGGAACACCATCATTCCGTTTGATAACCAACACCCTTGTAAAAAAAGCCATTCATAAGCTATGTGTCATTCTGAGTTACAGCCAACACAAGATCAGGGGCGGACTCACCATTCGGGGGCAGTAGGGGCCCGGCAATGGAGAGTTCAGGTCTGGTGGCAGCAGGTGAGGGGAGCAAAAGGCAAAAGCCTTGGATTTTAGGGGTGCATGTAGGGTGAGAGCACATAGCTTCGGGTACCATCTCTGCACGACGAGAGGGCAGCCTCAGAGACGGAGGCCACGAGGAAGATGAGCAGCAAGGGCAGCCCAGAGGATAGGCTCACAGGATATATCATATTAGGAAGGGATGAGTCACACACAGAGCTCAGTCAGGTGAATAGGGTGGCAGGGAAAGTATGAACTGTATTGAGGGCTGCTGTTAGGAATCACTGGGGCCCCATACAGCTAACCTGACAGGGACACCTTCCCCTCTTAAAATATTTTTCACTAAAAATACACTAAAATCCTTATCAGTGGATACAAACACAACAAATAACTTACAAAATTCCTGTTAAATCTAAAAGCCAGCAGTGCTGTGGATAAAGGGGCGCACAGGAGGAAGGGGAATTTAGATGTTGATAGGGGGATGATCAGTGTGGCAGGTGGTGGCATGTACTGGAAATTATTCTCTGTAGTTCCCCCCTGCAGCAGCTGAAAGCCAGAGGGAAGCTGTCAGCATTGTGGGGAGCCGGGGCACAAAGGGGGGCCGGGGGGCTGGGGGAATCGAACAGCAGACAGGAGGGGGTCATTGTTGTGGAGGAGGGAGGCAATTACAGGAACCTATCCCCTGTGTGGCTCTCTCTGTAGCAGCTGAGAGCCAGTGGGAGGGAGAGGAGGAGAAGCCAGCTTTCAACTGCCACAGAGACAGCCACACAGGGGATCAGCTCTTCTAATTGGCACTGATCACCCTGCCCACATCTGATTCCCCCTGCTGACCTGTACCCTGTACAGGGGGACCAGTGGTATCCTCTTATCAGAGGCCATGACTGTATCTGCAGTCAGGGCGAGTGCTACCAATAGGCAAACTAGGCAGCTACCTAGGGCGCCCTGTTGCCTAGGGCGCCCGGGCACTGGTGTTCCCACTCTCTTCTCTCTTCAGCAAGCAACTATATCTCGGCATCAGCAGGCAGCCGCTGCTCCATTTACACATAGTGTCAGAGGCGTAGCGGTGTACTGTCTATGTCCCAACTACCAAATGAATGGAAGCAAGAAAACATTCATTGATGGGCACTGGTGAGGCTGTATTTGAAGGGCGCTTCATTAATAAGGTGGGGTAAACATGGGTGGGGCAAAGGGGGTGGAGTCAGTGGTGGAGCCAAGGGGGGCAAAATTAGGTTTCGCCTAGGGTGTCAAAAATTCTTGCATCAGCCTTGTCTGCAGTAAAGTGTGCAAACTTTCAAGCAAACTGTGTTCTGTACATGCCAATCAATGAACCAGATTAATTCCCAACAGTGTCCGGAGAAGGTTTTCTGGGACGTACAGTGCAGTGGATGCCACCGTGCATTCACTTTCCTCTGGTTTTGTTCTACTCTCTCACTTGAAATTGCTTGTTTTCTGTACTCCTCTATGTTATTTGTTTTTTGTGTTTTTCTTTTCCCCTTTTCTTTCAGCCACTTTTAACCAATGATATGGAATGCAGGGTTTACAAAAATGTGGAGCACCTCATCCCCCAGTTTAGGAGCTGTTGCCAGCCTCCATTTGGCACAAAACAAAACTCTGAACCAGAGGAGAACTGACAACTCATGGGGCCCCCTGGGCAATAGACGATTATGGGGCCCCCAGGATATAGATTACGGGGCAACACAGTATACACATACAGTATACATACACAGTATACAGACACACAATATACACACACGGTATACATACACACAGAATACACATACACACAGTAAACATACACACACTGAGAAGGTACTGGAGAGGCGGGGCAGCTATAATCTTGGGATTTTTAGAGCAAAAGTATGTCGATAAGGGACATTTCAGAGACAGATGTAAATAAACACACATTTTTCCATACTGTCCCTGGTTTTACTGAGGCTGGCAACCCTGATGGGCCCCCCTAGTGGCATGGGGCCCTCAGGCAGTGCCTGAGAGCCCGAATGGTCAGTCTGCCCCTGCTCTGAACTATGATAAAGCTACCATGTACCACCTCCCAGCACCTCTCTTTTTAAAGAACACAGAACCAAGTATTATTTTGTGGTGCTAAGTAATTAGTATGGAATTTGTTAATGATCACAAGAAAGCAGTAACATAGGTCCCCTACAGCCAGCAACAATAACCCCCCCCCCCCACCAACAATAATAGATGCCCCCAACAACAAAAGACACCTACCTCAGCAGTAAATCTCTCCTTATTAACAAGCATCCCCCCCTTTCCCCAGAAACATAAGACCTCCCTAGCAAAAATAAATCCCCCACCAGCAACAGTGGACCTCCTTAGCAACAATACACCCCCTCAGTGACAATTGATCCCCCCGCAGCCAGCAGCCAGCAACAATAGACCCTCCAGCACACCCCACCACCACTTGCCATTACACACATTCAATGTTGGAGGTGCCAGAACTGCATTATCTTGTATGCATGTAACAATTGATTACAAAGATCAGATAGCATAAGTATGTGCACTGCCTGCATTTGCTAAGGCTTGGTTTTTAATGAATGTCAGGGCAAAATAAAAACATATTTTTACAAAAAGAAATTGTTATCCCTTTAAAGAGTGTTGATGTTCCAGAAAGGCAATTAAACGTTTCCTGTAATTTATATTTCTATTTTTTACCAGTTGAATCGGCTCTGGGTCTATTAACTTTATACTATTGAAAAAATCGAAATAATGTTTCTAACAACCCTTCATATTTCAGTGATCTTATACAATAAATTGTCTGGGCCCATACGTCTGTATCCAGCGCAGTTCCCATACACAGCACAAAAATTGCTGAGTGTTATTTTATGAAGCGCGTCGCCTTTTGTTTTGTGAAAACGTAGAGAGCAGGAAACCGTCACTGTAAAATGAGAAACAGAAATGATTTCAACATCTCGTCTTTAAGTGCTCTTTTCAGCTCGTTCAGTTTACAAAAAGCATGCTTAATTACACATGTAAGATGAACGACCTTCTCTTGCAGCAGCAAATATATAAAAAAAAAACTCTAAGTGTGGTTTGACGTGGAGATAGCAGCACTGAAATGTCTAAACACGCATTGAGGGTTTGATTTATTTAAGTACAAGTGGGAGAGGCTTACTCGGTTATCATGGTTATGGAGGAAAAAATTATTTATTTTGTCATTCCATGTTAAGGGTGTCACAATTTAAAGTTTGGGAAAAATAATCTTATAAAAAGAAGACAAATTTAAAAAAAATTCAATACAATTTACTGTGTGTATACGATTCTGAATGTGGAGGTTTTCTATTTATTTTTCTATTTATTATTCTATTTATGTATTTTTTTCTGTTAGTTATACTGGATGGACTTTTGTCTTTTTTTAACCTGACTACGGCTGCATTCACACATCTGCGTTTCTAAACGTGGGCAGATTTGCCGCAATTCTAACAGCGATTTCAAAGCGATGAGGTGTGAATGGCAAATTTGCAAAAAAAAAAACGCACATTTGAGATGCCATTAATTTGAATAGCACCTAAAATAGTGGTTCGGTTCTGCCTCGATTGTCGCATGATAAATCTGCAAAAAGTTCAGGAGCTACTTTTGGGTGACATGCTTCATGTGTTGCGGGTTGCAGCGAGATTTATTGTGCGACAATCGCAGCAGAACTGCGCCACGATTTTAGGTGCCGTTCAAATGAATGGCATCTCAAATGTGCATTCTGCAATTTGTCATTCACACCTCGCCGCTTTGAAATTGCTGGCAGAATCGCTGCAAATCTGCCAGTGATTCAAAACTCTAAGGTGTGAATGCAGCCTTATTGTGTAAATCTCTCTCTCTATATAAATATATCTATATTTATATATACAGGGCCAGATCCACAAAGCAGTTACGCTGGCGTATCTATTGATACGCCGCGTAACTGCTAGGTAGCTCCGGCGTATCTTTGGTTTGTATCCACAAAACAAGATACGCCTGAAGCTGGGCTAGATCCGACTGGCGTACATTTTAGTACGCCGTCAGATCTAAGGTGCATATTTGTGCTGGCCGCTAGGTGGCGCTTCCGTCGATTTCCGCGTCGAGTATGCAAATTAGCTAGATACGCGAATCCACAAACGTACGTCTGGCCAGCGAATTTTTTTACGTCATTTCCGTAAGGCTTTTTCCGGCGTAAAGTTACCCCTGCTATATGAGGCGTACTCAATGTTACGTATGGACGTCGTTCCCGCGGCGAATTTTGACAATTTTATGTCGTTTGCGTAAGTCGTTCGCGAATAGGGCTTTGCGTAGAATTACGTTCACGTCGAAAGCATTGGCTTGTTGCGGGTTAATTTGGAGCATGCGCACTGGGATACCCCCACGGATGGCGCATGCGCCGTTAAAAAAAAAAAAAGTAATTTACGTCGGGTCAAGACGTATTAACATAAAACACGCCCCCATCTCATCCATTTGAATTGCGCGCCCTTATGCCGACACAGTTGAGCCTCGTACACACGACCGAGTTTCTCTGCAAAAAACAGCAAGAAACTTGCTGGGAGATTTTTTTTTGCCGAGGAAACCGGTCGTGTGTACATTTTCGTCAAAGAAACTGGCGAGAAACTCGACGAGCCAAAAAGAGAACATGTTCTCTATTTCCTTGACGGGAATGGAGAAAATTGGCTTGTCGAGTTTCTCGACGGCTTCACAAGGAACTCGACGAGCAAAACGATGTGTTTCGCCCGTCGAGTTTCTCGGTCGTGTGTACGAGGCTTTAACACTACGCCGCCGGCGCAAATTCTTTCAGCATACGGAAAATACGCTGAAAGTTACGGCGGCGTAGTGTATCTGAGATACACTACGCCGGACGTAAAGAAGCGCCGATGTACGTGGATCTGGCCCACAGTATATAAATATATATAATTCTATTCTATTATATTTATTCGATGGTGGACAGTCCACAATCCTGTACCATGTGCTCACAACTATGACAAACACACACACACACACACACACATATGGATTTATTGATTTTGCAATACCAGAGTTTAAGTGCTACAACCATCTGTCTTCATATATATATATATATAGTATACAGTATATATATCTCCTTACATGCCACTGCGTATGTAAGGAAAACCTTAGCTAAAGGTGATATTGTACTTGATTTTGTTCAGTTTCTCACAGATTTGGTCATATAGAGTGCTTTGAAAAAGTATTCATACCCCTTGTAAAGTTTCCAAATTTTGTCATGTTACAACTAAAAACGTAAATGTATTTTATTGGGATTTTATGTGCTAGACCAACACAAAGTGGCACATGATTGTGAAGTGGAAGGAAAATTATAAATGGTCTTCAATCTTTTTTACAAATAAATATCTGAAAAGTGTGGCGTGTATTTGTATTCAGCCCCCTTTACTCTGATACCCCTAACTAAAATCAAGTGGAACGAATTGCCTTCAGAAGTCACCTAATTAGTAAATAGAGTTCACCTGTGTGTTAAATATAAGTATAAATACAGCTGTTTTGTGAAGCCCTCAGATGTTTGTTAGAGAACCCTATAGAACAAACGACATAATGAAGGTCAAGGAACACACCAGACAGGTCAGGGATAAAGTTGTGGAGAAATGTAAAGCAGGGTTAGGTTATTATTATTATTATTATACAGGATTTATATTGCGCCAACAGCTTGCACAGAGCTTAACAAAATAAAGGCAGACATTACAGTTAAATTACAATTTGATACAAGAGGAATCAAATGGCCCTGCTCATTCGAGCTTACAATCTTAAAAGGGAGGACCAATTGATACAAAAGGTGATAGCTGTGGGGGATGAGCTGATGGAGAAAGTAAAACAGTGTATTAGTTAGAAGCAGGATAGGCTTCTTAAAAGAGAAGGGTTTTCAGGGATTGGGGTAGGGAGTTCCAAAAGATGGGAGAAGCTCTGGAGATATCCAGGAGGTGAGCATGGGAGGAGGTGACAAGGGAGCTAGAGAGCAGGAGTTCTTGGGAGGACCAAAGAGAGTGGCTTAGTTAGTATTTTGGCTTTGTAAATTATTGTTAGTACTTTGAATTTTATTTGTTGGGTGAGGGGAAGCCAGTGGAGGGATTGGTAGAGAGGGGTGGAGGACAATGAATGGTTGGTGATGTCGATCGGTCTTGCAGCGGCATTCATTATGGACTGAAGGGGGTATAGTCTATGTAATGGTAATCCAATGAGGAGGGAGTTACAGTAGTCGAGGCGAGAGATAACCAGGGAGTGAATTAGAAGGAGGAGACTGATGGGATGAGATGAGGGGCAGAGAAATCGATTTTGGTGTCATCGGCATGTAAATGGTAGTGGAAGCCATAGGAGGCTTTCAGCTGACCCAGGGAGGATGTGTAGATCGAGAATAGTAGAGGTTCAATCACAGAACCTTGGGGGACCCCAATGGTAAGAAGAGTTGGAGAGGAGGAAGTGGAGTTGTAAGTGACACTGAAGGTGCGGTGAGATTAGGAGAGTGAGAGTACGTAATAATGAGTATGAAATAATGACCGTTGGTTTTGGTTGTTAGTAAGTCGTTTGTGCATTTTATGAGGGCAGTTTCTGTGGAGTGCTGTGGGCGAAATTCAGACTGAAGGGGATCAAGAAGGTTATTCTCAATGTAAGAGCTGTGAAAATGTGGAATAGACTCCCTCAAGAGCCGGTTCTGGCCAGCTCAGTAGATTGCATTAAAGGGGTTGTAAAGACAAACATATTTTCCTCTTAAATTAAAGTCTGACAGTAGCTGATAAAGTAAAAAGCAATGTTTTGCATTATAACTAGTTTGATACCTGTTGACCTCCGTCACTCCTGAATCATTATTCTCACTGACTTCCTGGTTTGCGGTGCGCATTTATTCTTGCTACATCACGGCCTAATGGGAACTACAGTTCCCATTAGGCTTAGCCTCAATGCCATGCAAAATACATCAACAGCAGTATAAAAATAGACATATTATACAGCCAGCCAACTCATCACCCCTTTAAAGGAGTTGGCTGGTCGTATAATACGTCTATTTTTATACTGCTGTTGATGTATTTTATAAAAAAACGTGTATTTCCTGTTTTTTTTATGTTACTTTCAATAAATTGATTAATTTTTTACCTTCATTACTATTCTCCTCCAAATTCCTTTATCTAGTACCGCTATAGTCCCCCTGCCCACATTTACCCTCTTGGCTTTCTTGGGTCCCAATAAACCCTACTTCTATTCAAAAAATGTGTGCACTTTAGTATTCACAGCATTGTTGTGATGTTTTTAATTATTTCCTTCTCAATTTATGGCTTATGAGCTCATAATTAGATTTTAATGTTTTTTGCACTTATTTGTACTTTGATTTACTTAAATATTGTGGGGTTTTTCATTTTTAGCGTATCCACTAATACATGTGAATATTTGAGAGTTACATATTATTTAAGGAGGTGGTTTAGAGTACACAAATTCTGATTGTTATCTATGTAGACTGCAAGCAGCACAACACCATTTACCAGTTATTATTACAATTTATCCATAGGGACTAGACTTGGGATTAAACAATTTGGTATGGGTATCAGATGAGAGAGCGTTCAGTTTTTCATTTATTATGGTCCTAGTCAGGCATTTGACTTTTAATATATGGACACTTACCTGTCCTGGGCACCCACAATGTCTCCCTCGGCTCTTGGGAGCTGCCTTGCAGCTTCACTTCCTGGTTCCCTACTGCGCATGCGCGAGTCGCACTGCACAATCCCACTGGTTCCTGTTGTCTTCTGGGACCTGTGTGTCTTCCAGAGGACAGCAGGGGGGGAATAGGTGCCGGACATGGCGTAGGTCACTGCGGTGATCTATGCCCGGAAGTGGGAGCAGATACCTGGATTACACAGGTATCTGCCTCCTCCTCCCCCCTGAAAGGTGCCAAATGTGACACCGGAGGGGGGAGGATTCCAAAAAGTGGAAATTCAATTTTTGGGTTGAACTCCTCTTTAATGTTACCATTTAGGAGTGTTGCATAAAGCCTTTTTTTGGGGTTTACAACCACTATAATTCATGTAGACCCTAACGTAACCTCCCTGGCGGTATGATTCTTTCAGAAAAAACATGCTGAAAGCGGTACCATTATTTGCAAGGAAATTTGGCGTTTTATATTGTAGGTCTGTAATTTTTAGAAATAACTCACTTAAATCTGACCAAACAAGATTCTAATAGGCATCCCGGGTATGACATTTTTTTAAAAACAAAATGATAAATTATAATATAATAAATAATTATAAATAATTATAACAAATAATAATATAATTATAATAAAAATTATTCAATAATGTAATCAAATCAAAATCACTGAAATTTGCTCAGTTGCAGAATTGTCGCTGTCATTATTTTTTATTTTTTATGACGAATTTCCCCACAAATCGCTATCGCACAATTCTGCAAGTGATTATAATTTATTATTGCTGTTTTTTAGCTGCTCTAAAACTATTTTTGACATAAAGGGACACTTTTGGTTGCTATGGACAATCTACAATTTGCAGGGAGAAAGAAACGTTTTTATTATATAAAATGACATGCAGGACACTGGGCAGACCACTAGGGACAAGGGGTGGGGGTGTGTATTTTTTACATACAGTACTGCAATCTATAAGATTACAGTATACTGTATGTAAAGTGTTTGTTTACTTTTTTGAATTTGGCGCCGTTCTCCGTCCCCGTGCGTCGTAACGTCGCAGGGAACGGAGATCGGTGTCACACAGAGGCACTGTGTGAATCGAGCGAGGTCCCGCTCGCTCACACAGCATGGTGGCATCGCTGGATCCAGGGACAAGGTAAGTAAACCAAGCCTGTGGATCTAGCGAGGCAAGCCCGAGTCTGACTCGGGGTTACCGCTCGCAGAAGGAAAATCTAACCCCGAGTCAGACTCGGGAATACCGCCAGGCAGGTTAATGACATTTAGTTTAAGCACTGTGTACTGTGACCACTTTGTGAGACAGCAACAGAGCGTTGTCACCCTATAACAGGAAATGCCTAAACAAAGACCTTCACGACAGGATCATCAGATTTTTTCTTACGAAATTGGCAGATTTTAAAATATCGAAAATTACTTTTTTAAAGTGTTACTTAACCTAGGACCCTGCATTCACTATATTTGGTCTCCTACAGTACACAAAACATGGATATGCAATTATTTTTGTAAATATTGACTTCTATCAGTGTCTGGTTAAAGCTTGTAGGAGGAGATTTCATTCTACTCTGACTGTCGTATGAGGCAGCAAGACCCCTGACCCTCTGTCTGGACAGTGCTGATTAGCCATGTGCTGATCACAGGCACCACCCAAGGAAAACAAATCTCTCCAGCAATACACACCAAAATGAGCATGTGCAGAGTGATTTCAAGGCTCTGTACTATCAGCAGATGGATCAGGGATAGTAAAAGAAAGGGAGGATCAGAGAAGACAGGATCAAACAGCCTTTTTACACAATATGCAGGATTAACCTTTTAGGTTTACTGCATATAAAGACAAATTTTAGTGTTTTGGGTTTAGTAACGCTTTAAATTGTATTTGTTTGCTAAAGCTAATATGGGATTTAATGATTAGATTAAGACACATATTAGATCATATTCTCCTTTTGCGTTATTGCTAACATTTAACTGCTGCTGCACTACCATTTGCCACAATGGTTGAATCTTAAAACATGTATTGTAGAAATTCATGAAATATGTTCTAATTTTTATTTTTCCTAGACATACACCTTAGAAGGGTCCCCTGTAGGCAGTTCTGACCCGTGCCAAGCATCACCCAAACTGCCAGCTCTGGGTATCAAAAAACGATGCCAAGCCAAAAATCAGGAAAGCACATTAATTCCCCGATTTAAACAGCAGTGTGTATGGGGCCCTTTTAAATAAATGTTTTCTTTATATAAACGTATTTCAGCAGTAACATAAAATTCTGCAATACTTTTTAAATGTATTTTTATTTTATGGACAAATGCTACTGTTTGGCAGCATGACAGCTGCTTCCCCCCTTGTATTCTGTGTATCTTATCATTTCCAGCACTTATTATGGTTAGTAAATGTTTATCTTTGTTAACGCTTGTTCAGAAATTCAAACAAAAAGGGATATAATTGCAGATCTCTGTACAACATTCTCTAAACATTGTTAAAGCCGTGTTTCTGTGTCTGTTTATCAAGGCGGATAAAATAAAACCTCACAGATATAAGGCCAATTTACTGATTTCTAGTCTACTTCAGTTTTTCACATAGTTTCACACGCTGATTGTTTACTTTGTTGGGTCTACAGACCTGAGGCTCATGAGTTGGTTGTCTAGGGACACAGCTTGATACTGGATGTCAGTGTTACCAACCGTCAGTATTTTTACTGGCAGCCAGTAAAAAAATGGCCACTTTTCTCCTGCCAGTAAATGCCAATGACAGGAAAAGGTTGCCAGGACAAAATAAGGCTGTGATGCTCGGCTCGGAACTGTACATGCGCAGTTCTGGCCTGGAGCTGGCCAGGGCCATCCAAGTGCCTGCCACAGTGTGTTCGTGTGGCGCCGATGGGTGAGGTCTGGTGGAGGCAGTGCCTGAGCGTGTTGTGTGATGTCATGTTGCAAGAGAGCTGAGCCGAGCGGCCAAAGCCGGGACTGGAGCAAGATAATCCGGGAACGGGACTGTCAGTGCTGTCAACTTTATTGGTGGCGGCAGAAAGGTCCGTTAGCGGTGGCGAAGGCGATCTGGTGCTTCATGTGCCCCCACCCGTATCCATACCATAGCAGGGTCTTTTTCTCATATTTAAACCTGTCATGCTTTTTTTCTATTACCAGGGATGTTTACATTCCTTGTAATAGGAATAAAAGTGACCACATTTTTTTTTTTTTTAAAGAACAGTGTCAAAAATAAAAATAAAAGCTTGCGTGCAGAAGCGAACGCATACGTAATCAGCGCCTGCATTTGAAAATGGTTTTCAAACCACACATGTGACGTATCGCCGCGATCGTTAGAGCGAGAGCAATAATTCTAGCCCTGGACGTCCTCTGTAACTCAAAACATGCAACCTGTAAAACATTTTTAACCACTTCCAGACCTTAGGTGTTTTTCAGATTTGGTGTTTGCAAGACTAAAACAGTTTTTTCTGCTAGAAATTACTTAAAACCCCAAAACATTATATATATTTTTTTCTAACACCCTAGAGAATAAAATAGTGGTCATTCCAATACTTTTTGTCACACCGTATTTGCGCAGCGGTCTTACAAGCGCACTTTTTTTGGAAAAAATTCACTTTTTTGAATTAAAAAATAAGACAACAATAAATTTGGCCCAATTTTTTTATATATTGTGAAAGATAATGTTACGCCGAGTAAAATGATGCCCAACATGTCACACTTAAAAATTGCGCCCGCTCGTGGCATGGCGTCAAATTTTTACCCCTAAAAATCTCGATAGGCGATGTTTAAAAAATTCTAGAGATTGCATTTTTTGAGCTACAGAGTAGCTCTAGGGCTAGAATTATTGCTCTCGCTTTAACGATCGCGGCGATACCTCACTTGTGTGATTTGAACACCGTTTTCATATGCGGGCGCTACTCGCGTATGCGTTCGCTTCTGCGCGCGAGCTCGTCGGGATGGGGCGCTTTAAAAAAATTTTTTGTTTGTTTTCTTATTTATTTTTATTTATTTTATTATTTTTTACACTGAAAAAAAAAAAAATATTTGATCACTTTTATTCCTATTACAAGGAATGTAAACATCCCTTGTAATATAAAAAAGCATGACAGGTCCTCTTAAATATGAGATCTGGGGTCAAAAAGACCTCAGATCTCATATTTGGGCTTCAATGCAAAAAAAAAAAAAAAAAAAAATTTTCAAATGACCAAAAAAAAAATTTGTCTCTTTAAGAGGCTGGGCGGGACTGACGTTTTGACGTCACTTCCGCCCAGCCGAGCTATGGGGACGGGCGAAGGAGATTTTTCCTTCAGTCTCGTCCCCGCTCACCAGCCGACAGCACCCGATCGCCTCCGCCGCTACCGACGGCTACGGTAAGCGGCGGAGGGCGCGGGAGAGCGGCGGGAGGGGGGGGGCCCTCTCCCGCCACCGATAACGGCGATCTCGCAGTGAATCCGCTGCGGAGACCGCCATTATCGGATTCCAGACCGCGCACCCTAAAGATTGATACCTCGGTTGTGGCAGCAGCTGCTGCCGTTACCGAGATATCAATCTTTAAAAACAGGACGTACATCGTCGTGCGCAGGTCTGGAAGTGGTTAAAAAGGGTAAAAGTTTGTCGCCATTCCAAAAGCAGGCGCAGTTTTGAAGCGTGACATGTTGGGTATCAATTTACTCAGCGTAACATTATCTTTCACAATATAAAACAAATTGGACTAACTTTACTGTTGTCTTATTTTTTAACTCAAAAAAGTTTTTTTAAAAATACAAATTTGACTTAAAAATTTTCACTGGTCTGTAGTGCATGTTCATACCTCAATACCATAGATAATAACATAATTAGATAATTAGATTAGATGATTAGATTTTTCACTCCAGTAATTGTAGAGACATGTTAACGAATGCATTACAATTGAATAACACCCATTCGATTTTAGATGACTAAAATTTGTTTTAGTCAACTAAAATGTACTCGAGATTTTAGTCGACTAAAACATAGGACATTTTAGTCGACTAAAATATACTCGAGATTTAGTTGACTAAATAGGACTAAAACTAAAACAATTGCAGAAGACTAAAATGGGACTACAACTAAAATGTCATTTTAGTCCTAAAACTAAAGCCCTGTACACACGGGCCAGAATCTCGTCAGGAAAAAAAGTCGTTTTTCCTGACGAGATTCTTGGCAAGAATCTCTTGCTGCCCACTCAGCAGACACTCCATTCATAAGAACCGCGGTTCTTTTGAATGGCAAGAACGTGGTGACGTCATCACATACGACATTCAATGCCGTCGCCGCCATCTTGCTGCACCCTACCTATGCCTAGAAAGCTACCGCGCATACTCACTCATACATACACACTCTCGGGTTTCTCGGCAGGAAAACTGACGAGAATCTCACAACGAGAAAATAGAGAACATAGGCCCGGATTCACAGACATCGGCGCATAGTTATGCCGGCGTAGCGTATCTCTTTTACGCTACGCCGGCGCAGCGCACAGAGGCAAACACTGGATTCACAAAGCACTCGCTCCCACTCGCTGTTAAAGATACGCTGGGTTTCCTCGGCGTAAGCCAGCATAGGTGGAAGTGGGCGTGAGGCATGCTAATGAGGTGTGACCCCATGTAAATGAAGGACTGAGCGTCATCAAGATACGAATAACGTACGGCGCATGCGCCGTCCCGTGGACGCATCCCAGTGCGTATGCTCAGAATCACGTTGGAACGAACGCCTAAGATACGACGGATCCCTGCCTACGACGTGAACGTAACCTACGCCCAGCCCTATTCACGTACTACTACGTAAACAACGTAAAATACGACGGCTGTTCCCTGGTCCATACCTTTGCATGAGTTGCGCCTCATAGATGGGGAATAAATTAACGCCGGATGTAAGCCTTACGCAAACCGCGTATATTATTCGCCGGGCGCAACTACGTTCGTGAATCGACGTATCTCCCTCATTTGCATATTTGCAATGAGGCGGCCAGCGTAAATATGCGCCCACGATACGCCGGCGTAGGAAAGTTACGTCGGACGGAGGAAGCCTATTTTCAGGCGTATCTAGTTCTGTGGGCACGGCGCATAGATACGACGGCGCATATTTTCACTTACGCGGCGTATCTCGAGATACGTTGGCGTAAGTGCTACGTGAATCCGGGCCATGTTCTCTATTTATCTCGTCTAGATTCTGGGCAGTTTTCTTGTCGAGAAACCTGAAAGCCTCGTACACACGCTCGGTATTCTCGGCAAGAAAGCTCTGCCAGCAGTTTTCTTGCTGGTTCTTGCTGAGTAAACTGAGCGTGTGTACGAGGCTTAAGACTAAAACTAAATAAAAATTTGCTGCCAAACTTAACACTGGACACCAGGGCCGGGATTCAGAAAGATTGGCGTTTCTTTAGAGCGGCGTAGCGCATCTGATATGCGCTAAGCCGACGCAACTTAGAGTGGCTCGTACTGTATTCACAAAGCACTTGCTCCCTTTCTTATGCCGGCGTAACGTAAATGGGCCGGTGTAAGCCCGCGTAATTCAAAGTAGCAAGGCAGTGGGCGTGTTGTATTATAATGAAGCGTGACCCCATGTAAATGCATCGCTGATCGAACGGTGCATGCGCGTGCATGCTCAGAATCACGTCGCAAATACTCCCTAAGATACGTCGGCTCAATGCTTTCGACGTGAACGTAACCTACGCCCAGTCCCATTCACGTACGACTTACGCAAACGACATAAAATACGACGCTGTTCCGACGTTTCCGACGTCCATACCTTAACATGACTTACCCCTGCTTTATGAGGGGTAAACTTACACCGGACGTACGCCTTACGTAAACGGCGTAGCTTAATGCGACGGGCGCAAGTACGTCATTTGCACATTCAACACGTAAATCTACGGAAGCGCCAGCATGAATATGCACCCAAGATACGACGCCTAAGGAGACTTACGTCGGTCGTATCTTGGCAAATTTCAGGCGTATCTAGTTTCACGAATACGCGTATAGATACGATGGCGCACATTTGGACTTACGACGGCGTACATTGCAGGTTAAAGCGGAGTTCCGGCCACAATTTCATATTTAAATATAAATACCCGTGTAATACACAAGCTTAATGTATTCTAGTAAAGTTAGTCTGTAAACGAAGGTCCGTTTTGTTAGGTTGTTACAGCATTTAGACACTTTATAAAATAGAAATTGACTGGGGCCATCTTAAGTGTGGGCATCATGAAGCCAGACTGTATGACTTCCTGGATTTCAGCCTTGCAAATCTCGCACATGCTCAGTGCTGCACTAGCAGTGTCAGATCAGGTTTCAGCACCTGTGCTGTCCAAGTCACATGTTTCTTTGAGACAGGGAAATGCACAGACTCCTGGAAAGTTACACCCACTACATTCCCAGGAGTCTGTGCGGTGTAGGTTAGGAAGCATTAAGCACCTAGATGCAGGAAGAGGGAAGATTAACTATTCTGCCTAGCAACAACACTTTGAAGGCATCTAAAAAAAAAAAAAAAAAAATTCGTAAAGGGCTAATGACATTTTTTTAAAACTACTGATGTAATGTTATATTTATGGGTGGAACTCCACTTTAAGAAAAATTCTGCAAGTAGACATTTGAAATACATGATTGTTCTTGGCTTTTTACCTGCATTTTTTTTGTTGATATGGTCTCTTTAAATAGTATTCAAAAATATTTTTATTTGTACTACTCTAGATAATATTGAAATTTAAATTGAAGTTTTCTAATGCAAGAAAAAATCCTAAATGCAAAAATTAAAGTAGAGTGATGATGAATACGTCTGCTGGAATGCAGAACCAATATGCTGTGATTTATTTTTCCATTACATTATGTTACTTATGCAAAGTATTGTTAGAGAAGGATACAGCCTGTATGTAACAATAATCACTCTATTGTCTGGAATAAAAATTGCATATCAGCATTCCTTTGCCGAGTGTTGGGAACGCACCAGGTAAGTCACCCGGGAGATCTTATTAGACAAAGCCTGTATGTTCAATAATGTAACATCTGACTCATACATCTGTATGGGATAGATCTGTGTAACCTACACTGGGTATACTGACACATCCTGGCTCCATGCAGAGCTGATTCACAAAATGTTGTCTTAAGTACAAGCTGATGACAGATCTACATTCACCCTGACCTAATATTTTCTGACTTGTGTGAGAACTATATTAACGTCAATTAAAGCCAGTGAATCTTTGAAATACATACATGGAGCTGCCAAGAGTTTTAGTTTTTTAATGTTGTAGAGAACCAGTTCCCCTTAAAGTGGACAGTCACTTTAAAAAGTATCACTCATTCTACCCCCAACCCTAATACATTTGAGCATTTTTTTAAACATTTTTTAGTGGGTACCTTTTTTGACAGGTACCTATTTGCACTTAATCAATTCTCACCTAAGCGAGAATGACATCTACTTAGTCCCACCACTGCCCACAGCCTCCTAGGACAATTCACACATTCCAGGAGGCTGCAGGACCAGTCTCACTGTGGTATTGTCATGGACATGCAATAATGTCTGGCAGCTTACCTTCTCTTCCATGTATCCATTAGAGGCCTGACTCTCTTTCTGGCTGCCTTTTATCACCTCTCCTCCCTGTATGGCTCCACCCCAGGCCATCCCAGGAAGTCTATATTAACTAGTGCACTGCAGGTCTGCTTTGCTGTTCAACTTTGTTTGTTAGCTTGTGTTCCTGTATGCCGTGTGTTACGTTAACCTTTCTGTGTACCGATTTTGTCTAGTTTCTGACTACTCCAATCAGCCTGTGACCCTGACCTTTAACCTGTCCCTTGGATACCCTTGTCTGCCTGTTGCCCCGACCTCGGCTTACCCATCATTATCCCTTGTGTCCTCAGTGGCTGCTTCCCCTCTCTACCTATGGAGCGTGACCTGGGGGACCCCAGGGGCCGCGACCTGGGTTCAGTTGCAGAGAAGGCCATCCTCACCACTGGAGGTTCTGGTGAACACGTTTCCTGTCCATCCGCAGCAGTCTGCTACTGGGTTCACTACCTTGCGGTGCACCCCTGTCTCCAACGGGGTGCATTTGTCACCTGGCCACAGGTGACCTGACAGGTATGAGATCTCGCACAGGTCCAGTGGGGAGCCAACTGGGATTCACCAGGAAGTCAAAGTCAGCTCCAAAAATCAAAATAGCAGTGTAGGTGAGAAGAGAAGGATCAGTGAAAATCAGTTTTTGGGAGACAGCGCTGGACTCTTTTTAGACATGTGCACACTAATATAATAATAACAATAATAACAATATTTTGTTTTGGAATTTCGTTTTCATCCGAAAATTTATTTTATTTAATTACTCCCGAAATTTGTTTTTATTTATTTTGTTTAGTTAAAAAATGCATTTGTCCGAAAATCCAAATTAAGGTTGAATCTGTCAATTGAAGGTTTGTGGAGTTTCTCAAATGTTCTAAGAAGATTCGACGAAGCAGCTAAACTGTACGACACCGCAATCGTATATTTCCTGACGAATGCTCCGCCCACAAGCTATAGTAGAATTCTAATGATGTATGACTAGTAATAATTATATTTATTATTATTACTAATCAACGAACATTAGAATTCTTCTATAGCCTATGGGCAGACCATTCGACCATAAATGTCCGCTCGTGGCGACTGCTTCGTCGAATCTTCATGTCAAATCTTTTCTCTCTATGTAGAATAATCTTGGACTAATATTTAGGTTAGGCACATTCAACCGCAGGTTCGATAGACACAGATCGCTATTGTCACCGTCATGTCGAATCTTCTATCTATGTCGAACTATTGTCGCAATGAAACAAAAATATTTTTTTTTTTTATGTTGGATCTCTCAGATTTTGGATACAGCGTGTTTGTTATCGTTTGTTAAAACGAAAGTGAAAATTCCCGAAATTCGAACGAAAGGAATGCACATGTCTACTAATTTTTAAAGTTAGCAGCTATTTTAAAATGGGTGAAATTCCTCATTAAGCTGGCCATGCACTGTTTGATTATGTCCAATTCTTCATATTTCGACCAGTGGGTGACCCTGTTGGCTGTCTCCTTCCCCATATTCTTCAACTAAATAAAAATGAAGGAGCTAGGTGAATAATTGTCACCTGAATGATTCCAGAAGCCGTGGTCGTGATGCGGTCATTGGTCAGGTATTTTGACTGCTTTCGAGGCTGTCTTTCAAAATACATTGGCCACAGCAGGAGATTTGTCCATTTGCGCTGTGCAGCATGGATGGAGGAATCTGTTAGAAATCTATGTGTGGCCAGCTCTACTCTTACTATTAATGTGGGAATTTCTTTGTTTGTTTTGTTTACTTTTTTTGTATGCGAGAGATCCCCAAACACACCCTATATGGGTTCCCTCCTGTCTCCTAAATGAACGCTACATTCAGAAGAATGACTTCATCATGGTCACCAGTTGAAGCTGTCTGTAGCACCCTCCTAGTTAGGTGCTAGGATGCTAGGTAAATGTACTTATTTTTGGGTTCCTCTGTATTCAATGGAGCAGTTGCTGATTGTCTTGGACTAATAAAAGTCTCACGGGGTGCAGGTTTTATTGCTTATCCCTGCCTTCTATATGGCTTCAGAAAATAGGAGTGGAGCAGGTCAAATGGTAAGTGTGACTTTAATATGGGGTCTCAGCCAATCCCTGGGGAGGTGGCTGGAGAGCAGATAGATATTCTGGGGTCAGGAGCAGCCTGGTTCTTGTCCAGTAGAGATGTTTCCAGCCTGAAGGACTGCTGCCCTTCTAGGCAGCCTGATTGAGATTCTACATGTGCTCATCGAAGTCCCAGCTATGCTAGATCTGGAGGGCCTGCTTTGCTTAAAATCTTTGGAACAAATCAAAGGATAAGCTATGAGTAAACACTAAAGTTAGTGTGAAACGCATCAGATGTCCTAGGTTCCAGTTTTTTTTACAATAAAGCTACATTGGATTGGAGTGCGGCAGTCCTAATTATTTTTCGTTTCCAATTGCCATGTGCATTCCCAGCACCCTCGGTTTCTGAGAAGAAGATTTTAACCAAACAAGACCTGCCTGGAGCGGCAATTTCTGTTTCTCAACAAATCAAAGGATATCACTGAGGATTTGGTCTGGAGAGTTCACTGGGGAAATGTCTGTCTGATATTGGAAGGAGGCATCGAGGTATCCAGGGATATTAGTGTAGGATCCTGGTGACTGTGACTGCTGCTATCCCTTGTGCATCTGTGCTAGTGTTTGCCTGGCTCGGGACATTTCTTTAGGAGTTTCAATGCTGTCCGTTCCCTTGGCTCCCACTAAGGATACTATTCAGAGAAGTAATGACAAAGAGTGTCCTTTGGTTACGGTTGTCACAATGTACAGTATAAGATTTCCTATCATCTGTGCCCAGTCTTGCCACACAGAGTTAATACAGCTCTGAGCAATCATCTTTTATTGTTCAGTGAAATAAAACGAACTTACAGAGAAAAACCGTAGTCCATTCCACCCCCTTGCTGTGAGTGACAGGTTATTTACATATCTCATGCACCAGCCTGGAGACAGACAAATCTTTCACCGCTCCAGGTGAGCCTCACTTATCATTAAGGGCTGTTGAACCACCAAGGTGCTGGCGATGCTGATTGTAGCAAAATGAACGAAGAAAACTCTGGACTGCCGCACTCCAAAATGACTAAAACAAATTAGGTCTTTATTTTCAAATGCACATGCATTCACCGCAAGCAAAAAGGTACAGTATTGGCCGACGCGTTTCACGCTGTACTTCAGCGCTTAGTCATGACTAAGCGCTGAAGTACAGCGTGAAACGCGTCGGCCAATACTGTACCTTTTTGCTTGCGGTGAAGACCTAATTTGTTTTAGTCATTTTGGAGTGCGGCAGTCCAGAGTTTTCTTCGTTCATTTTGCACCAGCCTGGAGACAGGCATTATTTTTTAATTCCCACCCCCACTCCTTTTCTGAAGTCATGTGGTTACTTTTCTGGATTTTGACTGAATGTTAGTGATCATAGCAGAATTTAGTGTAAGGAAAAATGCATGTTGACAAGGGGAGTGTAGAGGTGGGCGGGGAGTCTACTGACATCACGACTCCACCCACCGAGCTCCAGACAACAGACCCACCCACAGAATCTGCAGACATTTGACAGGAAAGGATACATACAGGAGGCATGTATATCCTTATAGATCAGCACTATGGCAGTAGTTTAGAAAGGATGAGAGTGGGCTTACATCCACTTTAAGCCAGAGAGAGAGAGAGAGTGGCTGTTGCTGTGTACCTGGCTGCACTGCACTAATTTGGGAGAGGAACCTGTGGTAATCAGCGGCCCTCTCGAGGGTAAGCGCTACATGCCCTTGAAGTTTGAACCCGGATAATGTTGCATCGAGGAGAAAGAAATAACACGGCCTCTTGACAGAAGACCCTACCACACACATTTGAGAGGCTCTCTGAAAACTAGGTGCAGTAAATTATCGAACACTCAGGCTAAGGGAAACATAACAATATTTCCAACTTTAGCTCATCTGCTTGCTGGTTAGAAAAATAATACTTTATTGGTTGTTTTCACTGTCTGTAATTGCTGTTTATTTTGTGTTTCTCAGTTTGACTTAGGTTTCCTCCTTTACTTGGTAGCTCAGATGCATTTTGTTTGATAATCAAAAATATTCTGCTTGGCTGATGTTTGGATGAGACATTAACCTCCCTGGCGGTATGATTCTGTCTGAAAAAACATGCTGAAAGCGGTACAATTATTTGCAAGGAAATTTGGTGTTTTATACTGTAGGCCTGTGATTTTTAGGAATAACTCACTTAAATCTGACCAAACAAGAATCTAATAGGCATCCCGGGTATGACATTTTTTTAAAAACAAAATTTTAAATTATAATATAATAAATAATGATAAATAATTATAGCAAGTAATAATATAATAAAAATAAAAATTATTCAATAATGTAATCAACTCAAAATCACTGAAATTTGCTCAGTTGCAGAATTGTTGCTGTCATTATTTTATTTTTTTTTGACGAATTTCCCCGCAAATCGCTATCGCACAATTCTGCAAGTGATTATAATTTATTATCGCTGTTTTCTAGCTGATCTAAAACCATTTTTGACATAAAAATACACTTTTGGTTGCTATGGACAATCTACAGTTTGCAGGCAGAAAAAAAGGTTTTTATTATATAAAAGAACATGTAGGGCACTGGGCAGACCACTAGGGACAAGGGGTGTGTGTTTTTTTTACATACAGTACTGTAATCTATAAGATTACAGTATACTGTATGTAATGTGTTTGTTTACTTTTTTGAATTTGGCGCCGATCTCTGCTCCCGTGCGTCGTAACGTCGCAGGGAACGGAGATCGGCGGCACAGGAGGACGCTGTGTGAATCGAGTGAGGTCCTGCTCGCTCACACAGCGTGGTGACATCGCTGGATCCAGGAGAAGGTAAGCCAGCGCACGCTGCAGGCTCTGCATATCTACCCCGAGCGTGACTCGGGGTTACCGATTTTGGTAGAAAAAATCAACCCTGAGTCACGCTCGGGGATACCGCCAGGGGGGTTAATGTTCACACAGAGGTGATATATGCACCAGAACTATGTTTCTAAAGACAAACAAAATCTATTGGATGTCGTTTGAGATTAAATGTGCTAATACTTACTGCTAGGGTAGAGCAAATTTGAGTTTTAAAGCGGAGTTCCGGCCACAATTTCACTTTTTAAATATAAATACCCCTGTAATACACAAGCTTAATGTATTCTAGTAAAGTTAGTCTGCAAACTAAGGTCCGTTTTGTTAGTTTGTTACAGCATTTAGACACTTTATAAAATAGAAATTGACTGGGGCCATCTTAAGTGTGGGCATCATGAAGCCAGACTGTATGACTTCCTGGATTTCAGCCTTGCAGATCTCGCACATGCTCAGTGCTGCACAAGCAGTGTAATAGGTTTCTGATCAGGTTTCAGCACCTGTACTGTCCAAGTCACATGATTCTTCGAGACTGGGGAGTGCACAGACTCCTGGAAAGTTACACCCACTACATTCCCAGGAGTCTGTGCGGTGTAGGTTAGGAAGCTTAAGCACCTAGGTGCAGGAAGAGGGAAGATTAACTATTCTGCCTAGCAACAACACTTTGAAGGCATCTAAAAAAAAAAAAAATTATTGAAGGACTAATGATTTCTTTTTAAAACTACTGATGTAATGTTATATTTATGGGTGGAACTCCACTTTAATTTTCTTGAAGATTCTGTTAATCAATGTGGACTACAATTATACAGTGTTCCTCCGGTATTTCTTTATCAACTGACATCATGTTTGTGAGCCAAGCTAAAGGGATTGTGGGATGAGTAGTTCCTCAGACTGTTAATTGCTTCACATGACTCCGTACCTTGGCTACATATCCCAGGGATCTTTTCTACCATCGGAGAGATTGCTTGAAGGAACTATATAAGAAGTCAAAGCCCTGTCTTGCACTCTCTTTCTCCTGGGCCTGACGCAAGACGGACCTCTCTGTGTAAAGAGAGAGAGGTCGTGGCCTACCACACGGTTTATCACATTCCAACCTGGATGAGAGGGTCTTAGCACTGCTTGCTGTTTGTCAGACATCCATTCAGAAGCCACCTCGGTCGCCCGCCAACCTGTGTTCTGAGCTCTTCATCGGGAGATCGATACGGCGGATCCACCGCACGTGTGTCACTACAGGAACTGCAGTCCAGAGGGTCTTAAATTGGCCTGGTCGTTGGTAAGAGGGCAATCGCCCACCTTTACAAATCCTTTTATCACGGTTTCACTTTGCACAGATATCTTTACCATGGGAAAACTTTACTAAACTCATCTTGAACACTGTGAATCGACACCTTTAGCTACTACCATTTCAATAAATCTTTTTGCTTGCTATTACACCTTATTGGATACAATTAATGAGCTCCTACATGCTGGTGAAGACCATCAGATCTGCAACGGCACATTGCTGCTGTTATTATTGTTATAAGGATTCTTATACTATTGCCATTAAGTCTGACCTCTCATTAGGGTTAAAGGTTTATAGGCTGGCTAAGGTTTCCTTAGAAGTTTGTCAGTATAACCATCTAACTTGTTTATCCTTTCAGGTGCAAGCAGAACTCCACTGTACATGTGTATATATACTGACTGTTTGACCTGCAAATATTTGGTTTGTGTTATTCTGAGGAATTCCTTTGCTGAGTTGGCACTGTTGTCCAAAACTCAGCAGACTTACAGTATTACCTTCTCTTTGTGACAATATCTTCTTTGAACTGTTCTAGTAAACATTATCAGAACATAAACGCACAGAGTTGTCTGACTTATTGCTTTAAGGTGGTGCAAAGATGTCTGAAACCATAGTGTCAGGTGGGTTGCAATGTTCATCAGGTCATGGCAGTGCAGATGAACAGGTAATTCCAAGCAGCCCCTAGGGGGTCGTGCTACATAGGAGATTAGATTAATGCTTTTTTTGTGGGCCACAGGAGTTCACTTAAATCTAAAGTCTGCTGTTGGCTAAAGCAATAGAACTGGTCCAGGCTCTGCAGGGATCCTGACAATAATGTAAGGATCCATCCAGGTGCCTGACTGGCAGCTGGCTCAGCCTCGTAGCATGGTGCGCCTGCCCCCTCCACAGTCTAGAGCTCCAGTGAGCACTGAAGGGGTAGAACACAGAGCAGTGACTGACAATGCTGGGAGCGGACCCAAGAACTGAGCAATCAGTGGTCTTTGATCACTTGGTGTAGAGCCGGTGGTGCATAGCTGAAGTATCGGATTGATGCTGCAGCCATCTAGGTGAGTGAGTGAATAGCTTATATAGCGCTACAAATGCGAACTGAATCACCTCAAGGCGCTTGGCATCCATTTTCCTTCTATTTAGTTTTCAAAAAAAAGATGGGTCTTGAGTTTTTTCCTGAAGGACTGGTGATTTTCTTCCGTTCGTATATGAGTTGGTAATGAGTTCCACATTCGAGGTCCTTGGACTGCAAATCTTCGTTCTCCTTTGCTTTTGTAATGGGCCTTGGGGATTTGTAGTAGATTTTGGTTAGCTGATCGGAGAACGCGATTGGGGTTGTGGTATTTGTTTTTCTCACATAGATATTGGGGGGGGGGGGCAATTCCTTGTACACATTTGTGTGTCAGGCAGAGGGCCTTAAATGTGGTTCGGTTCTTGACTGGCAGCCAAAGGAGGGAACTCAGGGAGGGGAAAATTGATTCCCAGGGTTTTTTGCCTGTTACCAGTCGCGCTGCCGTGTTCTGGACGACTTGCAGACGAGCAATCTGGTATTTTGGGAGACCTAGGTACAGGGAGTTAGCATAGTTGAGCTTGGAGTTTATTAGTGTTCCCACTACTACTGCAGTGTCTTTTTTTGGAATGAAGGGCACGAGTCTTCTTAGTAGACACAGGAGATGGTGAGACCCGCTGAATACTGACCCAATTTGAGCATCCATTGTCATGTCGGAGTCAAAAATGACTCCTAGACTTTTGACTTTGGTGCTGGGGATGATGGTCTGTCCAAAGATCGGCGGGGGGGGCGACCATGTTGTCCTGGCCGATCTCTTTGTGTTTGCATGGACCAGAAGGAGTATTGTTTGTTTTTGCACTTCTCCTTTAAGTTAAAACTTTGCCATTTTTGGCAAAATGCAATAGAGTCAAGAGAAAATTTAAGTATAACTAAAGGGAAAACTGTTTTTCTTTTAGTGAGACTACAGTCTCTTTTCACATGATTCTTTCCTCTTTTTCTCTTTCCGAGAGAAAACATTAAGCCTTCAAAGGGCACAGTCCAATGGATCAGCAATTGGTGTTCCCAGGACGCCAGAATACTGCCAGCAAAGTGAGTTTAAATCAGTTGAGCAGTCTGGAGCAGGACATGTTTCCATATGCATGTCAAATACAATTTTCAATTTTGACTGGAGTGTAATCTTCCATAAAGCCCCACGATTTTTAATCAGTCTTAACAGGCCCATCAATATAATTGGGTTTTAAATTTATAGCTTTGAGTGCAGCACTAATTTCCGTCTTTAGCTCAATCCTCATCATCAAACTGAACAAATTATCTTTAGTAAAAAAGGAGACGGCCCTCTGCTCTGGTGTTATTGGACGGATGTTGACCTGTAAAGCAGAACATGTTTTTACACTCAGGGGCTGTCACGGAAATGTCTCTTAAAGAAAGCAATATGGTTAGTAGATCTGTATTCCTTCCATAGGACATTAATTAATCACAAGTACAGGCAAGGCTCATTTGACCTTCTACAAAACCTGATCTGCTCCGGAGATGTTTTCCTAAGTAAGTAACCGTGTCTCCATCAATGTAATACAACGTGGCTTCCACCACTATAAACCGTATGTACGGAAAAAGATTGTTCTGTTTAATGACCCTTGCTTGTATTGCTACAGCTCGTTCTGGCTTATATATGTGCCCGCCATTAAACTGCAAACACAGTAACTATTCTCCTACTATAAACATATTTCCATGTCATGTGAGACCTGAACATTTTTTTTTTTTTTACTGCTTGTCTTTTTTCTTTCCTTACTATTTTCCTGGAAATTCACCCATTATGAGAGAAGGAAGAGTTATTTCCTTATTGAATGTCTAGAAATTGGAAGGCTCATTAAACCCTCAATTAAAAAGTTCATTGATACATTCTGATATGGGGCATAAAGGAAATGGAGATTCTCCTGCGCTTCCTGTGGGACAAGGTCGCACAACAACTTTTATGTCACTCATTGTTTTTATAATGAAAAATCTTGTATGATTTCAGGACTATAGGAGGTTCTGAAAAAATTGGAGGCCAAGCTGGTCTTCTGTAAAGTTTGATTGGTGGACATGTGTTCTGACTCTGTGTCTTAAGCCCTGTACACACGGGCCAGAATCTCGTCAGGAAAAAAACGTTGTTTTTCCTGACGAGCTTCTTGGCAAGAATCTCTTGCCGCCCGAGTATACAGAGACACACCATTCAAAAGAACCGCGGTACTTTTGAATGGCAAAAATGCGGTGACGTCATTGCGTACAACGAGCATGCACTTGTCACATTCAATGCCGTCCTCGCCATCTTGCTGCACCCTACCTAAGCCTAGGAAGCTACCGCGAATGCGTCAAAGTCATTTCGAGCATGCGCAGGTTTCCACGGCGACAGGTAAGTATACACACTCTCGGGTTTCTCGGCAGGAAAACACTGCCGAGAATCACGACGAGAAAATAGAGAGCAGGTTCTCTATTTTTCTCATCTAGATTGTAGGCAGTTTTCTTGACGAGAAACCTGAAAGCCTCGTACACACGCACGGTATACTCGGCAAGAAAGCTCTGCCAGCAGTTTTCTTGCTGTTTCTTGCCGAGTAAACCGAGCGTGTGTACGAGGCTTTAAAGTATAACAAATGGCAAAACATTTTCTTTTAGTTTTTTGGATAGAATGGAGAGGGATTAGAACGCATGTCAGGTTTGTATTACTACAAAAATCAAATGGGGTGCTCTGGCCCAAGGAACCTGGTCAGAGTCCATACAATATACATACAAAATCATACTTGGGGGCAGGGCTGTCTTTAATGTTGATTGGACCCTGGGCAAAAAAAATTTGGCCCCCCCCCCATGCAAATTTGCTCTTTACCTGCTCTGAGACATACAATAAGTATCAGCTAGACTTAAAATCAGTTTACTGTATCAGATCAGGCAGTGATTGTGATTGGTTGCCAGATCATTACCACTTAATGACTTGTTGCTTGAGGTTACAGCACACATTACGGCTCACTGATTAGTTGCTAGAGGTTACAGCACATGATCTCTTCTTGTTGATTGGTTGCTAGAGATTAATGTACAGTAATACTGCTCACTGATTGGTTGCTCGAGGTATAAAAAGAGGAAAGGAGGGCGCACCGACCTTGTGCTTTACTAATGGTAAGATTTATTAAAAAACTGTAACAGCAGTAATCATATTCACAAGCGAGCGTGTATAAAGCGATTCACCGCTTTGGCTCTGAGGAAGAGGGTACGCCCTTGAAATGCGTTAGCGGTTTGTGATGCCATCAGGACCCCTCTAATATCCAGGTTGCAGGTGTCCAGAGACACAGCCTTATCTGCTGGTGGACTGATAAGCTTTTTTATACATTCTCGCTTGTGAGTGTGATTTAAATCTTTCCGTTGGTAATGCACAAGGTCGGTGCGCCCTCCTTTCCTCTTTTTATGTTTCAGTTTTAAGGATACCCATTGTTCTGGGGAGGGCAGCAAGACCGCAGGCATTGTTTTATCCAGAGGGTTGGCTGCATCACTTACTTATAGACTAAGCCTCCAAGCGCAGGAGATTGTTTCTGTGTGGTTGCTCGAAGTTACAGCACATCATCTCTTCACTGCAAAGGCCGCCAGAAATCATATTACACTAGCACTGCATATGTTCCTGTGAGATACTCTGCAAGATACTTTAAGGAAAGGTTCCTGTTTGTGCTTATAGGGAGAGAAATATATAGGAGTCAGTCCTGCTTCAGAAATCAAATTACACCAGCACTGCATATGTTCCTGTGAGATACTCTGCATTAGATACTTTAGGGAAAGGTTCCTGTTTGTGCTTATAGGGAGAGAAATATATAGAAGTCAGTCCTGCTTCAGAAATCAAATTACACCAGCACTGCATATGTTCCTGTGAGATACTCTGCATTAGATACTTTAGGGAAAGGTTCCTGTTTGTGCTTATAGGGAGAGAAATATACAGGAGTCAGTCCTGCTTCAGAAATCATATTACACCAGCACTGCATATGTTCCTGTGGGATACTCTGCATTAGATACTTTAGGGAAAGGTTCCTGTTTGTGCTTATAGGGAGAGAAATATATAGGAGTCAGTCCTGCTTCAGAAATCATATTACACCAGCACTGCATATGTTCCTGTGAGATACTCTGCATTAGATACTTTAGGGAAAGGTTCCTGATTTTGCTTATAGGGAGAGAAATATATAGGAGTCAGTCCTGCTTCATACATCATATTACACCAGATAAACACTGCTAGTGTTCTTTTATTGTGCTATTCAAAAAACACCCATTTAGGGCAAAAATATATATTTTGCAGTTTTTTCCTCCAGTGTTTGCAGTGTTTCCTCCATATCTGTACGTGTGAAATAAACACTGTAGATACTGTTCTATTGTGCTATTCAAAAAACGCCCATTTAGGGCAAAAAAATATATTTGCAGTGTTTCCTCCAGTGTTTGCAGTGTTTCCTCCATATCTGTACGTGTGAGATAAACACTTTAGCTAGTGTTCTTCTATTGTGCTATTCAAAAAACACCAATTTAGGGCAAAAAAATATATTTTGCAGGGTTTCCTCCAGTGTTTGCAGTGTATCCTGCATATCTGTATGTGTGAGATACACACTTTAAACACAGTTTTTCTATTGTGCTATTCAACAAAATTTTTTATTTAGGGCAAATAGGTCCTCCTAGGTCAAGATTTATTTTTTTATGTTTTTTTAAGTTATTTCCCTATCCACATTTATTTGCAGAGTACTTGCCATGCTCTTACCAACATTTTGCTGCCATTTGCAGCCCTCTAGCCCTTTCCATTACTTTTTTAGAGACATTTTAGCAGTCAAAGGTTTGGGTCCCCATTGACTTCAATGGGGTTCGGTTTCAAGGTCAAGTTTGGGTCCCGAACCCGGACTTTTTTCCGAAGTTCGGCCGAACCCGTCGAACCCGAACATCCAGGTGTCCGCTCAACTCTACTTGCCACCCATAGCCTGCCGCCAGATGCAGTGCTGCTGTCACTCCCTCTGCAAGAGCCACATGCATAGAAGGAAAGGAGTGGCGTCACTATCTGGAGAGTGAAGATCACACCAGTCCCTGCTGCTGGGTGCCGGAGAAGGAGGAGGTGCCGAGGTGGGTGGGGACAGCAGTGCTGCACTAGGCACAGGTCTCACTGTCTGAGAGTAAATTGTCACTGGTTGCAAAATGCCAGGCAGCGCTGGCCCTAGCAACCAGTTCCAGAAATTTAGTTATTTGTTAGTAGGGGGTGGCTGTGTCCTCTATTTCATTCCGGGACATTGTATTGTCCCAGAATGAAGGTGCCCGGGATCCAGGACAGACATGGCAATTGTGGGACAGTCCCGGGCAATCCAGACACGTGGGCACCCTAGCTGGGTGCCACAATCTGTGGAGGTGTGCCTACGTGTGCCCGCACATAGGCTCCAATGCTCATCTGCGTACACGTTATAGCTTAGGCTTCTATGCTCACGATCCTGCAAATGTGTATAAGAATGAGCACCTGCTGCATGGAAATGAGCATCTGCTGTACGAGATCCCTGACACCCTCTCTATTTGTCCTGTTTACCATTATCACCAAAAGTGAAACTAAATTGTAAAAAGAAATCCCAAATGTTAAAGTGATTGTAAAGTCTCCTTTTTAAAAAAAATAATAATAATAAACATGTTATATTTACCTACTCTGTGCAGTTGGTTTTGCACAGAGCAACCCAGATCCTCCTCTTCTCTGGTCCCTCTTTGCTGCTCCTGGCCCCTCCCTCCTGACCTGAGCTGAGTCAGAGCTCCGTGTATTCATTCAGACACTCAGCCCTGACCCCTCCCCCTCTCTCCCCTGATTGACTTTAATAGACAGCCGCGGGAGCCAATGGCACCGCTGATGTGTCTCAGCCAATCAGAAGAAGTCTCGCGAACGGCTTAGACATTCGTGGACATTGCAAGAGAGAGAAGGGACTTAGGTAAATAATTAGAGGGTGCTGGAGAGGCTGTTACACAAAGAAGGTTTTGGACAACTGGACCCCAGGCTCCTGCCTAAGTTGCCTTATGTATAATTTGGCTCTGCTTGAATTTGCTTGCTTGTCCTCCATGGGTCATTTGGTCTTAACCTTCTGCTAAGTTTGTATACATCCAAAACAGCCCCAACATCCCACTTAGTTCATTTTCACTCTACTTGACTGTTTTGTGATGCCCTCTGTCATGAAGTTGACTTCATCTCCACCTTACAATTTACTACTCCACCTGGTCCTGTGTCTGATTATCATTAGGAGTTATCACACAGCCCATTCCAACCCTCCTAGTAGAGTAGGGGGAAGGGGGGGATCCAGGCACTCCTTAGATTTTGAAAAACATAATATTAAAAACAAACACCAATAATAAAATAAAACACAAAATGCATTAATAAAGTGCATAATCATATCCACAAATTGCAAAATTCATAAAGTGCATATTTTAAATGCATAATTGCAAAGCCCATTAGTAAAAGTACTACGTTCCCGAGCCTTACCAAGGGTTTCCGAGTTCATGCCGAGCTGTCCCCGAGTATTTCCAAAGCTCTCTGGCGCCCCCACCTCTGGCCACATGCGGTATTGCATGCCATAGAAGTCCATGTGGAACAAATTATTTTAGTTTCTATTGACTTCTATGGGGAAACTCGCTTTGATATGCGAGTGCTTTGGTTTACGAGCATTCCCCTGGAACGGATCATGCTTGTAATCCAAGGTTCCACTTTAGTTTTTGTCCTATGCCGCGTACAGACGATCGGACATTCAGACAACAAAACCGTGGATTATTTTCCGACGGATGTTGGCTCAAACTTGTCTTGCATACGCACGGTCACACAAATATTGTCAGAAATTCCGAATGCCAAGAACGCGGTCACATACAACACATACGACGGCACTATTATAGAGAAGTTCAATACCAGTCGTGTTAGTAGAAGTTTGGTGAGAGATGATTTGCGCTTTTCAGCCTTGTGTTTTTCAGTCTGTTACAGCGTGACGAATGTGCTATCTCCATTACTAACGCTATTTTTACCAGTCCGAGTGCTTCCATCTCATACTTGATTTAGACCATGCATGGAATTTACGGATTTTGAACTAGCTCTCAAATTTTTGTTGTCGGAAATTCCGACAGAAAATGTCTAATGGAGCCTACACACGGTCGGAATTTCCGACAACAAGCTCCCATCGAACATTTGTTGCCGGAAATTCCGAGCATGTGTACGCGGCATTAGTTTTAGGACTAAAACTGCATTTTCGTTTTAGTCCCATTTTAGTCTTCTGCAATTGTTTTAGTTTCAGTCGTATTTAGTCATCTAAAATCTCCAGTACATTTAAGTCGACAAAAATCATTTTAGTCTTCATTTTATTCTAATGGGTGTAGTTAAATTGTAATGCCTTATTTAAGCTTTTATTTACAATTTCCAAACTCATTATATACTGCTGGAGTGAAAAATCAAATACCAGTATGTTATTATTTATGTTTTTGAGGTGTGAACGTGCACTACAGACCAGTGGTAATTTTGACATCAAATTTCAACTTAGTTTTAATCTTTTGACTAAAATGGCATTTTAGTTTTAGTCCCATTTTAATCAAGACAAGCTTACAGGAAAATCGCGTACACACGATTGGAAATTCCGTCTAGAAAACCGTGGATTTTTTTCAGAAGGAATTTTCGCTCAAACTTGTCTTACATATACACGGTCACACCAAATTCTGACCGTCAAGAATGTCAACACTACAACGAGCCGAGAAAAATGAAGTTCATTGATTCCAAGCATACGTAGGATTGATTCCGAGGATGCATGTTTTTTTGCGCGTCAGAATTGCATACAGACGATCGGAATTTCCGACAAGAACTTTTCCCGTCGGAAAATTTGAGAACCAGCTCTTAAATTTTCCTTGGCGGAAATTCCGACAGAAAAATTCCGATGGAGCCTACACACGGTCGGAATTTCTAACCAAAAGCTCACATCTGACTTTACCTGTCGGAATTTGCGATTGTGTGTGTACGCGTCATTAGTCGACTAAAATTGTATTAGGTTAGTCAGCTAAAATGTTTTAGTCGGTTTTGGTCAACAAAATTAACACTGCCTACGAACACCCATATGGTGATAAACTTGACTGCTATTTTTGACCAGTTAAATTAAGATGGTCAGTCAAAGCAGTGGTTAATATACTCCTTTGGCCACACAGGTGCCCCAAGGAGGTTGGATATGCATTACTCTTCTTCTACATAACCTGCATGCAGCAAAGAAGAGGGGAGACAAAAGCTCTTTGTGCAGACATCTATTATTTAAAAAAATTGATTAACACCACTAAAGTATACACTTTATACCATCTGATGCTTTATATGCAGCACTGGAGAACATTCGCCCAGCCTTGTATCATTGGTCACATACACGTCTTAGCGTCACGGGATCTCAGCTCCTTCCAACACATTTTGTTCAAAGGTCTTCAAAGCAGCATTTTTCGTGTATAACTTACTACTTGGATTTTGATCCTTATTGTGGTTCCACACTTGCTATCAGTTTTGCTATCTCTTTTGCCACTCTTGTTTGGTTCCAATACCATATATCTTTTAGGTACAGCCAGGGGCATTGCTAGGTGGCAGAAAGATCAGGGGCTTCAGCCTGAAGTCCAAGAACCGGGGGAGGGGGCGTGTTGTTGTTTTTTATGGCGCTTGCCAGTGCCCATCAATGCTGACCACTAAACACACCTACCTGACACTGACCATTACACCGCACTCACCCACTTTCGGCGGCACTCGCCCACTTTTGGCTGCTATGGCTCTCGGACACTTTCGGCCACACTCGCCACTTTCGGCCGCAGCCGCACTTGGCCACTTTGGCCACACTTGCGATCAGATCGGTCCTGGCGCTCAGGGGGTAACAATGCAATGCAGCATTCCATAGATTCTAGGCTATTCTGGGTCACATTCTGGGCTTCAGCCCCCCTAGCCACCCCCTCCCGACGCCCCTGGGTACAGCTCTCTTGCTGGGCTGATGATTTCTATGAGTAGGTTAACAGAGCACCTTCTCTATAAAGTTATAAGTTGACTTTATTAATGATAACATGGTAACTGTGCAGGGAAAAAGAAACCTGTGACATTATTTCACCACAATGAAGCTGTAACTTTCTCTTAGCTAGGGCTTTACTTTCACTCCCTCTAAGAGGCTCAGAACGGCGAATGATAGCTTTTCCTGTAAGCTTGTCTCAACAATGGACTTAACGAGCGGCACAACAGCCCAGTAAGCTTTGGACTAAAGCTTTTGAAGATGTAACAGCGTAAATAAATAACATTTATCCTAAGCCAACCCAGCCAGGATAGTGGACCATCTGTAAGACTGGAAGTTCATAAGCCTCACAGCAGGCAGGGAGACTGCTCAAATGACTTGAATAGTTTCTCAAATACTAATCATGACTTCTGCTGTTTTGCTGCGGGAAAAAGGCTGCGTCGCATCTCTTTTTCATGAAATTCGAAGAGGAATTTGTGACTCCAGGCTGTATCGCTGATATCCTACCATGTCTAGGAAACAGCTATGTTGACTTTCTGCTACATTACCTTGGACAAAGATGCAGAAAATTGAAGTTTACAATCCACTTTGAGGATAATTTGCTGTCAAAGATGAGACATGGGCTCAAATGACTCAGGGTTTGTGGCTAAACTGCAAGTTGTACCTTTATTGTAGGACAATTCCAGCAAATATACACTGTTTTTATAGCATATTAAAGTGTCAGAGATACTGTTTTGGATTATATATGTTGGTAAATTAAGCTTGTGCAATATGACTTCCATTTACAAAGTTTGGATCTGATGTCCATAAGCGATTGTCTACACTTTATTTGGTAGTTCTGAGGTTTTTTACCAAATTTGCCATGGCATTTTTGACCATTTTAGTACAAATAAACAATCTTTATGTTGACACTGCTTGATTTAAATTTTACATTAATGTATATATTTTGTGATATGTGTACAATATTTATGGTCTGTTGAAGTCTATAAGACTTATTGTTTTAGCAATAGATATGAACTTTACCAGAACTAGCAGTCCAAACAATAACATTAAAGGGGTTGTAAAGGTTAGTTTTTTATTTTCTAAATACCGTATTTATCGGCGTATATGCGCACTTTTTTGCCCTTAAAATCAGGGCAAAATCGTGGGTGCGCGATATACGCCGATACCCACTTCCCGCACTATATTTGAACCACTCCGCCGACATATACCGAGCGCAGTACAGGGCAGGCTCGGCTCCGCTCGCGGTCACGTCCTGTGCGTCCTGTACGTCCTTTACGCGAGAGGAGCCGAGCCTGCCCGAGTATACCCGAGTGTACTGCGCTCGGTATATGTCGGCGGAGTGGTTCAAACACAATGCGGGAAGCGGGGATCGGCTGAAAAACACAGCGGGGAGGACACCACGATGGCCGCAGAAAGACGCCGGACCGGACAAGGCCGCCGATGGACGCGATGGACGCCGGGCAGGACACCGACGAGGGGCACCAAAACTGTAAGTATTTTTTTTTCCCAGGAATTTTCCTTCTAGGTTGGGGGTGCGCGCTATACGCCGGGGCGCGTTATATGAAGATAAATACGGTAGGTTACTTTAAGCTAGTGCATTGTTGGTTCACTTACCTTTTCCTTCAATTCCCCTTCTAAATGTTTTTTTCTTTGTCTGAATTTCTCACTTCCTGTTTCTCCTCAGTAAGGTGTTCAGTAAGCTGTTCTAAATGACTTTCCACCACTCGGATGATGGTGGAAAGCTTACTAAGGAGAAACAGGAAGTGAGAAATTCAAATAAAGAAAAAAAACATTTAGAAGGTAAATCGAAGGAAAAGGTAAGTGAACCAACTATGCACTAGCTTAAAGGAACCTATTTAGACAATAAAAGACGAAGCTTTACAACCCCTTTAACAATGCCCATACTCCTACTATTAGATCCTGTCCCTTACGTATCAATGTGAAAAGCTTTTACAGTACATACTGTATTCAGTGCTGGGTTATTCCCTTAAACTGGCCTTACCGTGTTGGCCAATTGACCCAATCTTACCAAATGGGCTCTTTTATGCTTATAGAAAGTTTTTTTTACAGTATTCATGAGTCTATGCAACAATGTTATAATAAATGGGATGATTGGTCTTTGTACCGAGCAAGTCTGCATTTAGAAATTCCTCATATCCTTGTTATATACGTACTTAAAGTAGAACTCACACATATTGAGAATTAGAGAATAAAACATTTAATTTATTAATACAAATTTTCATAAAAAGGTGTACACAAAATACATGCATTAAGACATTGACTGTTCTCCATACCATATATGATGTACAGTGTCTTCTGTCACCCAGCGTGTTTCAGAGATAACACATCTCCTTCATCAGGGGTTGAGACAGGATATGTTTTTTTCAAAGTGCCACTAAAAGTTCCATTTAGGGGAAAAAAAAGTCTTGTTTAGTAACATTTCAAGGATGGATCACTTAAAAAACAGAATATAACCAGCATTACTTTTCTTCTAAAGTAGAACTAAAGGCACACCTGTTTTCATTTTGAAATCAAGAAGTGAAAGGAAATCCATACAAAGTGAGGGAATACCTGATTGTCACCAATAGAAGATTTTTCCTTCATTCCTGCGCTTGTGACAACACACAATTTGCGATTTTATTTTATTTTTACTATAAATATAATATATAATGTGATCATGTTAAACAGGACAAATAGAAAGTATAAATATCTCTAATGGGGCACAGACAGCAATAAAACCTGACAGGAGTTTGAATCCCTCTCCACTATATCTAAAACAAAAAAAAAAACAGTGGAGCCTCGGATTACGAGCATAATCTGTTCCAGGAGAATGTTCGTAATCCAAAGTACTCACATATCAAAGAGAGTTTCCCCATTGAAGTCAATGGAAACGAAAATAATTTGTTCCGCATTGACTTCAATGGCATGCAATACCGCATGTGGCCAGAGGGGGGGGGGGGCGGAGAGCCTTGGAAACAGCCGGAAAGGCCCGAGGATACCTCGGCTCACCTTGGCAAACCTCAGAAAGACTAAAGTGATTGTAAATTCTTTTTTTTTTTTTCTTCTTCTTCTTTTAAACAACAAACATGCTACACTTACCTGCTTTGTGCAATGTTGTTGCACAGAGCAACCCCAATCCTCCTTTTCTTGGGTCCCCTGCCATCGCTCCAGGCTTCTCCACAGAGTGCCCCTATTTAATGCCACTCATAAGACACATAGTGCATTTCTCAGCCCTGCCACCCCTCCATCTTCACTGGCTGTGGCTGACAGCAGCAGGAACCAATGGCAATGTTGTCTTTGAACCAATGAGGAGGGAGAGAGCCGAGAAAGGCTTGGCTCTCGTGCACATCACTGGATTGAGATCGGGCTCACGTAAGTATTTAGTGGGGGCTGTGGGGGCAGTTGCAGGTTTTTAAAACCACACATGTCAAAGCAAGATTTTATTTGGTATACTTGGTATACTTGGATGATCTATAGCTGAGATATATGCATTATATGAACAGATGTACTATTGTAATACTATGCTTTGTTTCATTTGTACAACTATTGCACAAATAAAAACCAATAAACATCATAAAAAAGAAAAAAAGAAGAAGAAAAGTTTAAGGGATACTCCGGACCAGAAAGAAGGTTTTGTTAGGCCATTTAAGTCAAAGTAAATTTTTTTGGTGTAGGGGCGCACTGAGTAACAAGACTAAGCAGAATATTGGGCCAGATCCACAGAGAGAGTACGCCGGCTTTCAAATTTCCCGCGTCGTATCTTTAGTTTGAATCCTCAAACCAAGATACAACGGCATCTGGGTTAGATCCGACAGGCGTACGGCTTCGTACGCCTTCGGATCTTAGGTGCAATACTTCGGCGTCCGCTGGGTGGAGTTCTTCATCGTTTTCCGTGTCGGGTATGCAAATTAGCTTTTTCCGACGATCCACGAACGTACGCACGGCCGTCTCATTCTCTTACACCGTCTCTAGTATGCTTTTTCCGGCGTATAGTTAAAGCTGGTATTTTGCGGCGTATAGTTAGACTTGCCATGTTAAGTATGGCCGTCGTTCCCGCGTTGAAATTTGAATTTTATTTTTTTTGCGTAAGTCGTCCGTAAATCGGGATGGACATAATTCACGTCTAAGTTAAAAAAAATGACGTAGTTGCGACGTCATTTAGCGCAATGCACGGCGGGAAATTTAGAAACGGAGCATGCGCAGTTCATTCGGCGCGGGGACACGCTTCATTTAAATGAAACACGCCCCCTAATTACCGATTTGAATTCCGCCGCCAGAGATACACTACGCCGCCGTAACTTACAGCGCAAAATCTTTAAGGACTCGAAATTACGCCAGGTAAGGTACGGCGGCGTAGCGTATCTCTGATACGCTGCGCGGGTGCAGATCTCTGTGGATCTGCCCCATAGTCTTTATTGGAGGTGAAGGGATTTGGAAAATTAGGAGTCTTCAGTGCACTTAAGGCAGCACTCAAAAGCGACAGCAAATTCTAGAAACAAAAATAAACAGAAAAGAGGCGCCTCTAAGTGCAATATTAAAAAAACTTTTAATATCTCAAAAGGGATTAAGAACCCTTACAGGATGGATGATGAGAGGAATGCATCATATGTATAATGAGGTTGATCCGACATCATGTCAAGTCACTATGCAGCAGATAATGTCCCAGGAGGGCCAACAGGAAGATGCCACAGCTCTGGAGGCACCAATGGAGCCGCCGCTCTGTCAGAATCAGCGTTGGACTTGAATACTGGAAGCGACATCAGCGGAGGGGGACCTACAACCAGCATGGACCACAAACAGGAAGTGAGGTCATCAAAAAGGGACACATTTTGGAACTTATTATTGGTTCCTTCTTCAAGCCTATCAGTTTAAGTCAAAGTAATTAAAGAAAGCCATAAGGAGAAATAAACTAAATTATCTACAGTAGATGAAAATCGAATTTTCCAAGTATGTTGGCTGCATTCCTTGTATGTATCTCAAGGTTACATTTTCAATTTTGGCTTGAGGGTTTTTTAAATAAGAGAAATTATTTAAAGTTGAAAAATAAAAATGCAATAAGGGTAGCAGCACGTATAAACCGTTGTTATGTATGTTTTTGTGTGTGTGTGTTTTTAATAGCTACTGTTTCCTTTTCATTAGCAAACTTGGCTTAGCTCCAGTTGTGGTTTGGAGCCTAGTCTTACTATATTTTCCCAAGTTTAATTTAAAATGATTAATGCTGTGCTAGGAAGCCCTGGAGCCCTCCTACAGGAGGATATTCACGAGGAGCCCCGCAATACAAAGTACTTATCTCTGGAAATAAATCAAAGTGCATATTTTGATATGAAATAATCTTTGAAATTAAATTTTTACGTTAATTTTGTGCTGTTATGCTGCATACACATTTCCGACAACAAATGTCCGATGTGAGCTTTTGATTGGATATTCCGACCGTGTGTAGGCTCCATCGGACATTTGCTGTCGGAATTTCCGACAACAAATGTTTGAGAGCAGGTTCTCAATTTTTCCGACAAGAAAAGTTATTGTCGGAAATTCCGAGTGTGTATCCAATTCCGACGCACAAAAATCCTACGCATGCTCGGAATCAATTTGACGCATGCTCGGAATCATTGTACTTAATTTTTCTAGGCTCGTCGTAGTGTTGTACGTCACTGCGTTCTTGACGATCGGAATTTCCAAGCAACATTTGTGCGCCCATGTGTATGCAAGACAAGTTTGAACCAACATCCGTCGGAAAAAAAAACCCAACGGTTTTGTTGTCATAAATTTTGATCCTGTATACGCGGCATATTTCTCATATCAGGTTTACCGTATGTTTTACTGTATGTTTTGAAAACAAAATCTGTTTCTGGTAATCTAAGAGGACTTACTAACAGTAATGCACTGCATGGGTATGATGGAGGTCTAAATGTTAATTTGACTGGAATAAATATTTGACCTCAATTACTCCTAATTTAGACATATAGGGCCATATTCTCAGTGAAGTTACGATGGAGTAAGTCAGATACTCCATCGTAACTCCCTTTTTTGGCCAGTGTATCTATGCTCCTGATTCTCAGAATCATTTTTGCATAGATACACTTAAGATCTGCCATCTGTAAGTCACTTACACTGGCGGATCTTAAATGCAATGACGCCGGCCGGCGCTAGATGGCATTTACGTGAAGGAGTCATTTGCATATGCAAATGATCCTTCTACGCCGATTCCCGAACGAGTTTGCGTCGCGTAACCGTCGCTAACGTCGTTTGCGTAAGCGGAAATTTAGTCCTGCTATATGGAGGATTAAATTTCCGCAAGTCTCGCGTAGGCCATGTTACGGATGGCGTCGGGTCCCCGTCGTGTTTTTTCGTCGAGTACGTCGTTTACGTAAGTCGTTCTTGAATACGACTTTACGTCAATGATGCACACGTCGGCGTCATTGACGTTTTCCGCCGAGAACTGGAGCATGCGCACTGGGCTTTTTGCAGCCCGGCGCATGCCCAGTTCTTTCGCATCGGGGGCGCGCTTCATTTGAATAGAAGACGCCCCCTTGGAGATCCGCCAGGCTACGCCGGGACACTTACACTCCGCTGTCCCAACTTATGGAGCAAGTGTTTGGGGAATACAACACCTGCTCCAGTAAGTTGGGACAGCGGAGTGTAAGTGCCCTAAGCGCAGCAGGCGGATATTTTTCGAGAATATGGCCCACAATAAATAATAAATTTCGCCCATGTTGATGTGGAAAAGGGTTTACTTCCCTACAACCCTGGCCCGATGGTTGTGAGCGGGGCGGACTTTCCATTCGGGCACTCGGGCATTGCCCGAGGACCCCATGCCACTAGGGGGCCCCATCAGGGTTGCCAGCCTCAGTAAAACCAGGGACAGTATGTAAAAAGCTTTTTTTTTTTTTAAATCCCAAGATTATAGCTGCCCCGCCTCTCCGGTACCTTTTCAGTGTGTGTGTGTGTATTCTGTGTGTATGTATACTGTTAGGTAGATTCAGAAAGAGTTAGGCCGGCTTATCAGTAGATAAGCCGACTTAACCCAGAATCTACGCCGACTTATGTTTAAGTGTATTCTCAAACAGAGATACGCTTAAACATATCTAAGATAGGACGGCTTGCGCTGTCTATTAGGTTGCAATATTGAGGCTGGCCGCTAGGTGGCGCTTCCATTGCGGTCGGCGTAGAATATGAAAATTAGTAGATACGCCGATTCACGAACGTACGCCCGGCCGACGCAGTACATTTACGCCGTTTACATAAGAGTTAAGTTAGAGCTAGGCCCTAGTTGGCCTAGCCAATGTTAAGTATGGCCGCCGTTCCCGCGTCGAAATTCGAAATTTTTACGTCGTTTGCGTAAGTTGTCCGTGAATCGGGATTTACGTCGTTTACACCCACGTCGAAATCAATAGGCCCGTGCGGCGTACTTAACAGCAATGCACACTGGGAAATGTAGGCGCCCGGCGCATGTGCAGTTAAAAAAAAACGTCAAAAACGTAAGGTCAAGCCCCATTAACATAAAACACGCCCCCTTAGACAGATTTGAATTAGGCGCCCTTACGCCCGCCCGCTTTAGGCTACGCCGCCGTAACTTAGCAGGCAAGTACTTTGAGAATCAAGTACTTGCCTAGCTAACTTACGGCGGCGTAGCCTAAACACGCTAAGCTACGCCGCCGCAAGTTTACACCAATCTATGTGAATCTACCTATGTGTGTGTATATTGTGTGTCTGTGTGTGTATACTGTGTATGTATACTGTATGTGTGTGTGTGTATACTGTGTGGCCCCATAATCTAAGCACGTACAATTTTGGTCACCCTCACAGGTTATCCTCATCAGAAGTTATCACCCACCTTGTGATCACATGTTGTTCCTATCCAGGAACTGTCAGCGCTCTCCTCCTTTTTTTGATTTTACCCCATAATCTATTGCCTGGGGTCCCCTATAATCTCCTATTGCCCGGGGCCCCATAATCTCCTATTGCCCGGGGGCCCATAATCTCCTATTGCCCGGGGGCCCCATAATCTCCTATTGCCGGGGGCCCCATAATCTCCTATTGTCCTGGGGCCCCATGAGTTGTCAGTCCGCCCCTGGTTGTGAGGGTGCAGATGATGGAGGGGGGGCATGACTTATCGGAATCTGGAAGCCCTATTAGACCTCGTTCACATGGGCACACCGGTGTTATGTGCATCTCCGTGCAGGCAGTACTATTCACGTGTACTGGAACGCAGTGGCAGCATGGACACAGCTGCTACTCCCAATTTTGTTTGCAGAGCGAACGATCTGGGTTTTTCACAGCATAACAACAATCCATAAATCCCGGTCATACTGTATGCGAATTTAGCAGTACGATTCAGCGTCAGGTCATTATTAATAATTCCATTTGACACATCAGAAGAATCAGCACCATGTCAGGCTGACATTGAGTATTTACAATAATCCCATACATGAAACACAGTCCTTGTACCTGTCCATCTCGTTTTTCTTCTGGCCACCTCGCAGACCCCCATCTCTGAAGGGAGGGCTTAATAAGGGTTTAAGCATATGTACATTCCAGATGGGATCTGGAAACAGATAGAGACTTGGAACGGGATACTGTTTCATGTTAAAAAAGCTGGCTGTGGCCTGGAGCTCACACCGCGCTCTTGGGTCATTCTAGGAGGATAATCCTCTTTGGAGACAATCTGCAACAGTGTGATTCCAGTTCAACACATTCTGCTTTCCTTCCATTTCCTGCTCATAAAAAAAACTGGAGCAGAGCAGATCCTGGAGGGAGAGCATGTTTGTACAAATGCTTCATGCTCATGAAACGCTGTGCGAGACTGCTGAACTGTCTCTGGCTGTTTATCTGCCCATCTTATATTTTCTTTTTCTGAACTATCCTTGGGCAGATTAAAAAATATATATGATGTAACGTAATGTATATGCTGCGATTATTTTCGAAAGAAATATGGTTTTGGCACCAGAATTAAAGTTTTGGTGGAGATAACCTTGAAATAATAAAATAAATGGATCCAGAATTTTAGGCTAAATTTGTACTTTACACCAGCATAACCACATTTGACCACAGAAGGTTTCCCCCCCCCCCCCCCCCACTTCATGACAAGGACGTTTTTTACATTAGTGCTTTCTTTTGGTCACCATTGCGTTTTTTATTTTTTGCGCTATAAACAAAAAAAGACTGACAATTTAAAAAAAAAAAACACAATATTTTTTTCTTTTCTGCTATAAACCACATCCAATAAAAAAGTAAAAAAATCAAATTTCTTCATAAGTTTAGCCCAATCTGTATTATGCTCCATTTTTGTGGTAAAAAAATCCTATTAAAGCGGGAGTTCACCCGAAAAAAATGTTAGAACCTTAGATTGATGCTCATTTTGTCAAGGGGAATCGGGTAGTTTTTTTAAAATCGAAGCAGTACTTAACGTTTTAGAGATAGATCTTCTCCGCCGCTTCTGGGTATGGTCTTCGGGACTGGGCGTTCCTAGTTGATTGACAGGCTTCCGACAGGCTTCCGACGGTCGCATACATCGCGTCACGAGTAGACGAAAGAAGCGGAACGTCGGTGCGGCTCTATACGGCGCCTGCGCACCGACGTTCAACTACTTTCGGAAAATCGTGACGCGATAGATGCGACCGTCGGAAGCCTGTCGGAAGACTGTCAATCAAATAGGAACGTCCATACCAGGAAGCGGCGGAGAAGATCGCTCTCTAAAACGGTAAGTACTGCTTCGATTTTAAAAAAACTACCCGATTCCCCTTGACAAAATGAGCATCAATCTAAAGTTAAAAATTGGTTTGCGCAAAAAAGTAAGCGTCTACAAACAATGGTAAATATACAGAATTTTTTTTATACTAGCAATGGCGGCGATCAGCAACATATTTCCCGGGACTGTGATATTGCAGCAGACAATCTGATACTAACTGAGACTTTTGACACTGTGGGAATCAGTGACACTAATACAGTGATCAGTGCCAAAAACATGCACTGTCACTGTACTAATGACACTGGCTGGGAAGGGGTTAAACATCCAGGGCAGTCAAAGGGTTAAATGCGTGTCTAGCCAGTGTTTTTTTGTACTATGTGTGTTTCTTTCACTAAAGGTTGTGGTGGATTGTCTTTCCCTGCTTCATCCGAATGCATTTTTGTCTGTATTTCAGGTATTTTCATTATCGTTTTAACAAACGATAATGAAAGCACAGAAAACTAAAACCGAAAGATCCGACATAAACAAATGCTTTTTTTTCATTTTCGTTGCGGTCGAATGTGCCTAACCTTAACTCTATTAGTCCAATATTATTCTACATAAAGAGAAATGATTCGACATATAGAGAAAAGATTTGACATAGAGAGAAAAGATTTGACATAGAGAGACACGAAGATTCGACGAAGTAGCTAAAAACATACGATCGCAGCAAGCGGACATTTATGGTGAAAGGCTCTGCCCATAGGCTATAGAAGAATTCTAATGTTGGTTGACTAGTAATAATAATTAATAAATACAATTATTATTAGTCATACAACATTAGAATTCTTCTATAGCTTGTAGGCGGAACATTCGATCAGAAATGTACGATTGTGGCATCGTACAGTTTCGTTGCTCCGTCAAATCTTTTTTTTTTTTTAAAGATTCTGTTGAATTTTTTTTTTTCTTTAATTGATTCCGTCAAATCTTCTTAGAACATTCATCAGACACCATAAGCCTTCAATGACAGATTCGACCTTAATTAATTTGGATTTTCAGACGAATGCATTTTTTTCACGAAAAACAAAATAAATAAAAATGAATTTCGGGAGTAACTAAATAAATTTATTTTTCGGACGAAAACGAAATTCCGAAACAAAATATTTCAGTGTGCACATGTCTATAAATTAGTTAAAAAAACAAATTTGTAACTAAAGCAATTGCACATTCATCCAGTTCAACCTGTGTGGATGTGTGTGGGCTCATATCCCATATCCCTGTATAATGTGCTTGCTAAGATGCCCATCTAAGAAGCTTTTTGAAGCTATTAATACTTCCTGCAGACACCACCGATTATGGAATCCGTACCACCTTGACAGTGAAAACCCCTCTAAATAACTTAAGGTTAAAAGATTTCTCCTCCAATCTCATTGAGTGACCCTGTGTCTTTTTGTACTCCCTGAAACTGAATAGTTTTCTCCCTATGCTGCACTCACCATTGAGATATTTGTATATAGTTATCATATCTCCTATCAAGTGTCTCTTCTCCAGGGAGAATGAGTTTAATGCTTGTAGTCTTTCCTCGTAACTGAGTTCCTCCAGTCCCCTTATTTGTTTGGTCGCCCTTCTCTGGACTCTCTCAAGCTCCAGCACATTCTTTCCAAGGACTGGTGATCAGAACTGAATGGAATACTCTAGATGTGGCCGAACAAGAGTTTAATAAAGTGGCAGGATTATTGTTTTATTTCTGGAATAAATATTATTTCTTATGCGTGCTAATAGTTTGCTAGCTTGTGATACCATAAATCCGGTACTACTTCTCAATTCAAACCAAAAGCTCTTCACTACAGGGCAAAGACGTGCCCTCACCTTAGATCATGGGCCCATAGATAAATATAGGTCAAATGCACCATTCCCTGAAGTCAGCGGTTGAGTAATGGGCTCAGAATATCTTCCACTAATCACTTCTCCACTCCTCTAACCCTATGTATACCACTTTGAGGGATCCATCCGCTCGTTCAGTCGCTAGATGTGCTCAAATTACAGTAGATAAAGGCCAGTATAGTGTAGTAACTCCAAATAAAATAGATTTATTTAAAGAAATTGCACTCACATACTGTATTCAAAGTCATTAAAAATGTGTATACAGGGCAAACATGGATACTACAGGTCACATATCCGCACCACTTTCGGTTTGCAGGATGACGTCACCCGTAGCAACAGGAACATGGAAAAGATCTCCCTTTTAACGGCTCTGCCATAAGAAAAGTGTTATGCTCTTTTGTTTCACTATGCCAGCAGGGAGATCAATGTGCCGGGGTCATATATATGTAGATACATACACATACATGTGTTTTTGAGCTTAAAGGGGTTGTAAAGGTAAAAAAAAAAAAAATCCCTAAATAGCTTCCTTTACCTTAGTGCAGTGCTCCTTCACTTACCTCATCCTACGATTTTGCTTTTAAATGTCCTTATTTCTTCTGAGAAATCCTCACTTCCTGTTCTTCTGTCTGTAACTCCACACAGTAATGCAAGGCTTTCTCCCTGGTGTGGAGAAAGCCTCTTGAGGGGGGAGGGGGCGAGCAGGAGTGTCAGGACGCTCTCTACTTTGCAGATAAAGGAGCTGTGTGTTAGTGGGCGTCCTGACACTCCTGCTCGCCCCCTCCACCCTCAAGAGGCTTTCTCCACACCAGGGAGAAAGCCTTGCATTACTTTGTGGAGTTAAAGACAGAAGAACAGGAAGTGAGGATTTCTCAGAAGAAATAAGAACATTTAAAAGCAAAATCGAAAGATGAGGTAAGTGAAGGAGGACTGCATTAAGGTAAGGGAAGCTATTTAGGGGGGGAAAAATGGTAACTTTACAACCCCTGTAAGGGTGCACACCCTAATGCAATAGGCTGCGCACACCAGCATAGTGTTTCCTGGTCCTGGGGATCCCCATTTAATGCAAAACGATGTACGTTTTCAACCTACTGAACCTACCATGAATTGTCGCGTACACAACTCTAGCTCTTACATAAGGGTTACATTTTTTCAACACAAATATATATTTTTCTTTATAAAACCATGTTATGGTATCTAAATATTATTTTTATGTTATATTATTCCCATGGAAACAGGAGACATTTGGAGGCATTGCAGATTTTAATCTCTCGTCTTCTTTCTCTGTTTTGCAATTTTTTTTTTCTGTTTATTGCTATGGCAGAAAGCAGCATGAAGAAGATTTTACAGAATGATAAAGAATGTCAGTGTAACAGACAATTTGTTGTTTGATAGAGAAGTGGAAAACCTTAGACAGGAGATTGGCTATGTGGGCAGAAGTGAAAGGGAATAGTCCTTACACTATGAGGATCACATGTTCAGCTTATTAGATTTGATATGAATAGCAGTGGTGCAATAGGAACTCTGTATACTGGGCTTCATCTATATACACCTACCAAGAGTAATAATCCTGGTACCAACAAAAGGTGCCAACCCTAGGTCCACCCTAGTGCTTGCAGTGAGGTAGTTGCACCTGCTGCCAGAGGAAGGATAGCAACAGGAGCTTGGATCGGCGCACGTCCTAGGATTAGGACGTGCAGCTCATAGCTCCAGGCAGGCAGGTAGGCTCCCAGCTTCCAGCCAGCACCCTGTGCTCAGAATTCTGGTATTCCAGATCCACAAACATCCCTCGGATTACGGATTACGTTCTATTGCCTATGGTCCTTTGCCCCCCAGCCCTCCCTTCCCTAAAAAACAAAACAAAAAAACAACAGCAGCCGACCGCAGCCACAGCCCCATAGGCGCCCTGACCATCAGCCAGGCCAGCAGGAAAGACCGGGTGTGCGGCCTGCAATCTTTCTACCCCCTCACGCGCTCTCCTTTCTTCCTACCTTTCGTCCTCCCTCAGGTCTCCGCCAGCCATCATCTAGCCCGATTGACGGAGCACACAGTAAGTTGAGTGCCCGCTTCCCACAGTGGTCCGCAGGCCGCGGCGGCCGCTTTGGGAAAGTCTGCACCCCGTCCATCCACCCACGGTCCCCAGTCACATCAAGGCCCATTTTTCCAGCCCCCCACCCTAGGAGCCACTGTGATACTCCCCTACCGTCCAATAGAGCCTCCCTGTGAAAGCGGCCTCCTCTCCCTGCCAGAAAAGTCTGCGGCTTGGGCCTAGCTCCGTCCGGCGGCCATCTTGGTACACCCAAGGAACAGGAATCACCTTGTTCCTCATCCGCCCCCCCCTTACCATCCAGAACTAACACCACAAGGTACCAGTGCTCACCCCTGTACCCCCCACCCACCCTCAAGCCACAGTCAAGCGGATCACATCAGAGTTGTTAACCCCCATTCACTCTTTTTTTCCACCCTCCATATCCCAACACCCCTGACCGTCTGCGCCAACACCAGAGGCTGCACAATGTGGGACAAGCAGGTCCCCAACCATCGACCACAACAGGTAAGGACCCAGGCCTCAACCGCCATAGTGAGTTGATCCAGGGTTTACCCGATCGCCCTAAGGGATCAGGAAGGATTTTTTTCCCCCTATCGCAGCTGATTGGCCTGGCTCGGCAGGGGTTTTTCGCCTTCCTCTGGATCAACTAGGGGGGTTAGTTTGGGGGACCACTTATCGCCACTTATCAGAGTCACTAGAATTTTCTACCATCGCCAGCGTCATCATCGTCGGCACATCTACTATCATGGGTAACATGAAATACTCAGCAAAAGACCATTTGGGGTCTAAGGACAACCGCCTCAACATTACCAGATGCCACAAAAAAAGTACTACAGAAAGAGCAACTGTTAAGAACCGATCGACGATCGACAGTCAAAAAAAGGGCGCCTACATTTCAGCTACAACACTTATCATGCGCCTTGATCAACACAAGATCCGCAGTAAAGCACAGACAGGAAATCCGCGATTTCATCGTTCAGCACAACATTGACTGCCTCTTCATCACAGAAAGCTGGCTAACATCGGACTGTAACACCATTCTAGGAGATCAGATCAGATCTAGATCAGACACCTAACTGACATTTTTTACACTTTTTTGGGAACCAGTGACACTATTACAGTGATCAGTGGTAAAAATATGCACTGACATTGTACTAATGACACTGGCAGGGAAGGGGTTAACATCAGGCACGATCAAGGGGTTAATTGTGTTCAGGGCAGCCATCACAAATTTTGGGGCTCCTTAAACAGCTTTAGGCAGGACCCCCCCGGAGCAGAGAACCGGGGGGGGGGGGTTGTGATAACTAAAGTGTCATCTCTTCTCTTCTCTCTCCTGCCGTGAGATGAGATGATGAACGAGACGGGGTGGGGGTGGGGATGTGTTGCTGACGAACAAAACAAAGTCAAGTCAAGTCTTCTCCTCTCTCCTTTTTAAAATTTGAAATAAAAAAAAAAAAATCATGTGAACCCCGCACTTTTAGCAACTCGCGGCAGGGGCCCGCCCCCCTCGCAGAGTTGCTAAAGTCAGACGAAAACAAACAAAAAAAAAACAGGGGGGGCGGTCCCCTTCCGTGAATTACTAAAGGTGGGGGGGTCAAAAAAAATGTGGGGGGCGACTGGGCCCCTTACAGGTGTAATGCCTGTACCCACCTGATGGCGGCCTGGACTGTGTTTCCTGGGTGTGTTTACTAATTGTATGGGGGATGAGCTGCCTGGGGTAATACAGACATCCGACTTCTTGCTGAAAGACAAGATCTCAGTGTAATCCCCTGTCAGAATGGAGATCTGCCTTGTTTAATTCTCCATATCCCGTTCTGTCTCTGCGGGGAATGATTGCAGCGGGCGGCCAGTCTGCCGTACCCGCTGATTGGTTCCCCCGCTGGCCAATCGGTGCACGCACATGCCTCCGGCGGCGCATGCGCACCCACAGAAGCTAGTGCCCAAATCGCCGTACCAGTACGGTGATTTGTGCAGTCAAGCCACCTTGCCGTAATATAACTGCAGCAGGTGGTCGGCAAGCAGTTAAAATTATGGACTGATCATTTCTTTGTTAGTGGGCAAACGTACAAAATCATCAGGGGATCCAATACTTATTTTCCTGTATATATACAATATAAGCCATGTTCCTAGATTGTCCAGAGGACTCTTTAATACACTTAAAAAAGGCAAAAGTACGTTTTTAAAAATCCATTAACACATTAATGCAGTCTGACACAAAACCCAGTTTAACACATTTATGTAGTAGATAAGAAGACTTTTTGGTAATTAACACAGTAATGTGAACATAATTAATATGTTTCCTTAGTCAATTTTACTAATAAATCATGATTAAAATCTCGAATTAAAAATATTAATTATACTTTCCAAATTGGATTTAGCCCCACCTTATGTATTATTAAGCTCTCATTACAATTAGAAATACAATTTATGGAGACAAGGCCAGTTACATTTTCTAATTAAATGTGAATAAAAACATTAAAAAATTAAAATAAAAAATCTACCTTGTATTATGCAATTTGCATCGTATTTAACATACTTGAGCTCTTAGGCCCTGTACACACGATCAGTCCAAACTGATGGTCCGACTTTTAAAAAAGTTCCTGCACTACTTTGATCCTACTTCAGCCCATTGAATATCATTGAAGTCGGATCAAAGTAGGATCCTTGTCCTAACCATCTGACTTTTGACATCCGACATGTGATTACAGCAGCAGTAAAAGGAATTTATCTCACACTGGGATTGTTTTGATTGGTCAAAGGACAAGTCAGACTATCAGAAAGTTGGGTCAAAGTAGTATCCTGTTCATTTAAGTCAGATGGATGTCGGACCAATGTAGGACTGATGTAGGACTGATGTCGCAGAGCTAAGTAGGATAATAGTCGTATGACTGTCGTGTAGTATCAGTGTGAACCCAGCCTGAAGCGCGAAACGCGTCTTCGGAGTCACCCAGGACTTCTATTCCCCAAGACCTGACCCCATTGGCAACGGAGCACTACTGATTATTATCTATAGCAAGCTCGGTTGTAACTGCACTTATTGCAGTGTGTTACAAGAGAAAGTTCCATTTGTAACCTTTCCAGGATGTGAAATTTTTACATCTGTCACTTCACCATCGCTGTATACAGTAGCTATCCTGGTTGAGGATTCCTTCTTCCGGTGTCACTGTGCTGTTTGTTCCGGTTTCCTCTTCCTGCTTCCTTCCGCCAGCAACGCAGCTGGTCTGTTGTTACTAGCGGGTGTGTAGTCCGGCTGTCCCGTCACACTTGCCGCTCCTGGTTTCCCTTTTGTCGGATCACTGCTTACAGATCTACCGGAGCTTCAGCCAGTCTGGCAGCTGTTTTCTCTCCCCTTCACTAAAGGGACACATGCTGATTGTCTTACAGACTGGTTTCAGCCCCGTTCCGCAGTGGATGTCAGGTCATATATTTATGAATTTTATTTCATCAAGTTCCTGTTTTTTATTTATCAACTTTTTTTATATGAACTTTTTTTAACTGTTTGATGAACTTGTGGAAACATAATGTAGCGCTACCCCCGCAAGAGCCGATAATTTGTTGTTGGGATCGGCGTATTAAGTTACCTTAGTGTTGTCTAGGGTGCAGGTGGAGAACAGAGTAGTGAGTGAATGTCCAGACAATGAATAAAGGTTTTCCAATGCTTTATTTCCAGACCAACACGGCCAACATCAACGTCAAATAGGAAGAAAAGGTTGATGAAGCAAGAGAGAGAGAACTCTGCAGTATCAGGCCTGGATATGAACCGAGCAATCCTGCTCTCAGTAGTATCAAATTGCAATTCGTCGCCACTCCAGCCAGAGTGGGTGAAGTGCCCCTGGACAGGCTCCTGCCACGAGCCTGGCAGCCGAAGCGCCACCTAGGTCGCTGGGAGGAACAGATCCCTCTCACAGACCTGGCTCTAGGCCCTCTGCCACAGGCCTATTACTTTGGATGAGCTAGATGAACGAATTGAGCGAATCCTCCCAGTAGATTTAAACATAGGTCACCGGATGACAGCAAAGCGTACCTGTCAGCATTCCGGTCACCAGATCCCCGATTGGTTCGTTCAAGCCCTGTTGGACAACCTGCCTCTGGGTTTCCTCTAGCCGACCCCCCAATTGAACGGCACCTAGCCTGGTATCCCTTCAATGGAACTGGGGACCCAGCAAGTCACTGGGGCCCCTCTCAGGAACATGGAACTCCGCGTAGAATATGCCCCCGGTCCCGAGGGCCATTGCTGGGGTCCGTTGGATGCGCGCACCCTGAAGGTGGATGCCGCACCTGGGACATGGATCCCGCGGGAAGAAGAAGGAGGACCAAGAACAATGGCGTCTGCCACAGATATACCCTCCCCCAGCATGCCCAGCGAGGGAAAACTCCTCTAATTGGCTGCTGGGGAAAAGCGGTTCTGCCCGAACCCCTCTAGCGCTACCTGTCGCCCAGGGGTAGAAAAACACCCCTGGAGCGCAGACTGACCCACAGGACAGTTCAGGAATGACAGCAGCCCAAATTCCGAAAAATTGTGAATGGGAGCAAAATAACTCTCCCATTCCCCACTAACTTTAGCGTAGTGCCCATACTGAAAGTAAGGGGGCGCTACAATTTTGCCATTTCAATAGTCTGCATTTCATGCCCATTGAGTGCTGGTTGTTTGAGTTTTTTTGTTTATTTCTGTGTTCCAGCCATGGTTCACATGCAGCACTGGGTTCAGTGAAAGGCTCTTCATTATCGTCATACCCCCCCATCATCATCATATGGACTAACTACTGCTACTGTTTTAGTGCTAGTGATTTTTTTTGGTACAGTATTTGTAAACATGAACAAAGATACTAATCTTTTTGTACAACTTTGTGGTGCTCCTTATGGAATTTTAAATCAGGATACCAATTCCCTAAATTGGCTTACGGTCATATTGCTGTCCTTATTAAATATAATTTCTACTGTACTTATATATTTTATTAAATAGGAACTATAACAGCCTTTGATTCACAACCTGTCCTACATTTTTCACATTTAGAAGCTGTGTTACACTCAAACACATGTGTCCCCCCCCTTTGTTTTCACCTGGTGATCTATCCAGTAACATGCCTCCTATATTAGAGTGTCCCCACTCTCTTGAACAGCAACATTGTTGATCTGGGGGGGGGGGGGGTGTTATATGTGCTAGCAGATTTAGATACACTTATGCCGCGTACACACGATCAGTCAAACCGATAGTTTTTTTCAGCACGTCGTTGTGTTTTACGTCACTGTGTTCTGACACGATCGTTTTTTTAACCGATGGTGTGTAGGCGCGACGAACCATCAGACCATTCTCATCGGATGGACCGATCGCGTGTACAGGGATTAACAGATTGAAGCCAAACTTCAGCTCACTCTGCAGTTACACGAACAGTTATAGCAAACAGATTATTTTTTTGGGGACAAAGGTTTTACGTTAATAAATAATGGCTGATCACTTGAGTTTGCAAAGCATATTTGGCTATAAAGATCAGCAATACGAATCTTTTTTTTATTTTTATTTTTTAATTTTGAAATTTGTAGAACATTTTTTTTCCTTTTATTTTTTTAATGTTTTTTTCTTAACATATTGTGACCAGAGCAATACAATGTTACCATGGTAACATTGGGGAAGTGATCAGGATTTTAATGTTTTTGTTTACACATTATGATTGCTGATATCAGTGAATTTCATTGCTATAAGCAAGCATGTTACTGCATGAAGCTGATTAATTTAGTTTGTTTTGTTGTGATTAGCTGTGATTGACCAGAGCAAATCACATGGTACAGATGGGCTGTGATTGGCCCTGTCTGTACCATGTGATCACATTGACCAATCACAGCTAGCAACACACTTTTACACAATAGAGGGCATGAAAGGAAACTATCATGTTATCTGCTGTGATTGGTCACAGCGATCACATTGTACTGGCAGCAAGCTAATACAATGATCAGTCACCGGCGGTGTCCAGTGGACAGATCATGCTGCTGCGTGACCCCGCTCCCACACGAGTGGCGCCTTCTGAAGGACGAAAGGTCCGCCTGGCAGTCGATCTGCTATAGACCGGGCTGGAAGCTTTCATAGATGTATTTCATCTGTGTTGAGTTAATCTTTAAATAAGATAGCTCCAAAATATAATTCCAGCAAACACAGATCAAGTGTGAACTACATATTATTAACACTTCCAACTGTGTCAGCTTTTCATAATCAGCTAAAAAGGGATAATATTTACAGATGGTGATTATAAAGTAATTACGATGCTGGTCTTTTTAAGAGATTTCCATGGAAAACTCCTTAGCTCACCGACCATAAGTAAGCATCCTTATACATATCCTGCATCAGGCAGACAATTATCTCTTTTATACCTTTTTTTTCTGTGAAGCCCTCAATTAGTGAGGAAATATAAAGAAACACCCCTTCATTATATCCATAATTGTGAAAACAACGTCAGAGCGTTATAGTCACGTCATAGTGATGGAAATTTCTATAATATGGAAAATGGAGGGGTTTATAGGCTTGATTAGTCAATGAGTTCCATTTACCCATTTTTTGTATTACATGTTTAAAGTTACATGACATGACCCACTGGGCTTGGAATAGCTTGAAAAAATATATTACATGACTATATAAGTGCAGAATTAAATAACGTTAATGAAAGTTTTAATTTCTGAATGGGTTCCTAAAGAATAGTAGTGTGTTCTAACCAGTGATTGGTACATGATGGAGCTAAACTGGCTAGACCATGTAGAAGTCAAGTCTTATCTGTAAGTGCCTGAATGTTGGCCATGAAATTATAAACATGCTTATTTTTCAGCTGGTCTGTGGAACATGTTTTCATCATGGGACATAGCTTGATGACTTCATTGTCTATGCATAGTAGAACTTTCTGCACAGATAGCCCTCAACCTTCTACTTTTTAGGTGTGATGTGTGGTATTGATTAGGGATGAGCCGAACACCCCCCCCCCCCCCCCCGTTCGGTTCACACCAGAAACTGTGAACAGACCAAAAGTTTGTGTGAACTTTAGAACCCCATTAAAGTCTATGGGACTCAAACGTTTAAAATCTAAAGTGCTAATTTTAAAGGCTAATAGGCAAGTTATTGTCCTAAAAAGTGTTTGGGGACCTGGGTCCTGCCCCTGGTGACATGTATCAATGCAAAAAAAAGTTTTAAAAAGTTCCTTTTTTTTCGGGAGCAGTGATTTTAAATGACTTTTTATCCTTCAGAAATGACACTTTGTGCAGGGACAGTTCTAAGCACTGGAAACAAGCAATGCTTTACAGGCATACTATACACCCCCCTAGGTACGAAATTTAAAGAAATATTTAAATTTTATTGTTTCAGTTTAACCACTTCAGCCCCGGACCATATTGCTGGTCAAAGACCAGGCCACTTTTTGCGATTCGGCACTGCGTCGCTTTAACTGACAATTGCGCGGTTGTGCGATGTGGCTCCCAAACAAAATTGGCGTCCTTTTTTTCCCACAAATAGAGCTTTCTTTTGGTGGTATTTGATCAGGGGTTTTGTCCGCACGCATTTGCAAACGCATGCGTGAGCCACAGAGCCGCGCCAAGGTACCCTGTAATCTGTGGTCTTAACACTAAACAATGAGTGTCCCCACAATGGAGGCACATGCATTCTAATGGATAGATGAGGGCAGGTGGACTGAAGGGGAGCCACCCCTCCTTAAAGGTGCAGGAGCACATCAAACACCCAGCATGTAGCACAATGGCTGCAAAGGTGTTTGTGCGTTGTTGGACCAATACAAGCACCACAGGTGAAACATAAACGTGTCCACCGCCCCATCTATAGCTGGCCATAGCAGTAAGTAGCATTGGAAGGCTAAAGCAGATAATAACAAAACCCTGGTGAATGACCAGGGAAAAACCAAGCCTACTTACCGACCAGCTCGCAGAACAGTCAATTAACCTGTCTAACTCTATGCGTTAAAAACAGGGGTTTTGTCCGCACGCATTTGCAAAAGCAGCACACTGTTTGAGAAAGGCTGGTATAGATAATAAAAATAAGTAATACAGAACTACCAGCATTCTTTCTATTATTTTTAAAGTGGATCTTCACCCATTCCTCTGACTTGGCTCCTCTGCAACCCACCCACCGTCCACTGCACATACACTATAATACCAAATGTTTGACCATTCTTCCTGAAACACCTTTGTGAGGTCAGGCACCAATTTGAAAAGCAACCCCACACTATAATCCACCCTCCACCAAATGATTTGGACCAGTACACAAACTAGATCCATGAAGACATGGATGAGCGAGTTTGCGGTGGAGGAACTTGACTGTCCTGACCTTAACCCAGTAAAACACATTTGGGATGAGTGGCTACTGCGAGACAGGCCTTCTCGTCCAACACCAGTGCCTGACCTCACAAATGTGCCTCTGGAAGAATGGTCAAACATTCCCGTTGACATACTCCTAAACCTTGTGGACAGCCTTCCCAGAAGAGTTGAAGCTGTTATAGCTGCAAAGGGTGGGCCAACTCAATATTGAACCCTACAGACTAAGACTGGGATGCCATTAAAGTTTATGTGTCTGTAAAGGCAGGTGTCCCAATACTTTTGGTGATATAATGTATATTGGATTCACGTTTTTTGTTTGCACTGCTTTTTATTTTAATTACGTTTTGGCCTGCCTCCTCCCCCCCCCCCCATTCTCCATCATTTACCTAGGCAAATTATGGGAGTTTCCCCTGCCGCCTCTTGGGAGTTGTGACATGCATATTCCAGGAGGCAATAGGAGCCCCACATGTCACCCCATTCACTAATGGAGGGGGGGCGGATTTAGGGACGCATCATCGGTAGTCTGCGCCAGAACCCGGCAGAGCTGGCGTAGCCTCTTAATGACATCACAGTTGAACATGGCGATGTGGGACCCAGAAGTAGCTGCAGAAAGGATCTCAGCAGGACAACGATCCTCTGCAAAGGTGTTTTCCTTCCAATGTTCGTTTTCATTTTTACCACAAGTGACATGTAAAATGACTCTGTTAAAAATAAAATTATTAATAACTAAAGTGTAACTATGGGAACATTTAACTTACAGTTTTTCACTAGCATTAACACCCGATTCTTTTTTCCTATAGAAAGGGTGACTCAGAAAAACAAAACTCCCGCGATCTTGCTAGGCTAGGGAAAGACTGCATGATATGTCATTTTATATTTTTCTCATAGTTCGAATTTTTACTGTCTCACTCCTTGTGCCTTGCATGGATCCTTACTTCCTTGCAGAGCTATGGCTGTCAGCAGAATCATTGACATGCTACACTTCTGGGTGTGTTCGGTGTCTTTGTTTCCCTGCCACCCGAAGTGCTTCCTCCCACTGGCTGCTAAATCACTACTGTGCCCTGTGGCTAAATAGAAATGTAATATATGTAATTGCTATGCAGGTTTAGCCAGGTGCTTGCCTAGAAACAGAAAGTGAATTAGTACACCGTTCTGCAATGTTCTCTGTGCTCCTAATGTACTTCAGCTGAATAAATTGACACTACCTCACCTCCATCCACCAGGGTGAGCTGACAAGCAGAAGGAGCTCAAGAGATTTAATGGTTGGCAGCACTGAATCATGGGAGATGTAGTACAGGGGAAGGGTCATGCTATGGGAGTCAATGGACTATTAAACTACAATTCCCAATGCAAGCCGGGTATAAAGAGAGACATTTCACAGACTGAATACGGAGGGTTCCCCTCTTTACTGTGAGAAGACTGAGGCGTAAACATTGCTGCTTCTGTATGCATATCAACTTGATACAAGCCTGAAGCTTGTGCTAGTGTGCTAGGCACAGGAGCCATTCCAGGCAGATCCAGAAGTGAGCTGATATCTGAACAGCGGTACCCATGTTGCTTTATCACTGAGGATAGGACACTGCTGACATTACCCTGTTGCTGCTGGCAGAGACTAAGCACAGAGGGACTGGCCATCTAACTAGCAGCATTATTTACCCAATGCAGACTTTACTGGGACTTTACTAATGTGCACCACTGTACAAACTGGGCCCCAATGCATGCAGAATTTATGGAGACTGTACTCATGAGCCCCATGGAAGCTTCAAAACGTTTCCCAAAAATGAAAAGCACAGGGCAAAAGATTATTCACCAGCTTTGCATTTAGACTCCCTGCACCTGATCTTTTACCAATTTGTAACCTACCCTCTCGTGTTCTGTGCTGTGTCTGTGTGGAGATGGCGATCTTGTTGAAGGAGCAGGGTTTTGCTTCCTTGTGTCACAGCTGTCCTCTGATGATTGATGATCTGATGGTTAGTGGTACAATATTCAAACAGAAGCAGAAGAGGTGTAGGAAGCATAAACCTGCAGAATGAATAATGCAGAAGAAGGGAGATCATTGCAGTGCAGATCCTCTGGTACGGCATGTTCTCCAGGAGCAATAAGCAGCAGAGAAGAGATATCACCAAACATCACTTTAAAATTTGTGACGCTAGCAGTTAGAGGCAGTGGTGCTCTAGACAATCTTACAATGCAGATATACAGCTATTAGGCCTTGGAAGTGTACAGTGATTTTTGGGAGGAATTTAAGAGAAAGGTTGGATTTTGTAGGGTATTGCTTAGGCACAATTAATATTGCTAGTTGTTTTCCTCTAAAATGGGGAATCTTAACTTTTTGAAGTCAGACACACTTTAACTTCTCCTTACTCAAAGCAAGCTTTCCAATTTCTACTTGTTTAGACATGTAATTGACAGTAAAAGTGGGCAGTTATTAGCCCTAATGAATTATCAGTATACCTGTTACATAGTTACATAGTTACATAGTAGGTGAGGTTGAAAAAAAACACAAGCCCATCCAGTTCAACCTGTGTGGGAGCGTTTATGTTAATAGTACATTGTATATCTCTGTATTTTGTGGTTGTTAAGGTCCCCATCTAATAGTTTTTTGAAATTATCAATGCTCCCCGCTGACACCACTGGTGGTGGAAGAGAATTCCACATCCCTACCACTCTGGCAGCAAAGAACCCTCTAAGCATTTTAAGGTTAAATTGCTTCCCTTCTAGTTTTAGTGAATAGCCATGTGTCTTTTTAAATTCCCTTTCACTGAAAAGTTTGTTCCCTATACTAGGGTCACCAGTACGGTATTTGTACATCAATACCATATCCCCTCTCACGCGTCTCCTCTCCAGAGCGAATAATTTCCTTGCTTGTAGTCTTTCCCCATAGCTGAGATCCTCCAGTCCCTTAATTAGTTTTATTGCCCTTCTCTGGACTCTCTCCAGTTCCAGCACATCCCTTCTGAGGACTGGTGCCTAGAACTGGACGGCATACTCCAGGTGTGGCCGGACCAGAATCTTGTAGAATGAGAGAATTATCATTTTATCTCTGGTTGAATTCCCTTTTTAATGCATGCCAATATTCTGTTGGCTTTGCTTGCAGCAGCTTGGCATTGCATACCATTGCCGAGCCTGTCATCTACTAGGACCCCCGGGTCCTTTTCCATCCTAGATTCCGCCAGAGGTTCTCCCCCTAGCGAGTAAATTGCATTCACATTTTTGGCACCCAAATTCATTATTTTACATTTTTCAACATTAAACCTCATTTGCCATGTAGTTGCCCATCCCATTAATTTGCTTAGGTCTTCTTGTAAGGTTTCCACATCCTGTGTAGGTCACCTTACCATAACTACAGAAAATATGTACTGTTCTGATGTCGCGTACACACGGCCATTTTTCGGGTTCTAAAAAATTACGTTTTTTTTATGTCATTAAAAACGATCGTGTGTGGGCTCCAGAGCATTTTTCACAATCTAAAAAATGGGCATTAAAAATTTCGAACATGCTCTATTTTTTCACAACGTTTTTAACGTTGTAGTTTTTAAGGTTGTAAAAAATGGTCGTGTGTGGGCTTTAACGAAGTGAAAAAATCGCGCATGCTCAGAAGCAAGTTATGAGACGTGAGTGCTCGTTCTGGTAAAACTACCGTTCGTAATGGAGTAAGCACATTCATCACGCAGTAATAGACTGAAAATCGCGAATCGTCTTTTACTAACACAAGTCCCTCCTTAGTGCTGTCATGGGTGTAGTTAGTGCCCATCTATATCCCAGGGTAGAAGGAGGTAACAGTAGACAGGGCATGGGAGCAAAACACCCCAGAGCTGCTATGATGTAGTCCCCTACAGAGCTGATCTAAAGGACCCTTTGCAGAGCTGAAGTCCCAGACGAGATACAGAACACAGTAGGAACAGCTGTCATTGCTCTGTAGTCACTGTGTGGACATTCCTTTATTCATAAATATTAAGGCCTATGGCTAGGGATTTTGAAAGCGGGCCTTTGGTCAGGAGTATGGCACAATATAGCAGAGTGTCCCATCAAAAACAGGTGGGTGGTTGTCCTATAAAAGAAGATGTGGGGCAGGAACTTGAGTAGTTTGGTGCCAATATCCATCCAATCGTAAGCCCCCTTACAAACATCTTGGGGTTAGAAAACAAATTGGTGCCCCGGAATAAAACATGAGTTAAAGCAGTGGTTCTCAACCTGGGGGTCAAATGAGGATTTGCCAGGGGTCCCCAAAACATGGGCTGTTCCTGAAGCCTGCGGCCGCCCACTCATCCTCTTCACAGTCGCCCATTCAGTTCACGGCATAGCTGGGAGGCAGGGACTAGAAGTCAGCTGACTGGTGAGGAATATGAAGTGAGAGGGGCTGGAGGAGACCCTATCTGCTCATTTCAGCATAGGTGTCACTGCTACGAGAAACCACAAAGTCGAAGACACAGTGAGTAACACTACCTGTGATTAGAGTTGCCTTTAAAAGTCTCCACTACAGTTCTCAGATCAGCAGATGGCCTTGATCAAGAGCACCTAAGTTGGCTTTCCCAAACTCCCCGCCAGCACTGCCACTGATCCCAACTCCCTGCCAGCACTGCCACTGATCCCATACTCCCCACCAGGGAGTAAGAGAAGGAATAAAAATAGAGAATACATGGAAGGGAGAGGAAAAGAGGGGAGGAACAAAGAAAAGGGGAGAGAAAGAATAAGAGAAAGAACAAGAAAGACGTCTAGAAAGGGTGGTGCATCCTAAAATGTACTATAAGGGGTTATATTATCATACGAGTGGAAGGGACTCAGGGAGCGCTAAATGTCCGTGGGTTAGGGGCGCAAATTACGCGTCTTACCTTGGGTGCCGACAACCCACGATAGGAAAATAATTTTACTGTCAGGGGTCCCCACAACTTGGGAAATTTTATCAAGGGGTCATGGCACTAGACAGGTTGAGAACCACTGAGTTAAAGGAAGAAAAAAAAGATTCAGCATGTCTGAGCATGTCTGAACTGTCCATGATACACTACAAACATACAAATAAACACCCTTCTTTTGATGCTGATCTAAGAATTAGGACAACATACAAACTGTGTACAGGAGTGGGCCAAACCCCAGAGGTACAGATTGAAGAATAACAGTCACACAAAGGACAAACTATGTGTCAACAAGGTTACATTCATAGGCTTATAGGGACCCATTGACTCTGGATCCCGCTCGCTGAATACGTGTCCTGTTGAGGGAATGAAAGTATAACTTCTCCTAATAAATAGCCCTTCACACTCAGCAACGCCATCGCTGTAATGGTTATGCGTAAACCTGGAGGTCAGACTGAGGCCAAAATGATAACTGCCAGAGCTCAGACATCATGTTCTACGTAGATCCATTTATTCCAATTTACTTTTACTAAAAGCGAATTGTAAGGCTCTGACACAAGAGTCTCAGTGTGCTCAGGTATGCCCATGTTTGATTTAGGTCATATATCGACTTTGTAACTCAGAACTGACAACTGTTGGTGCTGACTTGTGACAGTTCAGATGAAAACAAAAAAATCTTTGAGGAAAGTATAGATACAACTTTCTGAAAAATTATTAAGCAATTGTAAGACTTTTCAGTCTTTTCTTCGGGACAGTATAACCACAGAGAACTGACGGGGGATACTGGTTTAAGAAAGGGGAAAAAACTATATCACACCTATTTACAGAGGAATTCCAGAGGGACTTTGGACTCCCATGCACGGCCTACTTCCAATATCTACAGGTGCGACATACCGATGCCGCACAATTTGAGCTGCGGAATATAGAGATGCGTAGGTCTCCACTTGAAAACTTACTGACTTATCCCTCCCACACCAAACTAGTTTCCTCGTACTATAAGACTCTACTACACTCCACGACCACTAGGCTTACCACCATTGAACAAAGATGGCACACAGACATACCTGAGCTGACGGAGGAGATCTGAGGTGAGATTCTTCAGCTCCAGGTGCCCTCCGTCATCTCCTCAAGGGACAAGGTGATCCAGACCAAACAGCTGTATAGATCGTATTTTACACCATATTTGTTGTATAGACTAAAGAGATTATCCACTCCTGTGTGCACTCGATGTGAAATGGCCGATGGCACATTCTTCCATTCGATGTGGGAACGTGCTTCGATCAGGAAGTTCTGGTCGGATATTACAGCCTTCATCAGCTCTGTAGCTGACATACTGAACATTTGTAATCCTCTTACATGTCTGCTGGGATACATTGATGATGAAGCATTGTCCAAAAATGTACAATCCTTTATACGCATAGTGCTATTTTACTCTAAAAAAACGATAACCATGCATTGGAAATCCCAATCCACACCGACTATAAAGTTCTGGCTTACTATTATCAACCAAGCGATACCACTATATAAGTTAACGTACGAAGCTAGAGGATGTCCAAAAAAGTTCTCAGTACCATACCATCTGCGCCCTAGGTTGCAAATTGTAATAGGGATATTATGGTCCAATTACTGCCAGTGCCTACGCCCTGACTAGAGTAGATTGTGCCGTGTGCTGATTTTTTCTGTGTACTGTTTCACACTGTTTACCTATATACCAGATTAACGTATTGCATGCTGATTAACGTATTAATGTCTGCAGCGATGTTTGCTACAATTATACGCCTGTGTAACTATTATGTGTTATGTTTATATATATATATATATAAAAAATAATAATAAAAAAGTTAACCTTTAAAAAAATAATTAACAAAAGCCATCAAAAAGCTCTCACTTTAGTGAACAAAAAAGTGCAAGTGAAACACGCGAAAGTTCACTGGGCATGTCACTGGTCCCCTCCAAAAAAGGAAGGACACTTCCCTGACACGCTGGTACAAGGCTCCTTGACAGGGGCAAGACACTCTGGTCCACCTAGCTAAAAGGCTTGGCAGAAACCTTTCCTCATGACAAGCCAAAGCCAACCATAGAATACTGGATGAGGGGGTCTTCCGAAGAAAGACCCCTAAGTATGGATGAAAAACACACATATAGAAAGCTGAAGTGACACATTCCGCATTGGGGAATTCCTCTGCCATTGTTCTGCTTCTTCCTCATTCCTCATTCTCCTGCTCTCCAGGATTGAGTCTGAAAGAGTGACTCCTCCCCAGGGCAAGAACTAGCTCCAGTAGTAATCGGCGTACGGATCCCAGCAGTGGGACGTACGGCTCCTGGAGCTAGACAGGCAGGGCTTCCACCCCCAGCCTTCAGCTCCAGCCCAGCACCCGGTCTACCCCCCTGCCACGACAGTCTGCTCTCCAACTTTCTCTGCAGACTCATCACTTGGCTTCCCCCCGGCCTACCTGACGTCCCCTGGCTCCCTCCTTCATCCTCCTCTCCAGGGAGCCAACAGGTAAGCCTGTTCTCAGGGCCAGCTACTGGGATCGTGGGCGGCCGTCCTTTTCAGGACAAGCCGCCGCAGCTACCCGCTCAGCACGGCTCTCCCCCTGCTCCTCACCCCCTCTGCTATATCCCCACATAGCCATCCATCACCAGGAATACTCCCCTGTCGCAACCGCCGCCGCTTTCAGCGTTCTCCGGACATCCGCGCCGGCCTATGGAGAGCCGCGGCAGCCGCGATCTAGGAAAGACCGCGGCTTCAATTGCGGCCTAGCGGCGCACCGCTTCCAACGCCCGATAAGCTCAGCCAAATTACCCAGAAACACCCCCCCTACCCCAGAAGGTTACCTGTGCCTCCCGGCCATCGATCCAATCCTCCACAGCAGCTGTAATCCACCAAAACAGGCAGCCCCCAGCCTGGTTCCTGCAGCCTGGTCAGTGACCATCTTGCTACACTCAGCAACAAGGATTCCCCTCAGGCCCACTCCCCCCCCCTTCTCAATACAATCAACACTTGATCCAGGGCCTGGTCCGATCGCCTCTCGGGGGGTCAGGAAGGAATTTTTTTCCCTGCCGTAGCAGATTGGCGTAGCTCGGCCAGGGTTTTTTTGCCTTCCTCTGGACCAAGCTAGGAGGGAGGATTAGTCAATCTCCCCTCCATCACCCGTAAAAACTACCCCTCCACCCCCCCCCCCCCGGGTGTTTGGCGACCATGGTTAATCTGCAATATTCGGCAGAAACCATTCGGGGTCTGAGGCGTTTTGCCGCAATACTACCAGCCATCACCAAAAAAGCACTAAGAATTGAGAGACTACTTCGACGATCAACTGTCAAGAATGTCAGCCATTCACCCAAGCCTAAGCACATATTATGTGCTTTGATCAACACAAGATCGGCAGTAAAACACCGACTAGAAATCCACGATCTCATTTTGCAATACGACTTAGACTGTCTATTCATTACAGAGAGCTGGCTCACAGCCGACTGTAACACCATTCTTGGAGAACTGGTGCCAGAAAATTATCGTATCATAACCGAAAACAGAATAGGGCAAAGAGGAGGAGGCCTGGCGGTGATCCACAGGAATCACCTGGCGATCACAAAACCAGTCCTTCAAAACCCCCTTCCATTCATGGAAACCCTTACTTTGCAACTGCAAACCAATCCCCAGGAAACCGTCCGCATCCTACTCTGCTACAGGCCACCTGGCCCAAAATCGCAGCTTCTCCCATCATTGACGGAGTTTATCGCCACTTACACCCTTAATAGCAAACACTTTTTGCTGCTCGGGGATTTCAACCTTTGGGCCAACTCCTCACAAGACCCCGTTGCCGATGCCTGTATTGACCACCTGGAAGGATTAGGGCTACAGCAACTAGTATGTGGGCCCACACATGCTTCAGGTCACACGCTCGATCTTATTTTCAGACAAGATCTGGAGATAAACATTTTGGAAAATGAACCGTTGCCATGGACAGACCACCATGCAATCAAATTCATAATTTCCAAAATCCCCCCCTTAACAAAAACATCAAAACCAGTGACAACACACTGGACTAGATGTCAGAAGAAGCTCCATTCTGAACTCTTCAAAACCACATTAAGGGAAAAAACAAAAACAATTCAATCTCATCAAACGGCCTCAGAAACACTGAACGCCATAAACACAGCCCTATTACAGTCAGCCGACTTAATAGCGCCGAAGCGTAAAACCTGCATCCGGAAAAACACCTCTAGCTGGTTTAACAACCAGCTATCGTTACTGAAGCAAGAGCGCAGAAGGGCAGAAGCCGCCTGGAAAAGAAGCGCCTCAGAAGAAAATCTCATCATCTATAAGGTAATAACAAGAAAATACCATAAAGAAATTTTTAAAGCCAAGAAAAATTACTTTTCCAAGGCTATCAACAGCGCCCTAAACCGCCCCCGCGAACTCTTCAAGATGGTCACTCAGACCATGAATCCCGTCTGTCTTGAAGCCCCCAATTCAGACACCCAGGAGTTCTGCAATGAATTGTCGGATTACTTCATTAATAAAATTGAGGGAATCCGGGAAAGCATTCAACCAAACAATACCCCCCTCAACCCCCCCCGTAATTATTTACTTAATACCCACAGAAATTCACCACAATTAGGAAAATTCACTCTAGAACCGATTACCATCGACGACACTAAAAATATCATCGGAACTTTGCGAAACAGCACAGCACCAAATGATATTATTCCAACCAAACTGCTGAAGGAATGTGCCGATATACTGGCACCCCCTATCATGCAGCTTATCAACCAATCCTTCAAGGAAGGTATAGTGCCCTCCCAATTGAAGGAGGGCATAATTCAACCCATCTTGAAGAAACCCACCCTAGACCCCAAGGACCCACTTCATCGCCGTCCCATAACAGGCCTAAACGTCCTCTCCAAGGTAATGGAGAAAGTAGTGGTACTAAAGCTGCAACAGCATCTAGATACCCACAACCTACTTGATCCATTTCAATCGGGTTTCCGCCCCGGACACGGTACGGAAACAGCATTACTCAAAATATGGGACGACGCTCTAGAGGCCGCAGACGAAGGAGAATCTTGTCTCCTGATTCTACTGGACCTGAGCGCTGCCTTCGACACTGTAGACCACAAACTGTTACTGACTCGGTTAGCTGATGTAGCCAAAGTCGCAGAAGGTGACTTGCCTTGGTTCTCCTCTTTTTTGGAAAACCGGTCACAAACAGTGAAATTAGGATCTTTCACTTCTGAGAAACGCACGGTACTGTACGGAGTCCCTCAAGGATCACCTCTGTCGCCAGTGCTGTTTAACATCTATCTTCGTCCTCTTTTCGAAATCATTAGCAGCCAAAAACTGCATTATCACTCCTATGCAGACGACACGCAACTGTATTTCCGTATTTGCAACAAAAAGGATCACCATCTCAATCTAGAGACATGTCTCTCTTTGATAGAGGACTGGATGACAAAGAGTTATCTTAAACTCAACGGAGCAAAAACAGAACTTCTTCTGTTTCACGCCAAGCGTATGAATCAACCTGCAACAACTTGGATACCCCCGCCCATTCTGGGCAAAATCATCACCCCTAGCGCCAAAGTCAAAAGTCTCGGGGGTCATCTTCGACTCCCACATGACAATGGACGCACAAATAGGGTCAGTAGTCAGTGGATCTCACCATCTGTTGCGCCTACTACGCAAACTCACCCCTTTTATTCCCAAAGAAGACATAGCAGTCGTGGTGGGAGCTATTGTAAACTCCAGATTGGACTATGCAAACGCCCTTTACCTCGGGCTCCCAAAGTACCAAGTCGCCCGCCTGCAAGTCGTTCAAAACACGGCCGCCAGACTAGTGACTGGGAAAAAACCATGGGAATCAATCTCACCTTCACTGAGAGCCCTTCATTGGTTGCCAGTTAAAGACAGAATTGTCTTTAAAGCTCTCTGTCTAACGCATAGATGTATCCATGGGAATGCTCCCCATTATCTGTGCGAAAAAATAAAAGCTCACAACTCCAATCGCATTCTGCGATCCACCAACCAAAATCTGCTCCAAATACCAAAAGCCAAATACAAGTCCAAAGGAGAAAGAAGATTTGCGGTCCAGGGTCCCAGACTATGGAACGCTTTACCAACCAGCATTCGGTTGGAGGAAAATCACTTAGCTTTCAGGAGAAAGATCAAAACGCATCTCTTTTGATATCAAAGGAGACAGGAACAACAAGCGCCCAGAGGCGATTTAGTTCGCATGTGCCACGCTATATAAGTTTTTCATTCATTCATTCATTCATATATGGAGAGCAATACAAATAATGCCAAAATGCATACAATGGCTAAAATGCATACAATAACTAGGTCTTGCATGCAATACAGGGCCAGATTCTCGTAGGAGCGCGTAACTTTGTGCGGGCGTAACGTATCTAATTTACGTTATGCCTCCGCAACTTAGACGGGCAAGTGCAGTATTCTCAAAGCACTTGCTCCGTAAGTTGCGGCAGGGTAGCGTAAATTGGCCGGCGTAAGCCTGCCTAATTCAAATGTGGGACAGGGGGGCGTGTTTAATGTTAATGTGAAATTTCCCAGTGTGCATTGCTCCTAATACGCCGCAAGGACGTATTGGTTTTGACGTGGACGTAAATTACGTCCACCCCCATTCACGGACGAGTTACGCAAACGACGCAAAATTTCCAAATTTCGTCGCGGGAACGACGGCCATACTTAACATAGGTACGCCGCACTTACACCACCATATAGCAGGGGTAACTATACGCCGGGAAAAGCCTAACGTAAACGTCGTAACTGTACTGCGTCGGCCAGGCGTACGTTCGTGAATTCGCATATCTAGCTGATTTACATATTTCGGCGCGTAAATCAGCGTACACGCCCCTAACGGCCAGCGTAAATATGCAACTACGATCCGACAGCGTAAAAGACTTCCGCCTGTCGGATCTAAGGGAAATCTATGCGCAACTGATTCTAAGAATCAGGCGCATAGATACGACGGCACGACTCAGAGATACAACGGCGTATCTGGAGATACGCCGTCGTATCTCTTTTGAGAATCTGGCCCACAGTGTGTAAAAAAAGTACATGTGAGCACACATATAAAAGTGCACTTAGCGTGTGTCATTTGCCAACCCTGAGGAGAAAGGATCCTTCCCTGACTCCTCCCCCCAGGGTGCAAGTCTCCTGACGAGGGCAAGGCACACTAAGGTCCACCTAGCCAAAAGGCCAGACGGACCCTGATCCTCATCTTCTCTTCGTCAGCCAAAGCTGACCCTGGAGTACTACGGTAGGTGAGACCCTCACCAAGCCAGGGGATGAAAGAACCTAAGGGCCACACATCCTCCCCACTAGTGTCCAGGGTAGGCCGGGAAGACCCACACCCAAAAATCCAAGTGAAAAAAACACACATAAGTGCAGGTGACACACACTTCGAGAAGGAATAAATAAGAGAAATAAGAGAATGGAGCCTGAAGCTGAAATCCAGGCAGATATAATGGACACTTATAATTCCAGCTCTGTATTAATACATAATAAATACATTTTTAAATGCAAGCATTTAAAAATACATAAGCACACATACAATTTTTAAGTATAAGTACTTGACAATTCTTTTTTTTTTGGTTTACATTTATTATTATTATTATTATTATTAGTACTTATATAGGACCGTCAATTTACGCAGCGCTTTACATATACATTGTATATTGGTCCCTACCCTCAAGGAGCTTACAATCTATATTCATATACTAAGGCTAATTTTAGACAGAAGCCAATTCACCTACCAGCATGTCTTTGGAGTGCATTTGTTATAAAATGGTGGTACAAAGAAAGAACAACATTTTGAAAAAATGCATCTTACATGGTATTCTACAAAGCTTGAGTAATTTCAAGGGTATCAGCTTCTTGAAATCAGACTGGAAATGCAGTACAAGGAGCCAATCTGTTGTGCTTCAGTGCAACGAGCATGTTGATAGAAGGAGAGCGCAGAGAGAAAAGGATATAAACTTATACGTTGACTGCATCTCTTTCACTATCCTATCACAGGCTGGGGGAGGGACAAGACCTTTAAGTGTCACTGAACTGCAGCAGAAAAAAATCAGGGGCCAGATTCACAGCGGACTTACGACGGGGTATCTCCACGTACGCTGTCGTAAGTCCGAATGTGAGCCGTCGTATCTATGCGCCTGATTCTTAGAATCAGTTACGCATAGATTTGGCCAAGATACGAGTGGCGTAAGTCTCCTACGCCGTCGTATCTTGGGTGCATATTTACGCTGGCCGCAAGGGGCGCTTCCGTCGATTTACGCTTCGAATATGTAAATTAGGTAGATACGCCGATTCATGAACGTACCTGCGGCGGCTACGCCGTTTACGTTAGGCTTACGTCCGGCGTAAAGTCACCCCTGCTATATGAGGCGCAGCCAATGCAAAGTATGGACGTCGGCAAGTGTATCTTTTTACGTCGTTTACGTAAGTCGTACGTGAATGGGGCTGTGCGTAGGTTACGTTCACGTCACAGGCAATGGGCCTGGCGTATCTTATGGAGTAAATTCGACGTGATACTGAGCATGCGCACACATGCGCCGTTCGTTGGCGCATCATTTACGTGGGGTCACGATTGATTTACATACAACACGCCCACCTCTTCCACATTTGAATTACGCGGGCTTACGCCGGCCCATTTAAGCTACGCCGCCGCAACTTACGGAGCAAGTGCTTTGTAAATACTGCACTTGCCCGTCTAAGTTGCAGAGGCCTAGGGTAAATAGGATACGCTACGCCCGCACCAAGATACGCCAGGATACGTGAATCTGGCCCCAGGTCATTATCCTTGCCATACAGGGCTGTGCTAAATGGCAGAGCTCTGGAAATCTCAGGACTGGATGGACACAAATGCAAATCTGTATTTGACTGCCTGGAGTTCAGCCTTAAACTCCTTTCTACACTCTTTTTGTAAATGTATCCTTTTTTAATTACATTAAGCAGCCCCATAAGATCGGCAGTCCTATCCCATCTCTGACAAGCTGGGACAGAATCTGAGCTTCTATACATCAATAGGAAAGTGTATCCCATCTGAGCGCCTGGCATACAGCCATCACTGGAGGTATGGATAAAGCAGATTATGCAGAAATTGGTTAAATACATTTCCCTCAATGAACCTGTGGCCAACTCCTCACTGGAGCATGTGAAATTTTTAATTTATAGGATGAAAAAAATAAAAATGTAACCCATCTTGCCATACTCATCCTTTCCATGATCTAAGATCATTGCCTTATTCTACAAGCTGTGTTTTGACTTTGTTATCTGGTATGTAGACTGGCTCGGTGCCTCCCAGCACACCTAGGTCTTTCGTTGGAACTTGCAGCGGCGCAGCGGGAGTCACGTATGCCTGCTTACATAAACCATTATAAATATAATACATTTGCTTGTCTACATAGAAGAAGAACAGCGGGTCACTGAGGTAATGCATGCATGTGTTCTTATTGAAAGACGACACCTGTTGACAATAAGGGATCCTAAGCCGCTGTGATATCACCTATTTTATTATCATCATCTCAAAATGTGCGCATGGTATTGACCGGGGAACAGTAGTTCAATCATCTCTTACATGCTACTTACCGGCTCATTTCGTGTTATCCTGCAGGAAATGTTTTGGTATTTTGTGCTCATATACAAGGTGAAAATATTGTATTGAAAGGTATCCAAAAGTTACATTTAAAGGTAAAATTGGCAAAATTACATGACACTGGGCCAGATTCACAAAAGGGTTACGACGGCCAGGGCCAGATTAAGAACATCATGGGCCTGGTGCTGAGGATTTTGGTGGGGCCTTTTAGGCTGCATTCACACCTCCGCAACAAGTAACGCTGCGTACGCGGTGTATTTTGCCGCGAATAGTGTAACTTTTTTTTTACAAATCCTTCCTATTGCTTTGTGTGGCCGAACGCCAATGCCGCCTGAAAAAAAGGGTCCGGGACTTTTTTTCATGCCGCAGGTGTACGGCGTCTATGAGATGTGAACCATCTCATAGACAGCAATGGGAATTCTCCCCTCCAGCGGCACGAGTGGCCGGCGTCGGGCGTTTTGTCGCGGAGGTGTGAATGGAGTGTAATAAATAATAAATAAATGCATGGGAATGACATGAACGCAGCCCAGCCAAGGCAAGTGACCAAAGGCACAGAACCCAGAAGGAAGACCGGGTGAAGATGGAAGTGCCCGGGCCCCGCCTGATTCATCGCAGCACTGGAGGGCTCAGTCTGAAAATTGAAGTGTACACTAATGTGCTAATATGCTGTGCATACTTGTACATTGTGGCATAACCTACCCCAGGGCATCTAAAAAGTAGTAATGTCAGGAAAGTTTACTACCGCTTTATTATCACAGGATCCCAGGAGCCTCTCATGGGGCCCCCTACTGACCCGGTGGACGGTGGCCCTTGGGCAGTGCCTAAGTGCACAGTTGCCAACATTTAAAAATTATTTTCAGGGCCACATTTTTATATAAGTGCTATATTTAGAGTAGCTAAGATCCCCGATGTTCCTCTATACATCATAGTAGTAATCACAAAATTAAATGAGTACTAATAATGGGGCAGAACAAATATGAGAACTGAGATTTCCTTTAGTTGAACTAACAAAAGTGTGTCTATTCTAGAGCTGGTAACATTGAGGATATTCAGTATAATTTTAAAGAACTGTTTTTGTGGGTAAGCGACATAGGGGAGGAGTATGGACGGTATATAAGTGGGAAGTATGTGCAGGTGAGGGAGAGGAATGTGGAGGGTCTAACAGTGGGCACTATGTACAGGAGAGGAGTACAAAGGGTACGGCAAAAAGCACTATGTACAGGAGAGGAGTGTGAAGGGTATGACAATGGGCAGTATGTACAGGAAGAGTGAGGGGGTATGACAGAGGGTAGTACGTACCAGAGAGCAGTGTGGAGGGTATGATGGGGCAGTATGTACAGGAGAGGAGTGTGGAGGGTATGACAGTGGGCAGTATGTACAGGAGAGGAATGTAGACGGTATGATAGTGGGCTCTATGTATAGGAGAGGAGTGTGGAGGGTATGACAGTGAACACTATGTATAGGAGAGGAGTGTGGAGGGTATGACAGTGGACACTATGTATAGGAGAGGAGTGTGGAGGGTATGACAGTGAGCAGTATGTACAGGAGAGGAGTGTGGAGGGTGCGACAGTGGGCACTAAGTACAGGAGAGAAGTGTATGACAGCAGGCACTATGTACAGGAGAGGAGTGTGAAGGGTATGACAGTGGGCGCTATGTATAGGAGAGGAGTGTGGAGGGTATGACAGTGGGCACTATGTACAGGAGAGGAGTGTGTAGGGTATGACAGTGGGTACTATGTATAGGAGAGAAGTGTGGAGAGTATAACAGTGGGCACTATGTACAGGAGAGAAGTGTGGAGAATATGACAGTGGGCACTATGTACAGGAGAGGAGTGTGTAGGGTATGACAGTGGGTACTATGTATAGGAGAGAAGTGTGGAGAGTATAACAGTGGGCACTATGTACAGGAGAGGAGTGTGGAGAGTATGACAGTGAGCACTATGTACAGGAGTGAAAGGATATTTAGGGACTGAGTAGTGGTTAAGCGGGTCATACATGGATTGAAATTACGCCAATTATGCAGAGACCAGCCATAGTCAATCTATGTATGGGCTAGCTGGTTTTACACAAGTCAATCTATTAATCAACTCGAGTACAACCAGCCTGTTTTTTTTTTTCTTAAAACAATCAGTGCTGCCAGCTAAAGTTAGCAACACTGATCATAGTACGCACTGGCAGAACACAATAACACTGCAGGAGTGATTCCCCCATCCACAGATCGGCAGGTGAGAGGGTGTGTGGGGACAGGCTGGGGAGAGATACTAGTCAGTGGCTGGGTAGGCACTGGTAGTATCAGAGCCAGATACACACAGGTTACATACGCCATGATTGTTAGAGCGAGAACAATAATTCTAGTACTAAACCTCCTCTGTAACTCTAAACATGTAACCTAAAAAAATGTAAAGCATCGCTTAGGATACCAAAAAAAATTGTGCTAACTTAACTAACTAACTGTTTTTTTAATGAATGAAACATGTTTGAAAAATTGCTGCGCAAATACCGTGCTAGAGCTGCACAATTAATCGTTAAAAAAATCGTGATCTCGATTCAACCCCCCTGACGATCTTCAATGCAGAGTTTGCTGATTCTTTCATATAACAAGTGGAGAGACTTTCAGCTGTCAAAAGAAAATATCTGGGCAGTCTGCCAAGTTTTTAACAGGAAACATTGTAACTGACACTTCCTTCTTAGATCAAAGGGATACACTTCTGTGTGTAAAGAAAAAATCTGGGCAGTCTGCGAAGTTTGTAAACAAAATGAAAACATTGTAACTAACTAACATTGTAACTAAATTTAACCACTTAAAGTCCAACACTTGTTTCTTAAGTTAGAAAGCAATATTATTTGCTAGAAAATTACTTGGAACTGCCAAACATTATATATATTTTAGCAGAGACTCTAGGGAATAAAATGGCTATTGCTGCAATATTTTATGTCACACTTCATTTTCCCACTTCAATGAATAATAAAAACCATAAAAACAAAACAGTGAAGTTAGCCCATTTTTTTTTTTTTTATCTGAAAGATGATGTTACACCGCAACAATCGTGAGAGAATCGTGATCTATCTTCTAAGCAAAAAAATTGCAATTCTCATTTTAGCCAGAATCGTGCAGCTCTGTACCCTGCAACATAAAAAGTGCAAAGACCACCATAGAGTCATTTTCTAGCAAAAAACAAATGATGATTTTTACATGTAGTAGAGAAGTGTCAGAATTGGCCTGGGTGGCAAGGGGTTAATTACCATGAGTAATATACAAATAATTATTATAAGCACTGTGATCCTATCAGTCTGCTGCAGTGTGTCAGCTTGTATTTATATTGGCCGCTCTGAATGTAGCTTCTGACAGGCTGTGCAAGCAGGCCCGTATCTCTGGAACCATAAATGATAGCTGTCCCATATTTTAACCAGTTGTGGGGTAGCTCTTCACCTGCCTACCCCCCCCCCCCAAATGTGGGGTTTCTGTGACCTCTGGTCATCAAGCTACAACCCCCCAAATTCGATCTTAGAAAAAAAAAATCTTAAAAAAAAAAAAAAAAAAAAAATCTTTTTTTTTTTTTTGGGCAAATGGGCCTATCTTGAGAAAGGGGCCTGGAGCTGCAGCTCCATCAGCCCCATTGTTAATCCGGCCCTGACGACGGCGTATCTGCTGATACGCCGTCGTATCCCTGTTTCTATCTATGCGGCTGATTCATAGAATCAGTTACGCATAGATATTCCTAAGATCCGGCAGGTGTAATAGTTTTACACTGTCGGATCTTAGGATGCAGTACCGCGACCGCCGCTGGGGGCATTTCTCGTCGTAAACCAGCGTTGGGTATACAAATTAGCACTTACGGAGATCCACGAAACGTTTTCCCTTCGTGAAGTTGCCGCAAGTGTTAGTTTGCCGTCGCAAAGATAGGGTACCTTTTACAAAGTGTAAAGTTAGTACACCATGTAAAAGTATACCCGTCTTTCCCGCGTCGCTGTCAAATTTTTTTTACATTTTTTATTTTTCCCGCCGCATCTCTTTTTTACCCGTCGCGATTCTCAAAACCTTGGCGCAACGTAACTTTGCGCAAAGCACGTCAGGAAAATAGCGTCGGGAGCATGCGCAGTACGTCCGACGCGGGAGCGTGCCTAATTTAAATGGGACTCGCCCCATTTGAATTGGCCCGCCTTGCGCAGGACTAATTTAGGATACACCGCCGCAAATTTCCAGGTAAGTGCTTTGTGGATCGGGCACTAACTTGGGAAATTTGCGCCTTGCAACTTAAATCGGAAAAGTTAAGTTGCGCCCGCTGTACGTGAATCTGGCCCACTGTTTCCAGAAAATACGATACCGTTTCTTAAAGTGTTACTAAACCCAGGACCCTGCATTCACTATACAGTGGAACCTCGGATGGCGAGTTACGCGGTTAACGAGCGTTTCGCAATACAAGCTTTTTCTTTTTTTAAATCCTGGCTCGGTTTGCAAGTGTTGTTTTGCAATACAAGCAGGATTCAAGCCAAATCGGTGTGCAATACTGCATTTGGCCAGAGGTGCGGTGGCACCGGAGCCGAGCATAACCGATTGGAGCCATCCTGAGCCGTTTGAAAAAAGTCTGAAAAACTTGAAAATACACAGGGGCAGATTCTCGTAGAATGGCGTAACTTAGGGCGGGCGTACCATATCTCATTTACGTTATGCCACCGCAAGTTCTTCAGGCAAGTGCTTTATTTACAAAGAACTTGCCTGTAAAGTTGCGGCGGCGTAGCGTAAATCACCCGGCTCAAGCCCGCCTAATTCAAATTAGGCGGGTAGGGGGCGTGAAGCATTTAAATTAAGTGCGTTCCCGCGCCGAACGTACTGCCCATGCGCCGTCCGTAAAATATCCTAGGGTGCATTGCTCCAAATGACGTTGCAAGGACCTCATTGGTTTCGACGTGAACGTAAATGTCGTCCAGCCCCATTTACAGACGACTTACGCAAACAACGTAAATGTATAAATTTCGACCAGGGGGCGATGGCCATACTTAACATTGGTTGCGCCTCATATACCCAGGGGCAACTTTATCCCGGGAAAAGCCTAACGTAAACGTCGTAACTTTACTGCGTCGGCCGCGCGTACGTTTGGGAACTTGCGTACCTAGCTAATTTGCATACTCAACGGGGAAAACGACGGAGGCGACACCTAGCGGACAAAAAAAAAATTGCATTTTAGATCCGACAGCGTAAGAGCTTTACGCCTGTCGGATCTAATGGATATCTATGCGTAACTGATTCTAAGAATCAGTCGCATAGATACGACGGCCCAGATTAGGACTTACGACGGCGTACATGGCGTTGCGCCGTCGTAAGCCCTTTGAGAATCTGGGCCACAGTTCCCGAGCCTTTCCGCAGTTTTTCAAATTCATCCGAGGTGTCCCCGAGCCTTTTCGAGTATTTCCGAGGCTCTCCGGCGCCCCCCACCTTTGGCCACATGCGGTATTGCATGCCATCGAAGTCAATGCGGAACTAATTATTTTCGTTTCCATTGACTTCTATGAGGAAACTCGCTTTGATATGTGAGTGCTTTGGATTACCATCATTCTCCTGAAATGGATTATGCTCGTAATCCGAGGTTCCACTGTATCTTGTCTCCCACAGTACACAGAACATGGAAATCTAAATATTTTAGTAAATACAGTGCCTTGAAAAATTATTCATACCCCTTGAAATTTTCCACATTTTATCATGTTACAACCAAAATAAATTTTAACAGGATTTTATGTGATAGACTAATGCCGCATACACACCATCACTTTATGTGATGAAAAAAAAACGACATTTTCTGTGAAGTAAAAAATGACGTTTTTGAAACTTCAATTTTCAAAGACGAAGTTGCCTACACACCATCGTTTTCTCACAATGCTCTAGCAAAGCGCGGTTACGTTCTCACCACTTTTTCCATTGAAGCTCGCTTCATAACTAGCTTCTGGGCATGCGCGGGTGTAAAAACGTCTTTTTAAACGACGCTTTTTGCTACACACGGTCAATTTCTGTGAAGTAAAAAACGACGTTTTGAAAAACGACACATAAAATTAAAGCATGCTTCAATTTTTTTTGGTCGTTTTTTACAAGACATAAAACGACGTTTTCCCCCACACACGGTCAATTAACCACTTAAGGACCGCCTCATGTACATATACGTCAGCAGAATGGCACAGGCAGGCACATCCACGTATATATACGTCCTCTGCTTGACGTGGGTCGGGGGTCCGATCGGGACCCCCCCCCCCGTACATGCGGCGGTCCCCGTGGCTTCAGGAGCGATCCGGGACGACGGCGCGGCTATTCGTTTATAGCCGCTCCGTCGCGATCGCTCCCCGGAGCTGAAGAACGGGGAGAGCCGTGTGTAAACACGGCTTCCCCGTGCTTCACTGTGTCGGCGCATCGATCGCGTCATTCCCTTTATAGGGAAGACACGATCGATGACGTCAGTCCTACAGCCACACACCCCTACACTAGTAAACACACACACAGTGATCCCTAAATGTTACAGCGCCCCCTGTGTTTAACTCCCAAACTGCAACTGTCATTTTCACAATAAAGAATGCAATTTAAATGCATTTTTTGCTGTGAAAATGACAATTGTCCCAAAAATGTGTCAAAATTGTCCGAAGTGTCCGCCATAATGTCACAGTCACGAAAAAAATCGCTGATCGCCGCCATTAGTATTAAAAAAAAAAAAAAAAAAAAAAAAATGCAAAAAAACTATCCCCTATTTTGTAAACACTATAAATTTTGCGCAAACCAACCGATCAACGATTATTGCGATTTCTTTTTACCAAAAATAGGTAGAAGAATACGTATCGGCCTAAACTGAGGAAAAAAAAAAATTTATATATGTTTTTGGGGGATATTTATTATAGCAAAAAGTAAAAAATATTGCATTTTTTTCAAAATTGTCGCTCTATTTTTGTTTATAGCGCAAAAAATAAAAACCGCAGAGGTGATCAAATACCACCAAAAGAAAGCTCTATTTGTGGGGAAAAAAAGACGCCAATTTTGTTTGGGAGCCACGTCGCACGACCGCGCAATTGTCTGTTAAAGCGACGCAGTCCCGAACTGTAAAAACCCCTTGGGTCTTTAGGCAGCATTTTGGTCCGGGGCTTAAGTGGTTAAAGTGACGTTTTTAAAAACGTCGTTTTTTTTCATCACATAAAGTGATGGTGTGTACGGGGCATTACACAAAGTGGCACATAATTGTGAAGTGGAAGGAAAACGATAAATGGTTTTCGATTTTTTTTACAAATATGTGAAAAGTGTGGCGTGCAGTTGTATTCAGCCCCCTTCATTCTGATACCCCCAACTAAAATCTAGTGGAACGAATTGCTTTCAGAAGTCACCTAATTAATAAATAGACTCCACCTGTGTGTAATTTAATCTCAGTATAAATACAGTTGTTTTGTGAAACCCTCAGAGGTTATAGTGACCAAACAGCATCATGAAGGCCAAGGAACACACCAGACAGGTCGGGGATAAAGTTGTGAAGAAGTGTAAAGCAGGGTTAGGTTATACAAATATATCCAAGCTTTCAACATCTCACGGAGCACTGTTCAATCCATCATCCGGAAATGGAAAGAGTATGGCACAACTGAAAAGCTATCAAGACATGGCCATCCACCTAAACTGACAGGCCGGGCAAGGAGAGCATTAATCAGAGAAGCAGCCAAAAGGGCCATGGTAACTCTGGAGTAGCTGCAGAGCTCAGGTGGGAGAATCTGGCCACAGGACAACTATTAGTCGTGCACTCCACAAATCTGGTCTTTATGGAAGAGTGACAAGAAGAAAGCCATTGTTGAAAGAAAGACATAAGAAGTCTAGTTGGCAGTTTGCGAGAAGTCATGTGGGGACACAGCAAACATGTGGAAGGAGGTGCTATAGTCAGATGAGACTAAAATTTTACTTTTTGGCCTAAAAGCTAAATGCTATGTGTGGTGGAAAACTAACACTGCACATCACCCTGAACACACCATCCCCACTGTGAAACATGGTGGTGGGAGCATCATGTTGTGGGGATGCTTTTCTTCAACAGGGACAGAGAAGCTGGTCAGAGTTGATGGAAAGATGGATGGAGCCAAATACAGGGAAAGCTTAGAAGAAAACCTGTTAGATTCTGCAAAACACTGGGGCGGAAGTTTACCTTCCTCAGAGGATCAATTTGTCTATATCCCACATCAACAGCTATCTTTCGGGTGACCCCATTAGTAGTTGCCTGTGGTTGAATTGTATTCATTGTCTTCTGTATATGTTTTTTATATGTATTAAAATATTATATTTTACATAAAGCATTTGTTTGTGTAACAGTACTAACCTACTCGATGGGTGTATATGCATGGTCAGCTGCAGCAACTGCCCTAAGTAACATGTTGATCCAGCAAGGATTATAACAGCATAGGGACTCCAAGGATCTCTCCTTTTAAAAGCCTCCAATTGCTGATAAATTAAGCTTGCCAGGAACCAGAGAGAAAGTTCCAATAGTGCAGTATTTATTGTTAAAATGCATGCAGCAGATAAAGAACAGTGAATGGAAAAACGCAGATCTGAATGCCGCTGTCGACCTGGAATGGAACAGCAGTGTGACGTTAGCACCAGGATCTCCATCGCAATGCGTTTCGTCCAATGGGACGTTATCAAGGGTTCATGTGGTGCTGTTGTGTAATAGTATATATAATATAATATACACGGTCGTGTGTGGGCTTTAACGAGGGAAAAAAAAACACAGATGCTCAGAAGCAAGTTATGAGACGGGAGCACTCGTTCTGGTAAAACTAGCGTTTGTAATGGAGATAGCACATTCGTCACGCTGTAACAGACTGGAAAGCACGAAGACTGAAAAGCGCGAATCGTCTCTCACCAAACTTTTACTAACACGAAAACAGCAAAAGCAACCCAAAGGGTGGCGCCATCAGAATGGAACTCCCCCTTTATAGTGCCGTCGTACGTCACCGCGCTTTGCTCAAGCATTTTTTTTTCACGATCGTGTGGATGCAAGACAGGCTTGACAAGAATCACGTCGAGAAAAACTTCGTTTTTTTCCATGACATTAAAAACGGTCGTGTGTACGCGGTATAACACTTTCTGCTCAATAATTAATCCAGTTAAAGCGGAAGTTCACCCTAAAAACATTTTTCTAACATTACATTGTGCTCACTTCCAACATTGACAGTATGCTGATTTTTTTTGATTTTTTTTTGCTGTACATACCGTCGTATTGCTATCCCCCCCCCCCCCCTGGCTTCCGGGTAGTGGCTCCCCCGGGAGTGGGCGTTTCTATGCAGAGGCTAAGTGATTGACGTGATGACAAAAACTTCCCCCCGGCGCATTAAGGTGCGTCACCAGTTTCCGAAAGAAGCCGCGAGTCGGCTCTATACGGCGCTATACGGCGCCTGCACACCGACGTTCGGCTTCTTTCAGAAACTGGTGACGCGCCTTATGCGCCGGGGGGAAGTTTTTGTCATCACGTCAATCACTTAGCCTCTGCATAGGAACGCCCACTCCCGCGGGAGCCACTACCCGAAAGCCGGGGGGGAAATGGCTATACGACGGTATGTACAGCAAAAAAAAAATTTAAAATCAGCATACTGTCAATGTTGGAAGTGAGCACAATGTAATGTTAGAAAAATGTTTTTAGGGTAAACCTCCGCTTTAATAGTGACAGTGTGGGAACCTGACAATGTGAAATTCAGCAATTCTTATCTTAGTAATTATTTAAAAAAAGATGTTCACTATAATGCCAGGTATACAGGATTTTTTTAGAGAGTGACATAGAAAGTGAAACTGTAAAACATGTTTCAAAACGACTTTTATGTAAAACTGCACAATAATACAAAATGTGTATGCGCTGTATTTAATTCAACACCTGCTCCAGGTCTGTCCATACAGAGCCAGCCTAGTGGAAGAGATCTAGGCTCGTTCCCAACCTTAACAATATTCAAATGAAGAAAAGGGAAGATCACACACTGCATCCACTAAAACTTCTTTCCTTTTTTTCCAAACCAGCATAGGACACACAGTAATGCCGCATACACACGACATTTTCTGTGAAGTAAAAAATTACGTTTTTGAAACTTCAATTTTCAAAGACGAAGTTGCCTACACACCATCGTTTTTCCCACAATGTTCTAGCAAAGCGAGGTTACGTTCCACCACGTTTTTCCATTGAAGCTCGCTTCATAAGTAGCTTCTGGGCATGCGCGGGTGAAAAAACGTCGTTTTAAACGACGTTTTTTGTTACACACGGTCAATTTCTGTGAAGTAAAAAACGACGTTTTGAAAAACGACACATAAAATTGAAGCATGCTTCAATTTTTTTTTTCGTTTTTCACAAGACATAAAACGACGTTTTCCCCCCACACACGGTCATTTAAAGTGACGTTTTTAAAAACGTAATTTTTTTTTCATCACATAAAGTGATGGTGTGTACGCGGCATAAAGCTTTAATACAAAATGTGTACCTGCTAAAAACACAGTATAGTTTCCCTTTAACTCTGTATAGGAGCTTCACACAAAACGTTTTGTTCTCTTTGTGACACATGGATTTAAGTCACCGATGAATGAAAGCGGAGAGGGGAACCTGATCCCATAATTACAGTTTTGCCTTCCCCGTTCGGAGCAGTTGATGATAAAAACACATTACTTCGACCATAGTCGCTATTGTAATTGGCCGTCGCCATTTAACAAATGTATATTTTATTACTTATTACCTATTCATTCAACCACTAATCGCAACAAACCAGCGCACTTGGCAGACAGATGACAGTAATTATTGGAAGTGCAGCCAGTGCTGTTTTTATTCCCATTTTTTTTTTTTTTTACAATACGTGGTTTTATGTGGGTTCTTTTCTGAATTGCTTCCAGTGAAAATAATCAGTATGTACTTACACAAGTAGCTGTTGTGTTTAAATCACCGATATAAGTTAAAGAGAATAGAACGTGGAATTATAAAGTGATTTATTTTATGTAAATGTTAAGCTCCATAAAATGAATAGCTCTGTAGAATTTTATATTTAATTATTTAGAGACCCCTTCCTTTCCCCATCTGAAGATATATTTCCTTTAAATAATGCTACAGTAAATTAGATTTTTAAGCTGACTGAGAAATCACCCTAATTACTGCCCTTCTGCATGCGCCTTCCAGGTCAGTGGCCAGGATCATAATGACAGCTCTGGAGCCTGCTCCTTTTACTGATTGTGGTCCGCCCTACATACATTTACTGTGTCAGGGTGGCCACTCTGTGCCAGATCACATACCTAGTTTGTGATCGGATACTTCCGGGTCTGGGGTGCGTGCCACCAGCAACCCACTACCACTGTGATTATACACAGCAGGAGCCCATCGCCAGGTACCAGGGACATTCGATGTCCGCCGGTGCACGCCGTTTACACAGTACAGATATGTAAACAAGGCAGATTGTCGTTCTGTCAGAGGGGAAGAAACTGATCCTGTGTTTCTGCCGAGCAGAAAAACAGATCTTTGCCTTCCCCTAGCCAAAGCACATCCCCCACAGCTAGTAAGCACAACTTAGGCATACATTTAAAGTGGATGTAAACCCAATTCATGAAATTTGAGCTGGGCACATATATCTGCAATATTTTGTTAGCTCATTGAAGAGAGATGACACAATACTACATACATATATATATATATATATATATATATATATATATATATATATATATATATATATATATATATATATATATATATATATATATATATATATATATATATATGCATATATATATATATATATATGTGACCAGCTCAAATTTCATGAATTGGGTTTACATCCACTTTAAATGTATGCCTAAGTTGTGCTTACTAGCTGTGTCCCATAGCTCTCTCCTGAACCGTTCCTCTGTTATATGCCTGATAACTCCTGAAAAATTCTTTGACACATCAGATAAAAGCAGCCTGAATCTTCTGTCAGGTCAGGTTGCTATAAATAGATTAACAGGGAGCTGGCCCTGTTACAAAACACCTCTGATGCCCTGTACACACGATCGGATTTTCCATCGGAAAAACCTTGGATGTTTTTTCCAACGGAATTCTGCTCAAACATGCAATCGTGTGTACGGGGCATTAGAGTCTCTGCCTATGATGAGAGGGGGTGTGTGCCTTTCCTCCAATCAGCAATTTTAGCTATCTTGGCTGTATGCCCAGACATCACACTCCGTGTTAACCAGGAAGAGAACATTTCCTAACAAGATCTGAACTTTCTAAACAGTATATAAATGTGAAGACATCAGATATAAATTTAAAACCTATGTAGGGAGATTTGGTTCATCTCAGTGTATTATCTGAGTCTGTTCACTTCACTGGGTGTATGGAGGGTTTACATTCACTTTAACCCTTTGATCGCCCCTGGTGGTAACCCCTTCCCAGCCAGTGTCATTAGTACAGTGACAGTGCATATTTTTTTTAGCACTGATCACTGTATTAGTGTCACCCAGACAAGAACCTAAGCAGTAAGTTGCTGAAATGTCAAGCAATCAGGGGATGGGTGGGGTGACAGCTTTATTCCAGAGAGGGGCTTTAAAATAGTCAGCAATGGCAGCTGCCATACTTCTGTCTTTACTTAAATCCAGGCTTTCATTTCTTTACTGGATTTGTCTTGATAAACCTGCCTGCGTACTTAGTCCATAGGGTTGCTGGCATCCTTACCTCTTGCCTGTGCAGCATCCTTCACTAAGATCATTTAACTTTTTTCTTCTAGCAGTCAGCTGCTGGAGCTTACTCTTAATATTGATATTTTAATATTTTGAATTTATTCAAATCTTGAGATAATCTGGATTATTATCTATTGAATCCATTCAAACCCTTGTTAAGCCAGCCGGAAGGGCAACATTTCTTGTGAGAGAGTGGGTAACCGCTCAAAGAGAACCAGGTAATCTGATTCCTGTGGTCCGAGCCAAGGGTGCAGGCAGTGCAATCAAAATGCAGGTTAGGATGAAGGAAAAAAGGTGGGACAGCCGCACTCCAAAAAACTCCTCCTTTAATTAAAAATCACAAAATACATGCCACAGCAAAAAACAGCACAACAAAAGAAAAGCTGACGTTTCGCACTATGCCTTAGTGCTTCTTCATTTCTTGTGTTGCCCTTTTTATGTGTTAAGATGAAATACCTCTCTCACTTTATTTATGTCCTCACACAGAAGTTAGAATAAAGGCTGGATCTTTATTATGCACAACCATGTTTTATAAAGAGGTATACTATACAGTATCTAGTGCTACACACTAAATGAGCACTTGTTCTTCATGCCTTCTGTGTCCAGTTTTCCTTGGATGATAAATAGTGTGACACATTGTATGCTGCTGTGAAGAAGAAAAAATGATGAAAGTGAAGATGAAGGGATGGGAAGCAAAGAGAGGACAGTAAGAATGAGGAAATAAAGAAGAGCAAGAATGAAGAGGAGAAAGAGGAATAAAAAGGAAATGGTGACAATTAGAGAATCATCACACACAAACAGGTTAGTGCCGCCATCCAGTGCCCAAGGTAAAGATGCCAAATTTGCGCCCCCCCCCCCCCAACCTTCATTATGTGTGAGCTTATAAGGAGGAAGGGGGGAGAGAGCACAGCCTGCACCTCCTATCAGCTCTCCCCTCTCCTTGCCGCTTCCAGTGACAGAAGTAGTGATGCCACTGTCATTAATCCTATCAGCCACTTCTGCCCACCCCTTGTCCTGGCCCCTCCCCCTTGGCAAGAGGACAACATATGCTAGGTCCCTTGTATTGATGATGCCTTTTCTTTCAATATAAACAAATGAAAAAAATGTTTCATTATTAGGGTGTGCTGGTAATTATTTCTGCATTGAGCTACTGTGTGGTGTGCCAATCACCAAATTATTGCAGCACCCAACGCTGTTGATGTGGGCAAGCCTGTAAGGTGTGTAAAGAAAAAATCTTTATCTGTAAAAATGAAAAAGATGACATGTGGACTTGCACAGTCAGCAATGACAGCTCTGGTCCTTCTGTCTTACCTGGTTTCCAACAAGTATGTTGGAAATCCATCATTTTTTACAATTATTTTTCTTTTTTAACAGGAATGTGGTATATTGTTATGTTGTCTTATTTAAAAAGTACACTGGGCCAGATTCACAAAAAACTCCGGCGGCATAACGTATCGTCTTTACGTTACACCACCGCAAGTTTTCAGTGTAAGTGCCTGATCCTCAAAGCACTTACCTGTAAACTTGCGGCGGTGTAACGTAAAGCCGTCCAGCGCAAGCCCGCCCAATTCAAATGGGGCGTGTACCATTTAAATTAGGCGGGCTCCCGCGCCGGACGTTCTGCGCATGCTCCGTTCGCAATTTTCCCGACGTGCTTTGCGCGAAATTACGGCAGCCCGACGTGTTTGTGAATCGCGACGTGCGTAACGTACTTATGCCGAAAAAAAAAAAAATTCAAAATCGACGCGGGAACGACGGCCATACTTTAACATGGGCTGTGTAAAGTTAAGGCATGAAAAAACATGACTAACTTTGCGACGGGAAAAAAAGACTTGCGACGACGTAACGAACGCGAAAACCTTTGTGGATCGCCATAACTGCTAATTTGCATACCCGACGCTGGAAAACTACGCAAACTCCACCCAGCGGCGGCCAAAGTATTGCATCCTAAAATCCGACAGTGTAAATCAATTACACCTGTCGGATCTTAGGGCTATCTATGCGGAACTGATTCTATGAATCAGCCGCATAGATACGACAAGAGATACGACGGTGTATCAGGAGATACGCCGTCGTATCTCTTCTGTGAATCTGGCCCACTGTTTTTTTTTTGGTGTTCTGAAAAACCTGAATTTCAAGGGGTTATGGCAGGTGAGATAATTTCACAGATATTGTGAAATCGCGACACACGGAAGCAAATGAAACCTTAGAGTTAAAGAGGAAAAAAGTCTCGTCTCTCCTGCAAATGTGATCCATCCTCTGTAATGACTTTTTTCCTGGTGCCTGCCGAGGGGGTAATCTGTGACGCTAATGGGTGATATAAGGGTTTCATTCTATTTCACATCCTTGTGTTAATTGGATTATAATGATAAGAGAACATGTATATGTTCCTTCACACACAAGACGGTTATTGATGTCAGGCCTCTGAAAACAGCCGGTTCTCTGTTCCATGCCAAGTATCATAAACTGTGTAGAGAGATAACTTTACATGGAAGTAAAACTCTTTGTCGTCAGGATAATCCACACATGGGGGAGATTACACTGTTTATACAGGTACATTCATCTTAACCCCTTCATGGTTTGACAATTCTAAAACGAAATTGCCTTTGTCTGAAGTCCACACATTTTACAGACGCCTTGGTTTTGGATGACAATCCCTTTGTGATACTCTAGAAATTTGCTTCCAGTAAAGGCTGACAGAGTTGCCAAATGACCTAAACTGAAAAATCAAAGCACTTTTACCTAAAGCCCCTCCCTGCCCCATCACAATTTACAAATTACCTTGTTTTAGCTAATTGCCCTAAAAAAGTAAAAAACTAAACAAAATGGCAAATACTTACCAGTCTCATGGTACATTGATTTTGATTGTCCATTTTTTTAAGGTCCTTGGATATTTTCTTTCCCCACAAGTTTCTGATGACTCTACCAGCGGTTTGATGATGTCATATCAAGGCGCTAAGACCAGTCTGTTGCCTGGACCACACTAGTAGATTACCAGCCTTTACACTTCAAAGGGGCACCACCTCTTTTGCTAATCAGGGCTCAAAAAAATAAAACTGAGTTTTATAAATGCGTCAAATAGTGTTTTTGGACTGTGGTTTGATACAGTTAAAAAAGGTTGTAACCCTAAAAAAAAAATCCTGTACCTTTATAGCAGGTTAAACAGCACAATGCTTGTTCTGTGTAATCTGTCCCTTTTTATGCTTTAGAAAACCTGGTTGATCCAGCTTGTTCCTGTGTTGTCCTCAGTGTGCTGACCACGGTAATCATGGCTGCTGATCTATGATACCATGGCCAGCTTACGTGCCTCCGTCATCCTGCTGCTCTCCTCTCTCCCCCGCCCTCCCCACCTGTCAGCTCCTGTGTGTGTGAGCGATCTCTCCCCCCCCTCCCCTCCTGTGGCTATTAGTAGCTGGCAGTAAAATCAAAGAAAGATTGCTGCCAGGCCCTCTGTTCTACTAAGCAATACTACACTGTGTACATGTTTGTATAAAATTATGAATCTAAATACCTTCTTTCAGATCTTTTCTGGTCAGTCACATGACCTCTGGTCGCTCTCCTCCACCTATCTAAGGGCTACAGTGGGAGGGGCTCAGCAGACAGCACAGTGGTCACGTGACCTTCCCGGCTGATGTCAGAGGGGGATCTCAGCCCCTCCCGCTGTAGCCCTTAGATTGGGGGAGAAGAGTGGCCAGAGGTCACGTGACCAACCAGAAAAGATCTGAAATAAAATATTTAGAGGCATTATTTTATACATCTTAAACATGTACACAGTGTAGTACAGCCTAGTAGAACAGAGGGGCTGGCAGTAATCTTTTCTTGACCACTTTAAGTTCCGCTTTAAGATTGCCAAAAACGGGTATCACTGTAACTCCAAACTTTATGCATATTAAAGCTTATACGAGATTTTAGTGATTAGTTTTTACATTTACCTTTAGTATTAGCTTACCAGGTTATTATATTAAAAGAGTAAAGAAATACAACCATATTCTCCTACACCCTATGACTTAATAAAGGAGAGATCCCAACTAGGTTTTTTTATTAGTTTGTACTAAAACTGTGCGGAAAGATTGCTTATATTGATTGCTCACGCAGATAATGCTGGCCGGTAACTCTTCTGGTCCAGCAGTTAGCTTCCCTACACAAGTTCACACATGAAAATGTTATTATGAGTCCATTCAATGTTTTTATTTTTAACTAAAGCCGTGGAGAAGAAGGGTTTATTTTTTGGACCCCTGGAAAGCATTGGCAGTTTTTTGGCAGTACAAACATATAAATTAATTCAGACTATCTTTTGGTATGGCGCGCCTTACATTTGTGAAGGTTCTTTTTTGACATTGTTATTATTCATTTAACTTCATGATTATTACTGATAACATTTTAGTTGTATAGATCAAGGGTGTATGCTAAAAACAATCAGTTTTGCATATCAAATACAGTAGGTATACCACATTACCATATTTTTATTCTTATATCTTCAACTTGCAGATTATGCTAATATTTAGTAAAAGCAGTACATTTTTGCAGGGTTCCCTGAGACCTGAAAATTTTGAGAAATTATAGTATATAGCAATGATGGCAAACCCATGACATGCAGAGCCCTCTCTGTGAGCATACAAGCTATACTCGGAAGGAGAGCGCACACTGAATAAAACTATGTAGTGGGTGCTAGCTGCCGCCACTGCCCGTGCTCTCTAACCCTCCCCACCCCACATGACGGACACTTACAGCAGCTGCAGGAATGAGAAGTGCAGCGGCGCTGTGACAAGGGGAGAAGCCAGCGTGGACTGTCAGTGTATTTCCGTTGCTTGCCCCCCTTATTCTGTCAAGCAGCGCGGGACAGGGACAGAGCAGCGCTTGCAGAGATTGCCGCCCACTCTGATTTCTCCTGCCTCCCCATTGGTTGCAGCCAGGGACCAATGAGGAGCCAAGACAAGTGTACTATGAGACATGTAGTCCCGGAAGACTATGGCTCAATTTTAATTAATTAAAGGTAAACTATAGCCCCAGCATACCCTGCACAAATAAGAGGAGGGACAGCCTGGAGCCTGGGAAAATAAGGTTGAGGGAGAAGGGAGAGCAAGGGTGAGAGGAGTGTGGAGACAAGATTGAGAGGAGGCTGAGGTGGTTCGGAAGGAGAGAAAGAGCCCTAGCCACAACAGCCCCTGAACCAGCCAGAGAGGAGTGAGAGGACGGTGCTGAGAGGACACGATCAAGAGTGAGAGGGGCGATCACAGGGAGAAGCTGCTGCCAGGCACACCTACACTGGACGCCGGAGGCGGATGAGTGTTGAACTGACTGCAATCCCTCTTGGGGTGGGCGATCATCAACAGTGTTGGCACTTTGAAATAAATAACTTGGTTTTGTGTTGCTGTTTGGGCACTCGGGTTTAAAAAGGTTTGCCATCACTGGTATTAAGGATGGATGGTATATAGATTTATAAACTACATTTATATACTTTCTCTTTGCATAATGGGCTTGGCAACTTTAAGCTTGGCATTTAAAAACAGACATTTTAGCCCATTTTTTGTTCCTTGACAATCAATATCATATTACTTACAAAACCAGTTAATTTAATAAAAAAAAATTGTAGAAAGTTTTGAAAATTTTGCATTGATTATTTTTTACTTGATTCTAAAATTTCTGTTTACGCTTTAAGAGAAGTTTATTATCCCAACTTAACCTTTTTGGTCCCTAATAAATAGGAGGTTGTTTGCCTTTTAATGCACTGAGACACAGATAAGCCTGTTTATCTTGGATTTTCGGATATCATGTTTCCCACAAAGTTGGCTAAATCTGTTCTCTAAAACAGGCCAAGACGTCGACATAGATTTGTCATTAGGGCCCAGGTTATGCCAATGTCAGAATTTTAGATGTAAACCAAATGTTGTGTGCCCATTCCCAGAGAAGGGATGTGTCTCCACTCTTATGCCTGCTAGACTAGTTAATCCTTGCCATGAATGCGGCCAATGTCTACGCTCTAACACTGCACAAAGCTCACCATTTGTAGCCTACTCTTTATTCGCCGTGTTTCCATTTTCAATATTTAAGTTGTTCAGCTCAGTGTTTGCTTTCTTGAAAACTTACAGGATGGGAAGTAAATGGGAACAGGAATACACGTCTATCCACCCAGACGCAAATTACACGCCCGAGGGGGTCTCTTTCTCTACCTTGCTTAAGTTTAGACTTCTCGGTTGTTTGTGAATGTTTGGCATCCACGATAAGGGAACATTTCCACAGCTAGAATTAACGTTGGTCCAGTCACACAGTTTTCATTTAACATTTGCCTGATTTAAATATTAAATTAGTGCGCCACATGATTTGGCCAATTGTATGCCTCCGGCATGATGGTTGCAGTGTTCATGGTTAAAACTGATATTTTTGGTTTTATATATTGTTTTTCAAATTGTGTAAATGACATGGGGGAGAAGAATAGGCTGACAGTGTGAAGATCTGATGTTAGCAACCAGCCTGCTCCATGTCATGTCTGTCAATATACTGCCCTGTGTGTGACTCACTCCACTCATTCATAGTGCTTTGCACATGTTATAGCTACTGTTGCATGCCGTTTTTCTTCTATACTCTATAGCAGTGGTCTCCAAACTGCAGCCGGATTTTGCTTGTATTTGTCTGGCCCTTGAAGCACTATTTCTTCTATTGACACCACCGACGTGGCACCATTCCTTTCACTGACACCAACAGTGGGGCATAATTTCTCCCATTGACACCTACAGTATAATGGGACACTATTCCATCCTCTGACACTAACAATAGGGCATAATGCCTCCCACTGATACAAACGATGGGGCATAATTCCCCCACTGACACCAATGATGGCGCACTATTCCTCCTCCTACTGAACACATTTTTTAACCACCTCCCTACCCACGTATAGTCATATGACGTCTGCAGGAAGGATCTCCCATCCTGGGTGGGCGTCATGTAATGTCCTGGGCTTCCCCACCATCTAGGGGGTGCTGTCTCCTCCCCTTGTGAGTCCCCTCCCCCCACAGTTAGAATCACTCCCTAGGTAACACATAACCCCTTAAACGCCCCCTAGTGTTAACCCCTTCTCTGCCAGTGACATTTATACTGTAATCAGTGCTTTTTTATAGCCTTGATCACTGTATAAATGTGAATGGTTCCAAAATAGTGTCAAAAGTATCCGATATGTCTGCCGCAATGTCACAGTCATGAAAAAAATCGCAGATCACCATCATTACTATTAAAAAAAATTGCATAAATCTAGAAATCTACACCATATTTTGTAGATGCTTTAACTTTTGTGCAAACCAATCAATATACGCTTTTTGCGATTTTTTTTACCAAGAATATGTAGAAGAATGCATATCAGGCCATACTGAGGAAAAAAATCGTTAAAAAAAATTGGGATTATTATTATTGCAAAAAGTAAACAATATTGTGTTTTTTTCAAAATTATCGCTCTTCTTCTGTTTATAGCTCAAAAAAAAGAACCACAGAGGTGATTCGCCAAAAGAAAGTTTTATTTGTGGGGGAAAAAAAATCATAAAAATAATTTTGGTACAGTGTTGCATGACCACGCAATTGTCATTCAAAGTGTGACAGCGCTGAAAACTAAAAATTGGCCTGGGCAGGAAGGAGGTGAAAATGCCCTGAAATTAAGTGGTTAAATACCATTGACCACCAATCCTGAGACATTGTGGACTCCCATTGGTGCTGGGGCATTTTCTACTTTTACTGGCCACAGTCTGCCACCCCCCTCCCCCAAAGTCTAAAGAAGCAGCAAACTGGTCCTTTGTTAAGGAAGTTTGGAGACCCATGCACTTTGGAAGATGCTTGTGAAAATGTTTTAACTACTATTAAATAAATAATAATAATGTTAAAGTGTATTTCCGATGTGTTCCCACAGCAAACTTAAAAGTAATACAAAAAATACTAGATATGTGCATTCCCGTTCGTACGAATGTTATTTTCGTACGAAAATGTTCATTTTCGTACCCGCAGAATAATGTGTACAAACAAAAAAATTAAAGCACCAAAATACAAAAACGACGGGATTACGAATGAGCCGCATACCGAACAACCGCAAATACGAACGAACGATCTGACGAAAATACGACAAAACGAAAACGGCAAAAGAACGAAAATGACATCTATAACAAAAGATTTGCATTCTGTATCCTGTTTGAATCCCCTCTCTGCTCGTATCTTCAGCCGTATGTTCACACGACATCCACAACAAAAGATTTGCACTCTGTATCTTGTTTGAATCCCTTCTCTGTTCGCACCCTCAGTCGTATGCTCATATGACATCCACAACAAAAGACCCGCACCCTGTATTTTGTTTGAATCCTTTCCCTGTCCACATCCCCAGTCGCATGCTCACACGACATCCACAACAAAAGATTTGCATTCTGTATCCTGTTTGAATCCCCTCTCTGCTCGTATACTCAGCTGTATGTTCACACGACATCCACAACAAAAGATTTGCACTCTGTATCTTGTTTGAATCCCTTCTCTGTTCGCACCCTCAGTCGTATGCTCATATGACATCCACAACAAAAGACCTGCACCCTGTATTTTGAATTCCTTTTTTCTGTTCGTATTTTGGATTCAACAGAATGCAAATCTTTTGCCACAGATGTAATTTTGAATGGGCAGTGAGTGTAGTTAGTTAGTAAAGCAGCTTCTCTTTTGTGCTGAGTAGTACAGTAAAGCCAAATAAACTTTTCTGTGGATTTTCATCTGAAGGGAGATCAGTTGGCCAGACTTTTGAACCCAAAAATGGTTTTCTGATGGAGTTTAAAAACGAACACATTTTCTGAGAACGAACGGAAAACGATCGTTTTTATGTTTGTTGTTAAAAAAGTCTGACCAAGTGTATGGGGCTTAACAATCGTTAATATGGATGAGCCGCGTGTTGAAAGTGCCGCGAATCCCGCGATATATTTACAAAAGTACAAAATGACGAAAATCCTTTTTCTGTTCGTATCTTCAGTCGCATGCCCACATGACATCCACAACAAATGTTCCCTTATCGTGGATGTCACACGAACGCACGACCTAAAACACGAACAGAAAAAGGAATCCAAAACACAGAATGCAAATCATTGACGAAAATTAACGAAAATTATTGTCTGACAAGTAACGAACATGAATTAAACAGAATAACGAACCATCCCGCATGTACGAAAATAAAACGGTAACGAAAATACGAAACGATCGGAATATGAAAAAATCTCGTAGTACGAAAAACGAACAGGAACGAACAGGAAAACGGGCGTCTTACGAAAAACGAACGGAAACGAACCTACGGAACGATACGAAACAGAACAAAAAAAAACAAAAAAATTTTCTGTGCACATGTCTAAAAAATACTTCTTTCTGCAGAACTGTAATTTTCCCAGGTGTAAAAGCTCTGGTAATACAATTGTATTGGGGGGCTTGAGGGGTTGGGGCTAGTACCACAATATCTGCGTGATGTCCCTTGTGGGTTAGGGTCCAATCAGTGTCTGAATTGGCATAAGAAATTGACTAATATAAAAATGGCAAGCGCACATATTTATCTTAATGACATTTTGAGATTATGCAAGATTAATTAGGTATAATTTTCCCTTTTTGTCTACCACCCCCCCTTTTCTCTTTCCTTTTTTTGCATTACTATATCCCATTTTTAAAGGGACATACACTTGAATCATACATGGCTTATATATTAACAGTGTACATTTGATTGTTCTTCAATTAGAACGGAAGAGACCTTACTATTATGGCCGTGGGGTTTGTGCTCTGGTGACACGCCTGGATCTGTTGGGAGTCTTTGAAGACCTACCTCGCTCCTGTTCCCCTTTTGGCACAGGAAACGCTCCCGTGTGGCTATCTTTGGGTGTTCGCCGGTCCAGCCATGAATTTTCATGATGATGTGTTTGGGTATGACTTTTTGCATGTGACTGTTATGTTTCTTTGACCATTTTTGTACAGATGATCAATATTGATATGCATAGTTTGTTTAAAATGTTTTTCTTATTTTATTGTACAGTGTGACCCTGGTCTGGATACTGGCCACTGACGAAGGGACGATAGGCATCCCGAAACGCGTCGGAACTTCTGGACTACCTCTTGGACACCCACGTATCTGGACATCATTAATGTTTGTATAAAATTGTTAATAAATTCTACTCATATATTATTCAAAAATGTAGTTGTTGCCCTTAAAGTCCCAATTCTTGGGGGGTTCTTCTTTCTCCTTAGCCTTGACTCCAGGGATGTTGGCAGCTATAGGTCTTTTTGATGTTCACTTTGTATATTTAAAGATAAATTAACCCATTAAAAATAAATGTGTTAATTAAAGTATTCATATGTGCTCCCCAGAGAAACCCAAATAACCTTGAGAAGAACATAAGCAGTGCAGACAGGTTTGTGTTGGGATCTGAAACCAGGAATCTGCTGACCACTGCAAAACTGTGCTGCATTCATGTACATCAATGGATGACAGGTTATTGTACTTGATCAAAAAGTTATCTATTTCCAAGTAGCGTAATGATTAAATGCAATATGAACCTGGCTTTAGGCAACAAATGTGGTGGCTTTACACTACATTTATGGTAGTACCTAAGCCAGACTTGTCTTAGCCCCAATACATAATGTGGTCACTTTTATTTTTAATGAAACCATAAACACAATTTTTTCACATATTGTAACAAATGTGCAAATGAGAGCTTTATTTTTCTTTAGATTTATCATGGCACTGCATCTACTGGTGCCCTGAGAGGTAAAGAGACATCCAACATTGAATCGAAGTCATAGCTAGGCTCACTCAGGGTCATGGGCCTGATAGCAATTGTTATAGAATCAACCTACCTTACTCAGAGTCCCCAACTGATCTCTTTGGGAATTAAGATCCAAACTATACCATTTCTGTGCTATGCTAAAATCAGTTTGCCTTATTTACATGTATTCAGACTGACAATCTGCATTATTAATACTTGTGAGAACTCTGTTGCTGTGATATACACTATGGCCCATATTCTCAAAGGGCTTACGACGGCGCAACTCAATGTACGCCGTCGTAAGTCCTAATCTGGGCCGTCGTATCTATGCGTCTGATTCTTAGAATCAGTTACGCATAGATATCCATTAGATCCGACAGGCGTAAGGCTCTTACGCTGTCGGATCTTAAATGCAATTTATTTTTTGCCGCTAGGTGTCGCCTCCGTCGTTTTGCCCGTCGTGTATGCAAATGAGCAAAATACGCGAATTCCCGAACGCACTCGCGGTCGACGCAGTGAAGTTACGACGTTTACTTTAGATTTGCGCGGCGTAAAGTTGCCCCTGCTATATGAGGGGCAACCAATGTTAAGTATGGCCGTCGTTCCCGCGTCGAAATTTAAAAATTGACGTCGTTTGCGTAAGTCGTCCGTGAATGGGGCTGGACGCTATTTATGTTCACGTCGAAACCAATGACGTCCTTGCGACGTCATTTAGCGCAATGCACGTCGGGAAATTTTAGGGACGGCGCATGCGCATTACGTTCGGCACGGGAACGCGCCTAATTTAAATGCTCCACGCCCCCTACCCGGCTCATTTGAATTAGGCGGGCTTGCGCCGGGGGATTTACGCTACGCCGCCGCAACTTTACAGGCAAGTTCTTTGTGAATAAAGCACTTGCCTGTAAAACTTGCAGCGGAGTAACGTAAATGACATACGTTACACCGCCGCAGTTTTACACCCAGATACGAGAATCTGGGCCTATGTTACCAAAAGTAACCTGCCTTTACATGCACATGAACTTTCCTAGCATCCCACTCTTAGTTTGTAAGGTTCAATATTGAATTGGCCCAGCCTTTGCAATTATAACAGCTTCAACTCTTCTGGGAGGGCTGTCCATGAGGTTTAGTACACCTTTGGGATGAATTAAAGCGGAGACTGCGAGCCAGGCCTTCTCGTCCACATCAGTGCCTGACCTCACAAATGCACCTTTGAAAGAATGGTTAAACATTCCCATAGACACACTCCTAAACCTTGTGGAATCCCATTGACAGATATGAGATAGCTTTACAAGCAACCATCCAATCATTTAAAGGCCAGTGCACCCAAAAATTGTATATTTGTTATAGGAGGACCCTTTTTGCATTGTGAGCTTTACATTGGCACTGGTCACATCCATGCAAACACATCAGGCCCACTCCAATCCACCGCTAAACTATAATCCCAATACCCCAATAATGCAATTTCATATAGCTTTAAAGGGGTTGTAAAGGTTCATGTTTTTTCACCTTAATGCATCCTTTGCATTAAGGTGAAAAAACATCTGACGATTACCGCCCCCAGTTTTACTTACCTGAGCCCTGGAAAGTCCCACGTCGTGAACATGCTCTTCATTTGCCCGGGCTTCTCGGCTCTTCATCGGATAGATACAAATAGTAAGTCGAAAATAATGATCATTTTTAAGTGCCACATCCAGTATTATTAGAGGAAAAGAGAAATCCCCTTATGATGGACTTTTAAGGCACAAATTCTTCAGGAAAATATAATACAATTTTAAATTATTTATTGAACAGTATGTGTAAATATTGGAGACATATACGTACTCCGAAACGCGTCTTGTGCAATAAATATAAATTACAGTTTGTACTACTATGATGTTATGATGTCAATATTGTAAATTTGTTCAAATATGGTAAGTGTTTTTTTTATATATGTTTTTTACATTTTCACATTCTATTCAATAAATAATTTAAAATTGTATTATATTTTCCTGAAGAATTTGGGCCTTAAAAGTCCATCACAAGGGGATTTCTGTTTTCCTCTTCATTGGATAGATTGATTGGCTCACGCTGCTCATGGACACCGAATGCAGGACTTGGGAGAGTGCCCGCAAGGTAACCCCCTTGGGAGAGTGCTTCACAGAGGGGGTTATCTGAGGCGGGGAGGAGCTGAGACAGCCGCCAGGGGACCCCAGAAAATGCCGTTCGGGGCCACTCTGCAAAACAAGCTGCACAGTTAAGGTAAGTATGACATGTTTGTTATTTACAAATAAAATAAAAATGCGAACCTTTAGAGTCGGTTCACACTGGGGAGACGCGACTTCCAGCGCGACTTTCAGAGGCGACACCGACACGACTTGAACATGAACCACAGGACGATCTGGGGCGATTTACAACACGACTTGAAGTCGTCTCCAGGACAGGAGACTTTCCAGTGGCCAATCAAACAACAATCAGCTCTGGGGGAGGGAGGGGGAGGGAGAGGTTTGCCTGAGAAATGCATGTTATCTTCCTTTAAAGTCGCTTCAGTTAAGACAGTGATCAGACTTGGAGGCGACTTCCATTGAAATCAATGGGTACAATTTGCCTACAAGTCGGATTGAAGTATTACAGGAACTTCTTCTGAAGTCGGAGCGATTTGAGTAGTGTGTATTAACACCGCTCCCATTCACTTCCATTGTTTTTCTCTACAGAGCGACTTGGGACGACTTGAGGCGACATGAAGTCGGATCCCAAGTCGCCCCAGTGTGAACCGACTCTTACAACCACTTTAATCCGGCAGAAATTCAAAGCGTACAAAGAGAACAATATTTTTTTCAGATAAATGACTCTTCTGTAAATACTTTGCAAATGGAGCCCAATGACTGCTGCCAAGCAATAATACGTCTCTCATGCTTTCACTCTCAGCTATGTGTGTTATTTATCGTCACAGCTCTGTGAAATAGCACAGTTTGTTCAGATGTCAACTATACAAATTCAGTTTGTTCCCATCCAAGTCTCACTGTCAGGCCCAATTGACCAACAATGACTAGTGTTTAGTCATAAAATGGTGTGAAATATACACCCAAAGATTATCTTTGCCTCAAAATATTTCACATATTCACCTACGCAAGTCCACATAAAAAATAAAAAATACGTTTTCATAAAATACGAATAAAAAAAATAAACATCTAGCCTCCTGTTCCACTGTCTACAGGTAAGTGTTGGTGCCCCTCACAGTGATCTACTACAAAAATAATGTTGTTTCTCTTCTATGCCATATTGTGGGCTTTGCAAATATTCCTGAGTAATATTACTGGGTTTCAACAAGTCCTTTCCACTTTATGGACCACAGGAAAGTTTATATTTCAGCCATGGGTCTAATGACTTACCAATATTTATGTCATTACTTGTGAGTGAAGTGATATATGGAGTGTTTTTTGGAACAGTGTAGAGTGCAGTTTTGGCAGAACTATCTGAGAAATTTGAGAATTATTGTATTTTCTGGCCATTTCAAGAAGTAAATAAATAGAAACAATGGGCCTAATCCTCAAAAACCCGGCGCAACGTAACTTTTTCCATTTAAGTTACACCGCCGCAAAATCTCTAACTAAGTGCCCGATCCACAAAGCACTTACCTAGAAATTTTGAGCGGTGTAACTTAAATCGGGGCGCGCAAGGCGTTCCTCTTCTCCAGGGGGCGATTACCATTTAAATGAGGCGCGCTCCCGCGCCGGCCGTACTGCGCATGCTCGTGACGTCATTTTCCCGACGTGCATAGCGCGAAATTACGTTACGTCGGGCTTTGTGGATTGCGACGGGACAATAAAGTTGCGTCGGGTAAAAAAAAAGATACGGCGCCAAAAAAAAAAATTTAAATTTAAAAAAAATCGCGTCGCGAGCAAGAAAGGTCTGTTTTTACAAGGTGTAAACAGTTTACACCTTGTAAAAGCAGCCCTAATTTTGCGTTTGCAAAAAAAAACTTACGGAGAAAAAACGATGCTGAAAAGCTTCGTGGATCTCCGTAAGTCCTAATTTGCATACCCGAGGCGGCATTTCGACGCGAAATGCCCCCAGCGGCGGATGCGGTACTGCATCCTAAGATCCGACAGTGTAATTCAATTACACATGTCGGATCTTCGTCCTAACTATGGGAAACTGATTCTGTGGATCAGTTCCATAGTTAGGACCAGGGATACGACGGAGTAACAGCAGTTACTCCGTCGTATCTCTTTTGAGGATTTGGCCCAATGATTTAAAGGATCACTAAAGTAAAAAAATGTTTTTGCTGAAATGACTGTTTAAAGGGTATAGAGACATAATAGTTAACTGATTCCCTTTAAAAACTATTAAAAATAGATAAAAATCAATCATATAATGTGCCTCTTAGATGCAAAAATGAAACTGAAAGTAGTTTAGTCTTTGCATGTTATTTTATGCCTCTGTGCTGGACAGTGCCATAGAGAGTCATGGCTAGGAAAACGAAACTAAACTCTCCCATGACTTTTTTCATACGGAGCCAGACAACCAGGAAGTGTCCAGAACAGAGCAGTTTTACAGCAACATCAGAGCAAAAACGAGCAATGAGGACATGAAACCAGGACTGCAGTAAGGTAAAGGAAGCTATTTAGCTAAAAAAAAAAATCCTTTAGTGACCCTTCAAGATCAATACTACTGTATATGAACAAAGTCAAAATGGATCCCTGGACAATTTCAATTATTCACTTTTCATAAGAAAGTTTAGCAATAGGGAAGTGGTTTACAGGTAAATTCCCAGTTCCATGAATGGCACAGGGCAACCAGGCATCCTGGTTAATGGCTCTGATGACCAGCAGATGATGATTCATGGTGAGGGGCTTTAACTGACTTTGGACTCTCCACCTTTCCACTGTTAATGGCCTATTTATTAACATATTTAGTGCACCATTACCAAGCTCCATGTTTTAACCACCAGAAATGCCAGCATGTTTTTTCATTCGCAGAAAAATTTGGCAAAAAAGAGGTCTTGGGGTGTCTACTTTTCAAAAAGGGGTCAAAAGGGGTAATTTTGGGGGTTTTCCTACTGTCCGTTTTTTTTTAGATGATTTGTAACAGAACGTAGGGGAATTTTTTTTTTTTTTTTTAGCCCTGGTTCACACTGCCGGCAGTCCCGATTTCGGCCGCGATTTAATACACATCTGTGCAGGTTTCTGCACAGATGTCAATGTAAATCGCGGCAAGGAATCGCAAAAAGTAGTACAGGAACTACTTTTTGAAATCGGTGCAGCGCTGCAGATGCAGCGTCGCACCGATTAGGACAGTGTCATTGCCGACAATTGCCGGCAAATGCCGCCGATTTGAGATGCGATTTCACATGTGAAATCGCATTTCAAATCGAAGGAAATCGAACCCAGTGTGAACCTGGGCTATATGTTGATCTTGTTTCCTGTATATAGTAAAAAAAAAAAATTGTCGTTATTGGGTACAGTGTTTCATGAGCAAGTATTTGTCAGTCAAGCTATCATAGCATTAAAAACTGGAGAATGGCCTGTTGATGATGTGTTTTTTTTTAATCATACTCACCTAGGTGGATGCAGCATTGGTCCAATGCTGCAACTGTCCCCCACTGGCTCTAAGTCTGAGAACTGAGCTATCAAACACCACAAATCATTCAGTTCTCAGAGCTCTGTGAGCAGAGAGTTGGTGACTCTCAGTTAGCGGCTTTCTGCCCTACCCCCCCCCCCCTCCTGCGATCACTGGAGCGCTGAAATCACAATAAAATATGAAAAAATAAACATATTGCTCACAGCATAAATTATTACATTTCACATTGCCAAAATATTCATAGTTGTTCCCAATCTGCACCTACAGTGCTTTGAAAAAGTATTCATACCCCTTGACGTTTTCCACATTTTGTCATGTTACAATCAAACAACTTAAAGTGGAGGTTCACCCTATAAAAAAAATTCTAACACTAGATCCAGCCCAGTTCTGCATATAAAATGACACTGACCTTTTTTTTTTCTCGTAGATATCGTTTAGCCTTAGAATTCACCGCAGCTTCCGGGTAGGGAATCCTGCGGGAGTGGGCGTTCCTATCCACATGCCAATTGATTGACATGCTAAACGACGGCGCACACAGCGCGTCACGACTTCCCGAAGGATGCTCGGGTCGGCTCGGCTCTATTCGGCGCCGGTGCACAGGCGCCAAATAGAGCCGAGCCGACCCGAGCTTCCTTAGTCATAGCGTGGCCGGCTACGGCAGACAATAATAGAACAGTGTGTATACTACACGCTGTTCTGTTTATAGCTGAAAGGCACGTGTGCCGAATAGAACGTTAATTTCCTCGGCACTTCCGTGTTCCAGGCTGGAACGCACACGGTGCCGGGCGATGATGTCATCGCGCGGTCGCCGTATGCACTCCAGCGTGGAACGCAATACGGCGAAAGAGGCGCCGATTACAATCTGCTGCATTTGGTGGCAGGCCATAGTGGCGGGTGACACACTAAGGGCTTCAATTGATTCTGCATTATGGTGAGTTGAGCTATTTCATTTTATATTACAATGTAATAATAGAAGTAATGTGCTTCAATCATCCTAGCGCCATATCAACTATAATGTGGTGATTATTGTAGCGCTAACACCAGCCATTGCCCCAGAAAATCGCCTGCACGTCTGCAACCCCCCTCCCCATCCTCCCCGGTCCATGGCAAAATTTCCTTCCACGAAAAAGGTTGGGGACCGCAAAAAACAATATTTTTTATCTTTTATCATTGGTACATGTTCCCTTGGCAGTGCTCAGCTACCATAGCCCATTATTTGACATTCCAAAAAATGGGCAAAATATACTTTCAGAATTTGTGCCCATAGACTTCAGTGGAGTCTGCAATTGCACTCAACAGATGTCCTGAACCCAGGCATATTTGGCTCATCACTATGTGCTACAAGGTGACAATGAACTAGTACAAGGACAGAGAGACAACACCCTGTTGAAGTGTCTGAACATGCATGGACCTTCATGCCAGGATCATCAGAGATTATTTTAATGAAATATTGAATACTTTTGAAATTACATTAACATGTAAAAGCTCAGATGAGATTTTGGTGATTGGCTTTACATATATTTAAAGAGCCAAACTTGGCAACCTACAGCCTATATATATATGTTTTTTAACCAACTGCTGCAATAAACCTCCTTTAATAAGTGTCCATCCTTGCATTACAGGCATACCCCGCTTTAAGTACACTCACTTTACATACACTCACGAGTAAGGACATACCCCCGAGTGTATGTAAAGTGCCTTACAAGCACAGTACAGACATTTTCCAGCCGCAATTGAAGGAGCTGAAGCTTCGAGAGCATAGCCCACCCTGTTCCAGTGTGCCCCTGACACCCCCACTACAGCCCCTGAGACCTCAACTACAGCTCCTGACAACCCCACTACAGCCCCTGACCCCCTACTACACCCTAGAAGTGAAAAAAGGTATTGTTTCACTTTAAGTACATTTTCGTTTTACATACATGCTCTGGTCCCATTGTGTACTTAAAAGTGGGGTATGCCTGTACAAGGTACTGACAATGAGGTCAGTGTGATGATTTGGTGGCAGGCCATAGTGGCAGGTGACACACTCAGGGCTTCAACTGATTCTGCATTATGGTGGGTTGAGCTACAGTATTTCATTTTATATTACATTGTAATAATAGAAGTAATGTGCTTCAATCATCCTAGTGCCATATCAACTATAATGTGGTGATTATTGTAGGGCTGTGGAAAGTTTACTTCCTGAAACTTCCCTCTTAAAGTTAGGGTGCGTGTTATACGCCTGTGCGTGTTATACACCGATAAATACGGTACTTTTGAAATTACATTAACATGTTAAAGCTCAGATGAGATTTTGATGATTGGCTTTACATATATTTAAAGAGCCAAACTTGGCAACCTACAGCCTATATATTTTTTTTTTTAACCAACTGCTGCTATAAACCTCCTTTAATAAGTGTATTTCCATCCTTGCATTACAAGGTACTGACAATGATGTCAGTGTGATGAAACACAATCATCTCCGTCCTCAGGCTCCGGCCCCAAAGAACGGAAGGTGCGATAAGATTTAATATCACTCGAGCCTTCCCTTCAGCTGTATGCAAAAATATTCTTGCACAGGACAAAGTTTCAAAACAGTCTAGTAACTCGAGAAGATATTTTTAACTAGCGGCCTATGTTACCTTTTTATTGCTGTCAAGCCCGTCTCTTGTACTTAGCTGCCGTTCTGCTGTCAGACATCCTGACTCCACTTAATAAACTTCCATACAGAGTAGCATTCTTAAAGTAACAGTGAGAGAAACACATACAGTACATAAGTTATTTTAGCTGATTAGACAAACATGTACCCCCCCCCCCCCCCATATTCTCTTGTGTTCCAATGGTTACAATGGACTTTCTGTGGTCAATGGTTGGCTTGGCAGCCGTGCCTCCATTGGCAGTTGGGAACATGAATTAAAATGTACTTGTCTAGAAAGAATACCCTTGTAAAAAGATCACCTTTCATGTAACAAATAAAAGTGAGTACTGTTCTCTCTGGCTCACTTCAGGCCCAGAACACTGATGAATTGAGTACATTAGTGTTTGTGTGCGAAAAACGTTTCAGCCCTGTAAACACTCAGAGACAAAAGCCATGTCTGTTGCCAGGCCCTATTAGCTCAGACTTAATTGCAACTTAACTGCTTAAATCAACACAACTGACGATATTAGCACTATTCCAATTTTCTGCAATTTGGCTTGACTGGAGATGGTGAGTCTAAATCCAGAAGTTTACGTCATACCATTGCTGTGATCCAAGGTCAGACTCGGGTGTTTGGGTCCCACCAGTGTAAATGGCCATAAGGAACAATCCTTTTTAAACAGAACAAAGCTGTAACGGTCTAAGGGCTATGCTGAACCCCTATGTTGCATTTCCATGCTGGAGACTAGTGGTGGCTGGTCCTTAGGGGCACAGGGGTGCCGACCACCCAAAATTACCAAAGTTAGTTTGCATAATCATAGAACTATTTATTTTTAAATAACTGATGATATGACTAACATGTTTTTACATCTTAAAGTTAAAAAATTTTAGTAGTATTTTAATTGATTAAAAAATCTGTCATTTTATGTGTGTGCACTCACTGCACTGTGCGGGGCACTGGACTAATGTATTTCTATAGAGGCTCTAATTGGCTTGTTTTAGGTTGTTCTCAGAGCGCAGTGCTCTGCGCCCTGAACCATCCCATTTGTGATTTTAGCAAATTTTTATTCACCATTGTGTCATTTTTGGTTTACGGCTTCTCCTCCCAGCCAATCAGGACAGGAGGACGAAAATTTGGAACCAAAAAAGAAGACCAGGTTAACATGAAAGCTGTCAGGTATCAGGGGAGCCGTGACCACTGGAGGGCTCCGTTTGTAGGTACTGTAATGTTTCATATTCCCATCGCACACGTTCCTGGTATAAGCTCTCACGTTTCTGGTATAAGCTTCGTCACATGCCTGACAAAGGGGTCCTGCGTGACTCCGAAATGTTGCACTTTTCTTGTGTTGTGATCATGCAATAAACTACCCGTTTGGACGCCACTCTGTGCTGATCATTTGTGTGCTGGCAAATATCTACCGTTTGTAGGTAAGTCTCACTGCATCCTCTGGTGAATGCGGACCTGGAGGGGTTTCTTTGCACCCCCCCAAAAATGTTAGCACCAGCCGCCACTGCTGGAGACTAGGGATGAGCCGAACAACCCCCCGTTCGGTTTGCTCCAGAACCTGCGAACAGACCAAAAGTTTGTGTGAACTTTAGAACCCCATTAAAGTCTATGGGACTCGAACATTTGAAATCTAAAGTGCTAATTTTAAAGGCTAATATGCAAGTTATTGTCCTAAAAAGTGTTTGGGGACCCGGATCCTGCTCCTGGGGATATGTATCAATGCAAAAAAAAGTTATAAAAACAGCAGTTTTTCTGGGAGCAGTGATTTTAAATGAATTTTTTTCCTTCAGAAATGACACTTCGTGCAGGGACAGTTCTAAGCACGGGAAACATGCGCTGCTTTACAGGCATACTTTACACACCCCCTAGGTATGACATTTAATCTCTTCCATACAGGGCTTTTATACACACCTCCATACCAGGCCTATTCTGGCACTTCTCTCCTACATGTACAAATCATAATTTTTTTGCTAGAAAATTACGCAGAACCCCCAAACATTATATATGTTTTTTTAGCAGACACCCTAGGGAATAAAACAACGGTCATTGAAACCTTTTATCTTGCACGATATTTGCACAATAATTTTTCAAACGCCTTTTGAAAAAAATTGTTTCATGAATTAAAAAAATAACAAAACAATAAAGTTAGCCCAATTTTTTTGTAAAATATGAAAGATGATGTTACACCGAGTAAATAGATACCTAACATGTCACGCTTTAAAATTTCGCACACTCATGGAATGGCGCCAAAGTTCGGTACTTAAAAATCTCCATAGGCAACGCTTTGAAATTTTTTACAGGTTACCAGTTTAGATTTACAGAGGAGATCTAGTGCTAGAATTGTTGCTGGCACTCTAGCGCACGCGGCGATACCTCACATATGTGGTTTAAACGGCGTTTACATATGTCGGCGGGACTTGCGTGTGCGTTCTTTACATATGTCGACGTTAAAAAAAAAATGATTTCTTTTTTTTTTATATATATATTTATTTCTTTTTTTACACTTTTTTTTTTTATTTTTTTTTTTTTATTATCACTTTTATTCCTATTACAAGGAATGTAAACATCCCTTGTAATAGGAATGTGTGTGACAGGTACTCTTTATGGAGAGATGCGGGGTCAATAAGACCCCGCATCTCTCCTCCAGGCCTGAAAGCATGAAATCAGTGAAAAAAAATTCACAGATCTCATGTTTACTGTTGCTTAGCAGCCGCAATCGCGGCTTTGTTTACTTACGGGGACCCGGGCGTGACGTCATCACATCGCGCTAGGGTCCTCCGATGGTCATAGAGATGACTGGTGACCATCTGGTCACCAGTCATCTCTATGCTTCCTGCGAGCGCCGGACGATTCGTTCTCCGGGCCCCCGATGGCACGGGAGAGCCCGGAGAAGCACCGGATGGCGGCGGGAGGGGGGGGATGTCCCCTCCCTCCGCCTGTAAGAACGATCTAGCGGCGGAACCGCCGCTATGATCGTTCTTACGTTGTGCAGAATCGCCGGCACAAGAGAAGGATATCTGAATGATGCCTCTAGCTGCAGGCATCATTCAGATATCCCCCCACAAAGCCCAGGACGTCATATGACGTCCACTCTGAACGGCAGAGGTTCTTTGTGGACGTAATTTTACTATGGGCCGGTAGGGAAGTGGTTAAAGGAATATTTCACTTTTATTGTTTCACTTTAAGCATTATTAAAATCACTGCTCCCGAAAAAACGTCCGTTTTTTTAAAACTTTTTTTTGCATTGATACATGTTACCTGGGACAGGACCCAGGTCCCCAAACACTTTTTATGACAATAACTTGCATATAAGCCTTTAAAATTAGCACTTTAGATTTCTCCCATAGACTTTTCCAGGGTGTTTTGCGGCTTTTCGAATTTGCCACGAACACCCCAAATTGTTCGCTGTTCGGCGAACAGACAATGTTCGAGTCGAACATGAGTTTGACTCGAACTCGAAGCTCATCCCTACTGGAGACACTACAACACAGGGAGGTTTATATACTAAAGGCAAATATAGTGTGCACTGTAAGAGTACTTCAGGTGCATTTGCTCTGAGGGAAAGCTCTAAAATTAGGGGAATCTTTGCCGACTTCTATCATCCAATCATGTACAAAAAAAAATGCAGTTTTTATTTTCCTTGCATGCAATTAAAGTGGTTCTATGCATGAAGGTAAAAAACGTTCTGTGTGCAACAGCCCCCATAAGCCTCCCCCCAATACTTACCTAAGGTTTTTCTCAATCCAGTGATGTGCAAGAGAGCATTGGCTTGGCATTGGCTCTCCGGGGGCTCTCCCTCCTCACTGAGACAGAAGCGGGAGCCATTGGCTGTCAATCACAGCCAGTGAGCCAATGAGGAGAGAGAGGAGGCGGAGCAGAGCTGAGGCTCTGTGTCTGAATGGATACGCAGACCAGCGGAGGATTGGGGCTGCTCTGTGCAAACCTACTGCGCAGAGCAGGTAAGTATGCCATTTTTATTATTTTTTTTTTTTTTAAATGTTGCCTGTAATATCACTTTGCAAAGTGAAGCTTTAGCTATGGACCAAAAAAACTTGCAGTGCACAGTACATTTACCTTTAGTAAATCGACCCCTATACTATTTGCAGAGAACTGTACAACTAAGATACAGGACATATAACTGGCATCCTAAACACAAGTGCCCCATATGAGATAAAGCAACACTTTAACCTCTTGCTTGCCAGAAGGTTTTACTCCCTTCAAGACCAGGGCATTTTTTTGCTATTGTTAGCATTTCGCTATTTTAACTTGCAATTGCGTAGTCATGTAACATTGTACCCAAATTAAATTTATACATTTTTTTTTCACACAAATGCAAATTTCTTTTGGTGGTATTTGATCACCACTGTTTTTTTATTTCATTATGCTCTTTGTGCTTTTCAAGCTCCTTTGAAGAAGCACAAAGAATGAGGCCTCGTACACACGACCGAGTTTCTCGGCAAAAACCAGCTAGAAACTTGCTGGGAGATATTTTTTTGCCGAGGAAACCGGTCGTGTGTACATTTTCGTCGAGGAAACTGTCGAGAAACTCGACGAGCCAAAAAGAGAGCATGTTCTCTATTTCCTTGACGGGAATGGAGAAAATTGGCTTGTCGAGTTCCTCGACAGCCTAACAAGGAACGATTTGTTTCGCCCGTCGAGTTCCTCGGTCGTGTGTACGAGGCCCCAGGCAATGTTGGGGGCTGTAGACACAGTGGATGGCCAAGAAAGCTTTATGCAGAAGATAAAAAACACATTGTGCTTATTTCCTTTTTACATCGGAAGATGTCCAGCAGTGCCATCGGCACAGAACTGGAGGAAACCAGTGGGACCCATAAAAACATATGAACTGGGGTGCAGAAAAATGTCAGTAGGTGCTCTGTACTGAAGAGTCAAAATTTTAAATATTTGGCTGTAGCAGGAGGCAGTTTGCGAAGGGCTGGAGAGCAGTACAATAATGAGTGTCTCCAGGGAACAGTGAAGCATGGTGGAGGTTCCTTGCAAGTTTGGGGCTGCATTTCTGCAAACAAAGTTGAAGATTTGGTCAGGATCAATGTTGTATGTTGAGAATTATAGGCAGATACTTATCCATCATTCCATACTATCATGCAGGTCAAAGTGACAGTGTATCTGGAAAGGGCATCCTCTGCCCACTTATATACAGCTTTTCTTCACTCCTTTCTCCATGACAGCTAGGGACACAACCCTCCCCTGAGACAGAGAGAGAATGACATGTGAATATTACCTAAGAGAGTGTAATAAGAGTTGAGATTGAGAAAAGTTGCCCATGAGAGCACTATAAGAGCTCCACGTTACCAAAGAGACTTGTAAGAGGGCTTTACATTACCCAAGAGAATGCAATAAAAGCTTTAAGTAAATTCTTTTGTTGTAGCACAAAAGACAGTCCAATATGAGTTTATTGATATTACCTGATACAGCAAAATCCACTCACTCCTCTTCTATTCATTTCACTCCATTAGAAGCTTAGTCACAGGGGGAGATTTACTAAAACTGGAGCACTCAGTATCTGGTGCAGCTGTCCATGGTAGCCAATCAGTTTCTAATGTCAGCTTGTTCATTTATGCTTTGACAATAAAACATGGAAGCTGAGTGTTTTTTCTACAGGGTTTCACCAGAGTTTTAGTAAATCTCCCTCATAGAGTTAATCTGTAGTCAAAAAAAGTTCTCTCTAGTCATAGAAGACCTCTTTTGTTGCCAACAGCACCACATGTTTGCTCTTGGGCCAATTATATTACTTATTAGAGTGATCACTCTCACCTGCATCCCTTGCCTCTCGAATTGTTCCTTAGAGAGTTGAATGACCTCGCTGACCAAAAGTGAGGCGCAGAAAGGGGCAAGTGGGAGCTTATGTAATGGTCATACTCGCCTCCACCAACTGCTAGAATTTCCTCTGCACTCGGGCATGGTCACACAGCAAGCTCCACACCTGGTTCCAAGTAAAGTAAGGATAAAGCATTAAGTCTGTGCCAGGTCAAAGATGTGCATTCCGTTCTGTTTGACTACTTTCCTGGTCCTACAACATGGACTATTTGTGGATTCTGCATTTGCCTGTCACCAGCTCTGGCCTTCTGATCATGATTGCCTGTTCTCTGCTAATATTACTGTGTATCGCTACTCCATCCTAACTCCAGGCAAAATGATTAATCTTGTCTTGGTTAAAGCAGAGGAGGGTTAGAGTCTTTTGCCCTGTACACATGACCGGTTTTCCTGACATGCCAAAACCTGAAGTTTTTCCCAACGTGATTCCTCTCAAGCCTGCCTTGCATACACACTTTCAGTCCAAAAACCGCTCGATCAAAGCGTAGTGACATCCAACACGTACAACGGCACTATAAAGGGGACGTTCCATTAAAATGGCGCCACCCTTTGGGCTGCTTTTGCTGATCCTTGTGTTAGTAAAAGTTTGGGGAGAGACGATTCGTGCTTTTCAGTCCGTTACAGCGTGACGAATGTGCTATCTCCCTTACGAACTTTAGTTTTACCAGCACTCCCTTCTCATACTTGATTCTGAGCATGCACGTTTTTTTCCCCTCAGAAAAGCATACACACGACTGATGGGAAACACGACGGGAAAAAAAAGAGCAGGTTCGAATTTTTTTGCGGGCAGCAGTCTCATCTGGAAAACTGCTATGCAGCATACACACGACCGGTTTTCCCGACCAATCTAAAAAATGGCAGTTTTCTCGTCGGGAAAACCGGTCGTGTGTTCGAGGCATTAGTCAATTTATTATTATAACCTTTGTCCTGGTCAGAGCGTAAAGAAACAGCAAATCAATTCAACAGTGCACTGACAATAGTAAAAACATAGGGCCAGATTCAGGTACATTGGGCGTATCTCTGCGGTGGCGTAACGTATCCGATTTACGTTACGCCGCCGCAAGTTTTTTAGGCAAGTGCTTTATTCACAAAGCACTTGCCTGTAAAGTTGCGGCGGCGTAGCGTAAATCACCCGGCGGAATTCAAATTCGGCGGGTAGGGGGCGTGTATCATTTAAATGAAGCGCGTCCCTGCGCCGAACAAACTCGTTCGTAAAATATCCCAGTGTGCATTGCTCCAAATGACATCGCAAGGACGTCATTGGTTTCGACGTGAACGTAAATGACGTCCAGCCCCATTCCCGGACGACTTACGCAAACAACGTAACTTTTTAAAATTTCGACGTGGGAACGACGGCCATACTTAACATTGGCTGCGCCTCATATAGCAGGGGCAACTTTACGCCGGGAAAAGCCTAACGTAAACGTTGTAACTTTACTGCGTCGGCCGCGCGGACGTTCGGGAATTTGCGTATCTAGCTAATTTGAATACCCAACGCGGAAATCGACGGAAGCGCCACCTAGCGGGCAAAAAAAAAAATTGCAGTTTAGATCCGACGGTGTAAGAGACTTACGCCTGTCGGATCTAATGGATATCTATGCGTAACTGATTCTAGATACGACGGGCCAGATTAGGACTTATGACGGCGTACATGGCGCTGCCCCGTCGTAAATCCTTTGAGAATCTGGGCCATAGTCTTAGTACAGCAAGGAAGGGTCATTGCCTCTGGTAATGACTTTTTTCACTGCCCGTGCCTTCATGTCCTGGACAACCCTCAGTTTTTGTATGGATGGCACAGGGACAAGAAATGATAAAAATTCTCCCCAGAGGAGTCAAAGACAGAAATAAAAACTCTACCAAAAACCAAAACAAAATGCCAGGACTTGGGCTTTGCAATTTTTAATCAAACTTGGCTATGTGGTCTTGTCTGCTTGACAGCACAGCCATTGCGCCTTATGTAGTTTATTAGTGGACATAACTGTCTCCACATCCAGGTCCCTTGATTACACTAACTTGCCCTTTGAAGCTACGAACTGAAAAGACATATTCATCGAACATAAACTGATATTATGTAAGTTTACTGGCGATCCTTTATCCTGCCTGAGCTTTCGTATAATGCAGCCCCATGGACACTGGCTATTAACAACATTTTCAATGGAACACAATTTCTCCAGTCCTTTTTCTCCAGAACACAAGAGCAGTCTTTGTGAAAAAGGTAACTGCCTCCTGTAATCTTTCCTAAAAACAGAGGTAGCGTGCCATTCCTCTTGGGTACCAGGAAATAGCAGTCAATATACCTCTTTACTGCCACTGGTAAATGAATCGCTTAGCTTCTTTGCCTCCATTGTGAACAGGCAGACTTCCCCGGCACACATCAAAATGTTGACTTCAAGAGAAGGAAAGTTTCAACAAGTTCCTTGTGTGACATGCCTTCCGGACAGGACAATTTAATCTTTAATTAATCTCACTGCTGCCATGGGCCAAAATGACTTACAAAAGAGCCTCTAACGGTCATGTTAGAAGAAGTAGAGCATGAAGAATTTGCAAGGATACTAACACCGAATTTTAAACTTTCCTTAGACCTGGTCATTACCTGCTAAAAAGAATTGTCTTTGCAACCAATAAAGCCTTTCTGTGTTGGTCCCTTTAGCCATGGTAGAAAGAAGCCCCAATCATCACACCCAAGCCAAGGGGGAACTGCGTTTTAATGTAAAAATGATTTTCATGTATTAATCTCTTCAGATGTGACCACAGGATCAGTGCCAACATGGCGGCATCCTGCAGCCGTGAGTGCTTCAGTATTTCATTTCTTCTACTATAGTCTTTTTTTTGCGCAAGACAATGAAAAGGTATTTAACCACTTCAGCCCCGGAGGATTTGGCTGCCCAATGACCGGGCCATTTTTTGCAATTCGGCACTGCAATATTTTTTACTTTTTGCTATAATAAATGTTTCCCAAAAAACATATCTAAAAAAATATTTTAGGCCGATATGTATTCTTCTACTTATTTTTGGTAAAAAAATTGCAATAAGCGTATATTTATTGGTTTCATAAAAGTTATAGCGTCTACAAAATAGGGGATAGTTTTATGACATTTTTATTATTATTATTTTTTTATTCGAAATGGCAGTGTTCTGTTATTTTTATCGTGACTGCGACATTATGGCGGATACATCGGACACTTTTGACGCTATTTTGGGACCATACATAAAAATGCAATGATTACTGTGTAAATTACACTGGCAGGGAAGGGGTTAACTAGTAAGGGGCGAGGAAGGGGTTAAGTGGGAGTGATTCTAACTGTGAGGGACTGGGCTACCAGTGACATGACACTGATCGCTGCTCCCGATGACAGGGAGCAGTAGATCACTGTCCTGTCACAAGGCAGAACAGGGAAATGCCTTGTTTACACAGGCATCTCCCTGTTCTGCAGCTCCGTGACACAATTGCAGAAAACCGGCGGACATAGAGTCTGCGGGTCCCGCGGGCACGGAGCTTGCCCAGCCGAGCCCTTCTACCACCGTATAAGTGCGTGTGCGTTAAGAGGTCGGCAAGGGGTTAACATAATATTTGCTTGTAGATGAGCTTTATGTCAATTATGCCTCTTTTTGGTTTATGGCCAGTTGGTCAATAGCACACTTTGATAAGTGATCAATTTATTTGCTGAAAGATCTCTTGAGATAGGAAATATCAATCTATTGTTGACAACCCATTTGATCGATATGCCATACACAGGGAAGTGGATTTCGATCGATAGTTAATGCAAGGTTCCACCCACTTTTGAGAGGTGGTCTTAAACAAAAAAAGACAAAAAAGGTACTGTGGGGGACATCTTTGGATTTGAGGTGAGTATTTTTTAACAACACCTTGGGAATGTTTCAAATAATAAAAACAAAATAGCCTGGAGTTGGGCTGAAAGCTTCCATGGCTTACAAGGATGTATAACTAGGTAGCAACCAAACACCTTGGGAACATTAAAACAAAAAATATATATATACAGTATAACTAGGTAGCAACCAAACACCTTGGGAACATTTTAAAAAAAATAGCCTGGAGTTGGGCTATAAGCTTACATGGCTTACACAAGGATGTGTTATCTCCAGTTCTGAAGAAGTCTGTTGCACTAGACGAAATGCGCATAAGGCAAGGCCAGTGGCATATGATGTTGTGAACCTGCTGTTGATCCCTGGTGTGGTGTGTTTTGCCTGTGTTAATAAATTTTGTGAGTATATCTAATTGTAATCGTGTACTACTATATGCTCCTTTGTTCTTTTTCTTACACATTATTGCTCTGAGGTGCTGCCTATGGATAACCAGTGAAGGCTCATGGAGGTGGTGGGGTTGGAGGCTCCCTGAGTGGTGGCCCCCCATTTGGATTTCTATGTTGTTGATCTCTTATCATTTGGAGATCATTACCGTCTGGTATGGGAACTGGCACGCTTGTCCGTGAGGTGGTTTGGGATTCTTAAACATGGATTCTCATCATTTTCAAGATTTCACATTTCAATTTTTACATAGTTTTCCTTAAAGTTTACCCCTTTTGTTTCATTGTTATTCCACCATTTATGTGATGCACATTGTTTATTAACCTCTTCTGGATGAGCCGTTGCAGTTATACTGCGGCAGGTTGGCCCCCCTGCGCGAGCCGTCGTAGCTGTACGTCGGCTCTTTAAGACGCCTCTGGCGTACCGGAAGCATGTCCCCGGAGCCAATGCGATTGCTCGGTACAGAACGAGAACGGGGATGTGTGTGTGTCAACACACACATCCTTATTCTCTCAGGGGCAGAGACTGATTGTGTGTTCATACGATGTATGAACACCAATCAATCTCTTCCCCTAGTCATCCCATCCCCCCTTCAGTTAGAACACACATTAGGGAACACATGATCGCCCTCTCGTGTTAACCCCTTCTCTGCCAGTGACATTTTTACAGTAATCAGTGCATTTTTAAAGCACTGATCGCTGTATAAATGCCAATGTGTAAAAAGTGTCCGATCTGTCCGCCATAATGTCGCAGTCACGATAAAAATCACAGACCGCCGCCATTACTAGTAAAAAAAATTATAATATTAAAAAAGCTAAAAAAACTACCCGTTATTTTGTAGACGCTATAACTTTTTCGCAAACCAATCAATATATACTTATTGCGATTTTTTTACCAAAAATTTGTAGAATCTGTCCGATCTGTCCGCCATAATGTTGTAGTCATGATAAAAATCACAGACCGCCGCCATTACTAGTAAAATTTTTTATATAATATTTAAAATGCCATAAAACTACCCGTTATTTTGTAGACGCTTATTGCGATTTTTTTTACCAAAAAGTAACTTTTGTGAGTATATCTACTTTTAATCGTGTACTACTCTATGCTCCTTTGTTCTTTTTCCTACGCGTTATTGCTCTGAGGTGCTGCCTATGGATAAAATCATTTCATTGCACATATCATTTTGTATTGATCACTACAGAGATATTGATTTTGCGCGCCCTTTTATTTTTGTATTTCCTTGTATCCAGAATATAGGTTGTTGCATTACTTCTTTTGCACTAAGCACACAATTTTTTCCTGTGTTTTTACAGGGATGTATAAATAAGTGGCAACCAAAGTAGATATATGTATGATGGTGGGACAAAACGTTAGAAAAGAAAAACACTAAGGCCCCGTACACACCATAGAATCCATCCGCAGATAAATCCCAGCAAATGGGTTTCAGCGGATAGATCCTATGGTGTGTACACGCCAGCGGATCTTTTTCCGCGGATATATCTCCCCTGGGATGGATTCCAGCAGATCGGATATTTGCTGACATGCACAACATATCCATCTGCTGGAGTCCATCCCAACGGATGGATCCGCTGGTCTGTATAGACTCACCGGATCCATCCGTCCGAAGGGATCCCCCGCATGCGCCGTAATGATTCGACGCATGCGTGGAATTCCTTATATGACAGCGTCGCGCACGTCGCCGCGTCATAATCGCGGCGACGGCGCGACACGTCATCGCCAGAGGATTTCGGCGCGGATTTCAATGCGATGGTGTGTACACTCCATCGCATGAAAATCCGCCGAAATCCTCGAGAGATCCTCGAGAGGATTTATCCGCGGTATTCGCGGATAAATTCTATCGTGTGTATGGGGCCTTATGCCGCATACACACGATCGGAATTTCCGATGGAATTTTCCTTCGGAATTTCGATAAAGCTGACTTCCATCAGTCTTGCATACACACTGTCAGACTAAATTCTGACCGTCCAAAACGTGGTGACGTAAAACACTAAGACGTCGACTTGATTCGGAGCATGCGTGGGTTTTTTCTCCATCAGAGTTGCACACAGACGATAGGAATTTTCTATCGTTTTTTTTTCCATCTGAGAAAAATAAAACATGTTCTCATGTGCGTCTGCTCCATAGGGCAAGGGGGGCAATTGACCCCCCCTGGAAAAATCGAGAAGGGCCGGATCCCGGGCCGGATGTCACACAGGCACAGCAAGCAGAGTGAAGCTGCCTCCCCCACCTGCTGTGCCTGTGCCGCGCTGATGGCTGATCTGAGGTACTGAATAAGATGGGGGAGGGGGGTCCGTCTGTGCTCAAGGGGGGGGGGGGGGTTGTGCTGAATGGGGGGTCCATCTGTGCTGAAGGGGGGGTATGTACTGAAGGGGGGTATGTGCTGAAGGGGGGGACCATCTGTGCTGAAGAGGGGGTCTGTGCTTAAAGGGGGTCCATCTGTGCTGAAGGGGGATCTGTGCTGAAAGAGGGGTCTGTGCTGAAAGAGGGGTCTGTGTGGAATGGGGGGGTCTGTGCTGAAGGAGGGGTCTATCTGTGCTGAATGAAGGGGTCTGTGCAGAATGGGGGGGTCTGTGCTGAAGGGGGGTATCCATCTGTGCTGAATGGACAGGTCTGTGCTGAAGGGGGGGGTCCATCTGTTCTGAAGGGGGGTCTGTACATTCTCTAGGCTATATTTATATGGGCATAGAGTGAAGCTGAATTATCTCAAGAGCTATTTCACACTGCCGCATTATCGGTAAAGCGGCGCTAAAAAGCGGCGCTTTACCGTCGTCTTAGCTAAGCTATTTTACTGCTAGCGAAGCCCCCCCCCCTGACAATTTTTCAGCGGACGCCCATGCATGTTCTATTTCTAAGCACCGATGGAAAAAATTCAGATGGGGTCCACACATGATCAGAATTTCCGATGAAAAAAGTCCATCTGACTTTTTTCATTGAAAATTCCGGTCGTGTGTACGCGGAAAAAGACCTCTCTGTAAATACTGATTATCTTCTGAAGTTGCTGTGAGCTGCACTGTGGTGAAAGGTACTATTTGAGTTGTAAGTACCATCAGGTTACAGTCAAACCAGCCTAATCGTAGCCACATGGGGTTTCATGCGTATAAAGGTAGTAGGGTCAGAAGGATTCTGCAAAATTCAAGAAGGTCAAGAAAGTGAAGAATGAGCAGAAAATATTGTAAAGACATCTTTTGCATTTTGTGAATGTTCGAGAAGTTCTTCAAATTTTCAAAAGCAATAAAAGTATTTAACAGAAGTTTAAGAGAGATGTCCAATAGTCAGTAACATAATGAAGCAATATCTGTCTGCTGGCAGCCCTGTGCTCTGCTAGCATGAATGTGCTCTCTCCGGGACGTAATTACAAGCTTCAGGCCACAAGGTAAAAATTGTTAATATCGTTTTAACACTGGTTTACATTACCTACACAGATCTTCAATTTGTAAGAACATCCTCCGCATTAAACCTCATCGACTCCACTGTCTCTGCAGAAGAAATAGTACTTTGTTCATTGTCTGGGTGAAAATACCCAGAGGCTTCAGGAGAAAACCGCACCATTATTAGCCAAGCCACTTTCAGCTGTGCCCCCGTGGCTGTGGGCCAACATTCCCCAGCAGGTGTTAGATACCACCAGATAGGAAGAATGACACAAGGGAGTGATCAGGCTCAGCGGCTCGGCATGGCTTTAAGACCCCACTGCATTGTTCACTTGGAGCTAAAGTGCCACTTAGTGCTCAGTCATTAGACGGATTACAGGTGGTGTCTATAAATGGCATGAATGACGCAACGGTGAAATAAAAGAGAGCTTTCACACAGGTGATTTATTTGAGTTAATTGGAGAAAAAAATCATTAATGGCAACAAGTAAATCAGTCAATGTGCTGTTAACTTCACGCAAGTAGGGGCTTAAAGAGACCCTGGGCCGGATTCAGAAAAGAGACACGACGGCGTATCTCCTGATACGCCGTCGTATCTCTGAGTCCGGCCGTCTTATCTATGCGCCTGATTCAGAGAATCAGTTACGCATAGATATCCCTAAGATCCAACAGGTGTAAGTGTCTTACACCGTCGTATCTTAGGCTGCAATTTCACGCTGGCCGCTAGGTGGCGCTTCCGTTTGTTTACGCGAGGAATATGCAAATTAGTATTTACGTCGATTCAGAAACGAACGACCATCCGGCGTTTTTTTCTACGTCATTTGCGTTCGGCTTTTTCCGACGTAAAGTTACCCCTGCTATATGAGGGGTATGTGCGGCGTATCCTATGTTAAGTATGGCCGTCGTTCCCGTGCCGAGTTTTGAAATTTTGACATCGTTTGCGTAAGTCGTTCGCGAATACGGCTGGACGTAATTTACGTTCACGTCGAAAGCAATGACGTTTTGCGGCGGATTTTCGAGCATGCGCACTGGGATGTTTTCACGAACAGCGCATGCGCGTTAAAAAAAACGTAAAATACGTGGGGTCAAGCCTAATTTAAATAAAACACGCCCCCAACATCCCCATTTGAATTGCGCGGCCTTACGTCGCAACACATACGTTACGCCGCCGTAAATAAGGGCGCAAGTTCTTTCGGAATACAGAACTTGCGCCCAAAGTTACAGCGGCGTAACGTATCGGAGATACGTTACGCCGGCCGGACAGATACGCTCAGGTATCTGAATCCGGCCCCCTGTCTGTAGGAAAATAAACTGATGTAGGTACAGTATATACCTAGAGGTGGCTGCACATTCACTAGATTAACAAAAGTATTGGGAGGCCTGCATGCACATGAACTTTAAATAGGGTGACCAGACATCCCTGGTTTCAGGGGACAGTCCCTGGATTGAGGACACTCTCCCCGGATCAAGTCTGTCCCCGGTTTTGTCCCCGGATTGGATTTGAACAGGGGCTGGGGCAGTCAGTGCAGAATTAAAAAAAAAATATTCTGAATTGCACACCCCTGCTCTACCGCTTAGGGGCAGGCCCGGATTTCCCACAAGGCCACTGGGGACAGGCCTCGGGGGGGCAGGGTGCGGAGGGGCGACAGCGGCATTGGGTTCCCCCTGACGCCCGGAACATACAGTTAATGGTGGCAAGTTGCTTTCTAGCAGGACTAAATGTAGTGTGGGGGAATACACTCGCTCGTTACACAGTGAGAGGGGTGAGCTGTGCTCTTCCCATCTCAGCTGTGACAGGAGTTCTAGCACAGTGCTAGGACTCCTGTTTTGGAGGTGACAGGGTCAATAAAGAGAACCTGTCACCTTCAATTGCTATCATACAGGGAATTGTTTTCTCCTGTATGATAGCAATAAAGTTAAGTGAAAAAAATATATAAAAAAAATAAAATAAAAAAATAATAAGAAATAATAATTAAATTAATCAAATTAAAAAAATTATTAAAAAGTAAAGAATATGAAAAATAATTTTAAAAATAATAAGAAAATGATACAAAAAAAAGTAAACGACAAGCTACAAATAAAAAAAAAAAGTAAAAAAAAAAAGAAACAAAAAATATTTGAACTAACCGTGCCGCACCCTGCCATCCGGTAAACATTCTCTGTTGATTGGGGGGGGGGGGGGGTGGTTTGGTTGTGCCCCCTTCTGACGATCATGTGCTGGTCAGAGCGGAGGGATCATTTCTTCAGTTTCGGGCGCATGCCCATTCAGCTCCGCTACCATGTTCTTCTGCCTTGGTTCAAGTCCCGGCACAGCCACCCTGCCTGTTTTATCTCATTGCCTTTTCTGGTGGAGGGATCTTCCTCCGCTCCCCACCCAGTAGTAGCCAGAGCCCGGAGAGTGAGACTTGAAAGGCTGTTAGGCGGGGCAGGGGGTGGCAGCAGTGACGGGCAGAGAGCCAGCTGGGCTCAGCTGATGGTGTCCAGCAGCAGGAACAGAGGGAAAGTGGCTCTGATCATGGGGCTGCAGATGATTGTTATGTAAACAAGGCAGATTGCCGTTCTGTCAGTATGGAAGACATTGATCCTGTGTTCCTGCAAAGCAGGTACATGGATTCATGCCTTCCCTTAGAAAAAACACCTCCCCACAGTGAAAAAAACACTTGTTAGGCACACATTTAACCCTTTGATTGCCCTAGATGTTATCCCCTTCCCAGCCAGTGTCATTATTACAGTGACAGTGCATATTTTTAGCACTGATCACTGTATTAGTGTCACTGGTTTCCACAAAGTTTCATTAGTGTCCGATTTGTCCACCGCAAAATATTGACGCCATTACTAGTAAAAAAAAATGTCCCCGGATTTCATTTTTAAAAATCTGGTCACCTTAATTTTAAAGTCATCCCAGTCTTAGTACGTATTGTTCAGTATTGAGTTGGCCCACCCTTTGCAGCTATAACAGCTTCAACTCGTCTGAGAAGGCTGTCCACAAGGTTTAGGAGTGTCTATGGGAATGTTTGACCATTCTTCCAGAAGTGCATTTGTGAGGTCAGGCAAATGATGTGGATGAGAAGGCCTGGCTCGCAGTCTCTGCTGTAATGCATCCCAAAGGTGTTCTATCGGGTTGAGGTCAGGACTTTGTGCAGGCCAGTCAAGTTCCTCCAACCCCAAACTTGTTCATCCATGTCTTTATGGACTTTGCTTTGTGCACAGGTGCACAGGTGCACAGTCATGTTGGAAGGGGCCATCTCCAAACTGTTCCCACAAATTGTCCAAAATGTGTTGTTATGCTGAGGCCTTAAAGGAGTTGTAAAGGATTTTTTTTTTTTTTTTTGCTAAAATTACTGTTTACAGGGTATAGAGGCATAATAGTTAACTGATTCCTTTTAAAAATTATTAAAAATAGATAAAAATCAATCATATAATGTACCTACAGTTTCAGTTTTGTTTTTGCATGCTGTTTCCTGCTTCTGTGATGTACAGAGCCACATAGCCAATACAGGGCAGTGATGGTTTGTAAAAGGAAACTGATTGGTGTTGAGGGGTTTTAGACACACAGTAATCACACCTCCTTGATTAGTGACCACAGAGAGAAAGCTCCCATGACTTTTTTCATCAGGAAACAGACAACCAGGAAGTGTTCAGAACAGAGAAGGATTACAGCAACATCAGAGCAAAAACAAACAATGAGGACATGAAACCAGGACTGCAGTAAGGTAAAGGAAGCTATTTAGCTAAAAAAAAACATTTCCTTTAGTGACCCTTTAAGAGTTCCCTTCTCTGGAACTAAGGGGCCAAGCCCAACCCCTGAAAGCAATCCCACACAATAATCCCCCTCTACCAAATGGTTTGGACCAGTGCACAAAGGAAGGTCCATAAAGATATGGATGAGCGAGTTTGGGGTGGAGGAACTTGCCTCAGTCCTGACCTTAACCCGACCAAACACCTTTGGAATGAATTAGAGTGAAGACTGTGAGTGAGCCAGTCCTTTTCGTTAACATCAATGCCTGACCTCACAAATGCACTTCTAAAAAAGAATGGTCAAACATTCCCATAGACACACTCCTAAACCTTGTGGACAGCATTCCTAGAAGAGTTGATAGCTGCAAAGGGTGGGCCAACTCAATACCGAACCCTACGGTCTAGACTAGGATACTATTAAAGTTCATGGCCCAGATTCAAGAAGCACTTGCGCCCGCGCAACCATAGGTTGCGCGGCGCAAGTGCTTACTTGCTCCGGTGTAACGAGTGTTCCTGATTCAGGAACCTCGTTACACCGACTGCAGCCTAAGATATGACAGGCATAAGCCTCCTTATGCCTTCTTGCGTTGGCCGCTAGGGGGCGCGGCCATTGTGATCTGTGTATAGTATGCAAATTGCATACTAACACCGATTCACAAAAGTTGCGCGGGCCCTGCGCACGCAAGGTACGGAGTTTCTGTACCGCGACTTTAGCATAAGGCTGCTCCTACTCATAGTAGGCGCAGCCAATGCTAAAGTATAGCCACCCTTCCCGCTCGTGAAATTAGAATTTCACGTCGTTTACGTAAGTGATTCGTGAATGGCGCTGGACGCCATTCACGTTCACTTAGAAGCAAATGACGTCCTTGCGACGTCATTTGCCGCAATGCACGTCGGGAAAGTTTCCCGACGGAGCATGCGCTGTTCGCTCGGCACGGGAGCGCGCCTAATTTAAATGATTCCCGGCGGGATCATTTACATTAGGCGCCCTTACGCAGGGCAAATTAGCATAGCGCCCGCGCAATTTATGGAGCTACTGCTCCGTGAATCACGGGCAAATCGAAATATTTGCGTGGGCGCAGAGCAAAAATCGTTGCCCTTTGCCCACGCAAATATTGCGCGGTTCTACCTGAATCTGGGCCCATGTGTGTAAAGGCAGGTGTCCCAATACTTTTGGTAACATGTGTATCAGAGGAAGCTTCATAAAACCATCAGATGTGGCCAAATGTGGGTCTGTTCTGACAGGCAAAGCTTCTGAATTTCAAAGCACCCAGGCTTGTCTTTCCTTTCCTATCTCCTGCATATTTGTATGCATGTGTGAGGAAGTCCATCACAACTATATGTAGCCATATACTTTATCTGTATCTGAAACTGGTAGGTATGTGTAGGCACCTCTATGTCCATGAACTTTCTATTCAACCTCTCGAATACGAGCTTGTATATACAGTATTACAAATGATGAACAGGATACCGTTGTCAAATGACAACTGCTTTCATTAGCAGGCCATTTTCCAGTTTTTGGTGCTGTGATAGTTTTACTGACAATTACTCAGCATAGGGGGAAGTAAAAGGATTGGCGACAGAGGAGGAAGAAGCATGCTGTCCAAATTGTGATCACTGTAATTGGCCATCGCAGAAATCACAAGGTACAGAGCCTCTCCGCTCGGCTCTGTGCCTTTTGTCTGTGAAGTGATCTGTCTAATGACAGTTCAGTCACAAACATTTAAAGTTCAGCTTTTGGAACCTGTTATGTGTTCCATCCGTATTTAGGGTGGAAAATGTAACATGTTCCAGCAGCTAGAGCCTCGCCCACTTCCCCCCCCCCCCTCCCAGTGACAGCGATCGGCGATCTTCTCTCAGAGTCCGCTTTCACTATTTGAAAATAATGTGGCTGTGCAGGGCTTCACCCACACCGCTGTGCCATTCATTCAGTTTCTTGTGAATTACTTGAAGTACAAGTAATAGCTGAAGGCTTGTAGTTCTGAATGGACTGCAAGTTCACTGGTGAGCGGCCTCATAGTTCATTCACAAGCCCTGCAGCTTGTGAACAGCCAGCCTGTATGCAGGTATGGGCTGAAATCTGTAGGGCTTGTCTGCAGGAGTCTGGCATTGTACCCCTGATCCACTGGTCACAGACACAATGCTTTTCAGGCTCCTCAGGGAAAAAAAAAACTAAATTAATATATTTTTTTCCTAAAAAAATATGTGCATTCATAATTTTTTCGCAAAAAGGTGAACTTTAATCCTTTAATGGGAACACTTGCCATGCACACCTTATCTCTACAGTGCCATTCATACAATTCATAACTTATTTCTACACTGCCAATTATAAAACAGTAATCTAGTAATCAGTGGCCCAGATTCAGTAAGCAATTGCGCCTGCGTAACCATAGTTACGCAGCGCAATTGCTGACTTGTGCCGGCGTAACGAGTTCTCCTGATTCAGAGAACTCGTTACGCCGACTGCAGCCTAAAATCTGCGTGGCATAAGGCTCTTATGCCACGCAGATTTTAGGCTGCATTCTTGCGTTGACCGCTAGGGGGCGCTCCCATTGTGGTCAGCGTATAGTATGCAAATTGCATACTTACGCCGATTCACAATGTTGCGCGGGCCCTGCGTACGCAAGTTACGGAGTTTCCGTACGGCGTCTTTAGCGTAAGGCTGCCCCTTCTAATAGTAGGGGCAGCCAATGCTAAAGTATACCCTCCATTCCCGCGTCGTGAAATTTGAATTTCACGCCGTTTGCGTAAGTGATACGTGAATGGCGCTGGATGCCATTCACGTTCACTTTGAAGCAAATGACGTCCTTGCGACGTCATTTGCCGCAATGCACGTCGGGAAAGTTTCCCGACAGCGCATGCGCTTTACGATCGGCGCGGGGGCGCGCCTAATTTAAATGATTCCCGCCCCCGGCGGGATCATTTACATTGCGCGCGCTTACTCCGGGCAATTTTGCCGGCGCGCCCTCGCAATTTACGGAGCTACTGCTCCGTGAATCGAGGGCAGCGCAAAATATTTGCGGGGGCGCAGGGCAGCGATTTTGCCCTGCGCCCCCGAGCGCAGATCTCTTTGAATCCGGGCCAGTGTCCGCTACTCTACCTTTTTTCACTGTAGAGATCTGCTGCCGTCTACTGTCTGTAATTGTAACTGGCTGTTTTTTTTTATGTCATAGACTTGTTTATGTACATCACTTCCTGTCCCTGCTAGCTGAGTCAAAAACCCCAGATTGAAGGACTTCGATATCTTTATAAAGTTTCCAGGAAGTAGATTGTTAGAACTGAGTCACATGTCCTGTCTATGGGGTTGCTGCTGTTGTATTTTCAACAAGAGCAGAAGAGACTATTACACCCTGTTCCAAATTATTATGCAAATTCTATTTCAGTGTCACAAAAAATAAATATTTTGTTTTTCAGTTTAACTCAGGGATGGCATTGTGTCTCAGGGCTTATTTGATCACTGAAAACAATCTCGAACACCTGTGATAATTAGATTGCTAGTTGAGCCTAATCAAAGGAAAAACTACTAAAGGAGGGTATTCCACATTATTAAGCAGAGCACCATTTTCAAGCAATATGGGGAAGAAAAAGGATCTCTCTGCTGCCGAAAAGAGTGAAATAGTTCAATGCCTTGGACGAGGTATGAAAACATTAGATATTTTACGATAACTTAAGCGTGATCATCGCACTATTAAGAGATTTGTGGCTGATTCAGAGCACAGACGGGTTTTGTGCAGATAAAGGCCCATTGAGGAAGATTTCTGCCAGATCCATGCATCGGATCAAGAGAGCAGCTGCTAAAACCCCATTACATAGCAGCAAACAGATATTTGAAGCTGTTGGTGCCTTTGGAGTCCCACAGACATCAAGATTCCAGAGTCCATAGTCCAGGAAAGAGTCTTGGTGTGGCCTCCATTCAGCCACCACTAACCAATGCTCACAAGCAGAAACGGCTGCATTGGGCAGAAAAATACATGAAGACTAATTTTGTCGGTTCGTTTTCAGCGGTTTACCTCTGAAGTGGCCGTACGGCCTGATATGTGTACACACCATCAGTCCAAAATCCGAGCGGGTCAGAACGCGGTGACGTAAAACACACGACGTGCTGAATAAAACGAAGTTCAATGCTTCCAAGCATGCGTCGACTTGATTCTGAGCATGCGCGGGTTTTGAACCGATGCTTTTCTGTACTAACCATCGGTTTGGTCCGATCACCCAGCGGTCCAGCGGTTCGGTTTTAAAGCATGTTTAGAAATTTTGGACCGAAGGAAACCAGACCGCTAGCCTATACACACGGTCGGTTTGGTCTGATGAAACTGAACTTCGGTTCATTCTCAGCGGACCAAACCGACCGTGTGTACGAGGCCTAAGAATCATGCTGACTTGTGAATCACAATTGGAAGCTGGGGACCCCTTGACAGCTATGAAGACTTTTATTTAACCCTCCTAGCGGTATTCCCTAGTCTGACTCGGGGTGAGAATTTTATACCAAAAGCGGTAACCCCGAGTCAGACTCGGGATCGCCTCGCTGCAGCAGCAGACAAAGTTACTTACCTTGTCCCTGGATCCAGCGATGTCACCACACTGTGTGAGCGAGCGGGACCTCGCTCGATTCACACAGTGTCCTCCTGTGCCGCCGATCTCCGTTCCCTGCGACGTTACGACGCACGGGAGCGGAGAACGGCGCCAAATTCAAAAACGTAAACAAACACATTACATACAGTATACTGTAATCTTATAGATTACAGTACTGTATGTAAAAAATACACACACCCCTTGTCCCTAGTGGTCTGCCCAGTGTCCTACATGTAATTTTATATAATAAAAAATGTTCTTTCTGCCTGCAAACTGTAGATTGTCCATAGCAACCAAAAGTGTCCCTTTATGTCAAAAATGGTTTTAGAGCAGCTAGAAAACAGCGATAATAAATTATAATCACTTGCAGAATTGTGCGATAGTGATTTGTGGGGAAATTCGTCATAAAAAAATAAAAGTAATGACAGCGACAATTCTGCAACTGAGCAAATTTCAGTGATTTTGAGTTGATTACATTATTGAATAATTTTTATTATAATTATATTAGTACTTGTTATAATTATTTATAATTATTTATTATATTATAATTTATAATTTTGTTTTTAAAAAATGTTTATACCCGGGATGCCTACTAGTCTCTTGTTTGGTCAGATTTAAATGAGTTATTCCTAAGAATTACAGGCCTACAGTATAAAACGCCAAATTTCCTTGCAAATAATGGTACCGCTTTCAGCACCTTTTTTCTGAAATAATCATACCGCCAGGGAGGTTAAAGCAATAACTGAAATCCATTAATATTCATGCATTGCTCTGCTTATGTAAAGAGTCCAATACACATTAGTTTCATTGAAAACAATTAGACTCTCAGAAAATGATTTCTTTACTTTATGTACGCATCCACTTACGAGTAGAGAAGCTCATCACTATGACTTAATGAATCCCACTCTACTCAACCCAAGGTGCACTACTTAGTGAATTCAAGCCTAGAAAATGTGTGCATGCAAAAACCTGTACAACAGACTTTTATGCTGCATAACACGGCTTACTAGACTCTTTCAGCTGATGCATTTTATGCTGAAACAGAGCTTATTTGTAGAGTAGCCAGGTTTGTGTCTCACATGTATTTACATAATACAAGTGGCAAAGTGCACCAGATAGTGCCTGTAAACCTTTCAAGCCGGTGTAGAAAATATATATTGTACTTACTTATCCTTTTATAAAAAACACATAAAGTAACAATCATGTAAAAGTAGCATGCAAAAATACGCAATAGTATTCACCTGAAAGGAAACCACTGAAAAAAACACCACAACAATGTAGCCAGAAGGTAGCCCCCCTGGTTATCACCTCCTGTCTGGAGATCAAAGTATTTTCATTGACGCGTTTCACCCTTAAAGCGGAGGTCCACCGACGGTTCTTTTTCACACAATCACCTAATCCCGATGTCTCACTCACTGTTTTGGTGAATTATATCCCCCGATGTCCTGTTTCCATGTAAAAATGAAGTTATAAAAACTGTGGGCGGCCGGTTTCATCTTGCTTGTGGGCATTTGAAGCCCACAAGCATTAACTGCCTGGTTCCAGTGAATGCTGAGTTACCAGCATTCCTTGCTTGTTCCCGCCCATGCTCAGTTGGAACGTGCGGTGCGCCGTAAACTTCCTGGTGGTATACACAACAAACACAGACGGTACCAAACCAAATCCTGCGAGAATTCGCAGCGGGCCTCCGCACTGACTCCTGGGAACAATGACACAAGGTCCCAGGAGACAGTGCGGGGGACAGGACATTGCATACATACTGGCAAAATACCCGCCCATAGCCGCAGGGGTCAGATACCGGAAACGAAGAGAAAAGCACACATACACAGGTACACCCTATTAATAAAAAAAAAATGTATACATTCATGTAATTCGATTGAGCTAAACTTATAAAATTGGGTGGACCTCTGCTTTAATATTAGAGTGGCACTACACAATCACATCTGTCAAACGTACTTCACTAATGATTATCTGCAGCTATGTAATTTATTTTGTATAGTTATGTATCACTCCAAAGACTGGGAAAAGCAAGAAGAAATTGTGAAGCTATATGGTCTTTTGGGATGAATCATTATTTGGACAGACTATCATATTTGGGGTCCTGACAGGCAACTGGATAGAGGTCAGGGTCACTGCATTCCATTCTTTTCTGTGCCATTTTTTAGTGTCAATAATATCAACCTGTTCTCTCTATGACAGGGATATGCAATTAGCGGACCTCCAGCTGTTGCAAAACTACAAGTCCCATCATGCCTCTGCCTTTGGTAGTCATGCTTGTGGCTGTCAGAGTCTTGCTATGCCTCATGGGACTTGTAGTTCTGAAACAGCTGGAGGTTCGCTAATTGCATATCCATGCTCTATGACATAATTCTTCAGATGTCCTTGTGGATAAGGAAAGGGTGCAGAGCATGAACTAACCTTTTTTTAGGAAGCAAAGATGCCTGTGATTACAAATGGGCTATGACCACAATGATCAAAATTAGCACCTAAGCTGGTAGGATTTGTCCCCACCCACCCACAATAGTAGTAAAGGAAAAGGTTTCATGTTCTAGTGGACTATATGATTTACAAAATAAATTGCTTTATTCACTGGTGCGCAGTGATGTTGGAAAAGGAAAGGGCCGTCCCCCAACTGTTTCCACGAAGTTGAGATCATGAAATTGTCCAAAATGTCTCGGTATGCTGATGCCTTAAGAATTCCCTTCACTGGAACCAGGGCCGGCCTTAGGTGTTCAGGCGCCCTGTGCGAGCTAATCCTGTGGCGCCCCCCCATCTTCACCCCCTCGCCCCCTGGTCACCTAACCATACACAAAGAGGCTGTCTGGGGCCCCTCTATCCTCTGCCGGGAGCCTGGGGAGTGACAATGAGGAGGAAGAGGTGAGGCAAGAGTCAGCGGAGCCCTTAGGTGGCAGTGCACCCTAGGAGGCTGCCTTCCTAATCCGCCTAGTGGTAGCGCCGGCCCTGCTGGACTCACATTTTGCGAGCTGCGATGGCCGCACGGCGCCCCTGTTGCCCATGGCGCCCTGTGCAGCCGCACAGCTCGCACACACCAAAGGCCGGCCCTGACTGGAACTAAGGGGCCAAGCCCAACCGCTGAAAAACAATCCCACACCATAATCCCCCTCTACCAAATGATTTGGACCAGTGCACAAAGAAAGATCCATAAATACGTGAATGAGCGAGTTTTGTGTGGAGGAACATGATTAGCCTGCACAGAGTCCTGACATCAACCTGATAGAACACCTTTGGGATGAATTAGAGCAGGGACTGCGAGCCAGTCCTTCTCGTCCAACATCAGTACCTCATAAATGCGCTTCTATAAGAATGGTCAAACATTTCCATAGACACACTTCTAAACCTTGTGGACAGTCTTCCCAAAAGAGTATAAGCGAAGGGTGGGCCAACTCAATATTGAACCCTACGGACTAGTAGGCAGATTCAGAAAGACTTAGGCTGGCGTATCGCCAGCCTAAATCTGAATCTGCGCCGACGCAAATTTAAGCGTATTCTAGTAACCAGATACGCCTAAATTAGGCTAAGATACGAGCGGCGTAAGTGTCTTACACCGTCGTATCCTAAAGTGTAATTTTTAGGCTGGCCGCTAGGTGGCGCTTCCATTGCGTTTGGCGTAGAATATGTAAATCACTAGATACGCCTATTCATGAACGTACGCCCGGCCGACGCAGTACAGATACGCCATTTACGTAAGGCATTTTCAGGCGTAAAGTTATTCCATCAAATAGCTGGACTAGTAATGTTAAGTATGGCCGTCGTTCCTGCGTAAAATTTTTTACATTTTACGTCGTTTGCGTAAGTCGTCCGTGAATAGGGCTGGACGTAATTTACATCCACGTCTAAACCAATACGTCCGTGCGGCGTACTTTGCCGCAATGCACACTGGGATATGTACATGGACGGCGCATGCGCCGTTCATAAAAACCGTCAATCACGTCAGGTCACAGTTAATTTACATACAACACGCCCCCCACATCCTCATTTGAATTAGGCGCGCTTACGCCGGCCCCATTTACGCTACGCCGCCGTAACTTAGCAGGCAAGTACTTTGTGAATACAGTACTTGCCTTGCTAACTTACGGCGGCGTAGTGTAAATATGATACGCTACGCCGCCGCCGCAAGGATGCGCCCGCCTACCTGAATCCAGCTATAAGACTGGGATGCCATTAAAGTTCATGTGCGTGTAAAGGCAGGTGTCCCAATACTTTTGACAATATAGTGTATCTCAGTATTCATAATCCATTATTTTTGCTCACTGAAGATATGTATATTTCTATTTGTAAAATGATATCCCTCTACAGAGAATGTAGCAGCTGTATTGCTGCCAGTGGATATTCCTCCTCCTTGGGATATGCTGGGCAGACTTCACGCAGGATGGCTTAGTGTAGTAAGGTGTAAATGATCGATCATCACTTTCCTCCAGGAAATCTCTCTGCCTGGCCTTGCTCTCTCCATCTATTATAATTCAGCTTCTATACAGATTTTGCATTTTTGGAGGAACCACAGGAACCAATGTGCTGATTTGTTAATCCTAAAAATACACACACAATTTGTGGGGCTTTTGGCTGTTGGCTACCTCGGAACACGGTGATGCAATGCCTTCTAAGATCCAATTATAGAGCAGATGGAGAGCATGTGTTGGTTCCTCTCCAGGAGCTACATCTCATAAAGGCCCGCCTGTCTGCTTCAATAACTTTAAAAGTGCAGATCGTAATTGCAGTTTCCTCTCTCTTGAATAGGCTTTACACTCAATTTACAGGAAGGTACGGAACAGCTTTCGAACATAGAACACTCTCCTGGTGCAAAGCCTTAGGCCTCGTACACACGGTCGGACCAAACCGATGAGACTGGCTCGTCGGACCGTTTTCATTGGTTCACCTCTGAAGTGGCCGTACGGCCTGATATGTGTACACACACCGTCAGTCCAAAATCTGATCGGGTCAGAACGCGGTGAAGTCAAACACACGACGTGCTGAATAAAACAAAGTTCAATGCTTCCAAGCATGTGTCGACTTGATTCTGAGCATGCGCGGGTTTTGAACCGATGCTTTTCTGTACTAACCATCGGTTTGGTCCGATGGGGCAGCGGTCCATCGGTTCGGTTTTGAAGCATGTTTTGGACCGAAGGAAACCAGACCGATAGCCTATACACACGGTCGGTTTGGTCCGATGAAAATGAACTCCGGTTCATTCTCATCGGACCAAACCGACCGTGTGTACGGGGCCTGTATTTGAGTCTGACACCCTGTATTTGAGTCTTTTCTGTATAGCAAAAGTAATTGGTACACATTTGCTATACATACCTCCCAACTTTCTGAGATAGGAATGAGGGACACCTATCAGCAAGAGTATGCAGGCATAGGACACACCCCTTGCCACGCCCCCTTAAAGGAGAATTGTACAAAAAAACAAGATTGGTTAAACCCACAAGTGCTTTTTTTACCACTACTATTCCTGTATATTGGTTTTTAGAATTTACAAATGCAGCAATTTAGAAAACGGATGAAAGGTTTAGCGCTGGGAAACACGTTTTGATAGATAAACAGTGCATTTTATATACAACTTTAAAGATCAGACCAAAATGAGGGACAAATGAGGAGAATGAGGGACAGAGGGACATTGCTCCAAATCAGGGACAGTCCCTTCGAAATCAGGGACAGTTGGGAGGTATGGCTATAACCCCTAGCAACAGTCAGAGAATAACATACGCTGAAAGGAGAAATCATCACGTGAACTTACAACCTGGTAATGGTGGAGACTAGAGAGTGTGGTCACATGGAGCCACCATGAGTAGCAATATATAGATACAGGAGAGGACAGTCCTCAGCTGGTTGGACAACAGGAAATGGCGCAGCCCCGACAAAGACGCAGCATTTTTCTGGCTGGGTATAGGCTTGCCGGAAACATAGAAGATAGGGTGCATGCATGGGCGACGTCATCACAAACTCATACCTTTCTAAAGTGGGAATGAGGGACACCTATCAGCAAAGGTATGCAGGCATAGGACACACCCCTTGCCACGCCCCCTTAACGGAGAATTGTACAAAAAACAAGATTGGTTAAACCCACAAGTGTTTTTTTTTTTACCACTACTATTCCTTTATATTGGCTTTTGGAATTTACAAATGCAGCAATTTAGAAATCAGATGAAAGGTTTAGCACTGGGAGACACTTTTTGAGAGATAAAAAGTGCATTTTATATACAACTATATAGATCAGACAAAAATGAGGGGCAAATAATGAGGAGGAATGAGGGACAGAGGGACATTGCTCTAAATCAGGGACAGTCCCTTAAAATCAGGGACAGATGGGAGCTATGCAAACTAATATAGTGAAAACTCGCAAGGCAAGCAGATAATGACAACATTATTGATGGCAAATTATTTTAAACACTGCAATTGATAATTCAATAGAAAGTTATGAGAATGGATATACAACCGCTTTAAAAGCTATGGAACAAATGCACTGTGTCTGTAGACATAATCTTAAAGGGGAGTTCCAGGCTTTTTTTATGTTTATTAAAAGTCAGAAGCTACAAAAAGTGTAGCTGCTGGCTTTTAATAAACAGACACTCACCTGCTCCACGGTCCAGCGACGCGCCGGCCGGAGCTCCGCTTCTCTCCTCCCCCCTCTTCGGCTGGCGTCTTCTATCTTAGTGTGGGCACCCGGCCGTGACAGCTTTCGACTTCATGTCAGGGCACTCACTGCGCATGCGTGAGCGGCGCTACGCACTGTGATTGGTCAGACGACCGCCTGGGACCTGTCACGTGTCCCAGGCGATCGCCTACAGGGAGGGGCCGCTGTAGGCGATATGACGTAGCAGTCCCTGGGCAGAAGGACGAAGTGGGACAGGAAGTCCCACTCCTCCTGAAGACCCCACTCCCCCCCCAAAAAATGACATGCCAAATGTGGAATGTAAGGGGGCAAGGAGTGGATTAAGCGGAAGTTACACTTTTGGGTGGAACTCCGCTTTAAAGGAACACTAAAGGCAATTTTTTTTTTAAAATAACAAACATGTTATACTTACTTCCACTGTGCAGCTCTTTTTTCACAGAGTGGCCCCGAACCTGGTCTTCTGGGGTCCCTCAGCAGCTGTCTCGGCTCTTCCCCACAAGAACTATCCACCTTCATGCGAGATCTCTTGCATGGTGGTTAGTTCTTGCGGGCACACTCCCGTGATACAGCCGCTTAGTGCATCACTCGGCCCCGCCCCCGATGTGCTGCATCATTGGATGTGATTGACAGCAGCACGAGCCAATGGCTGCGCTGCTTTCAATCAACCAATTAATGAGCCGGCCGAGAAGCCAGCGTGTTCATGGCGCGGGACTTTCGAGGGGTCAGGTAAGTAAACGGGGGCTCGGGGGCCACTAATCGTCAGATGTTTTTTCACCATAATGCATAAAATGCATTAAGGTGAAAAAAACGTGTACCTTTGAAACCCCTTTAACCACTTCAAGACCAGGCACTTTCTGGCACTTTTTGTCTCCATGTGAAATCGTTTTTTTTAGCTGGAAATTACATAGAACCTCCAAACATTATATATTTTTTAAACCAAAGGCCCTAGACTCTAGGGCCTTTGGTTTAAAAAATATATAGGGGCAGATCCACATAGATCTGCACTGGCGCAGCGTATCTAAGATCCGCTACGCCGCCGTAACTTACTTGGCTTTGTTTCAAATCCACAACGAATTTGCGCCGTAAGTTACGGCGGCGTAGTGTATCTCTGGTGGCGGAATTCAAATCGGCGATTAGGGGGCGTGTTTCATTTAAATGAACTGCGCATGCTCCGTTTCTAAATTTCCCGCCGTGCATTGCGCGAAATGACGTCGCAAGGACGTCATTTTTTAAACTTAGACGTGACTTACGTCCATCCCGATTCACGGACGACTTACGGAAAAATTCAAATTTTGACGCGGGAACGACGGCAAATCTAACTTTACGCCGCAAAAAAAGCAGCTTTAACCTTTCCCCACGGAAAAAGCCGACTAGAGACGACGTAAGAGAATGCGACGGCCGCGCATATGTTCGTGGATCGTCGGAAATAGCTAATTTGCATACCCGACGCGGAAAACGACGTGAACGCCACCCAGTGGACGCCGAAGTATTGCATCTTAGATCCGAAAGGCGTACGAGGACGTATACCTGTCGGATCTAACCCAGATGCCGTCGTATCTTGGTTTGAGGGCTCTGTCTGTGGATCTGTCCCATAATGTTTGGAGGTTCTATGTAATTTCCAGCTAAAAAAACGATTTTCACATGGAGACAAAAAGTGTGCAAAACTCACCAATTTATTTTCTAGGGCCTAGAGAATAAATTGGTGGGTTTTGCTCTTCTTTTTGTCACACGGTATTTGCGCAGTGTTTTTTATTTTTTTCAAATGGAATGTTTGGGGGAAAAAAAACACTTTTTTTTTATTTTAATGCAAACAAACACAATACATAACCCATTTTTTTTTTTTTGTAAAATACAACAGATGATGTCACACCAAGTAAATAGATACCAAACATGTCATGCGTTAAGATTGCACACGTGCAACAGCGACAAATTACCAATAGGCAATGCTTTAACCTCCCTGGCGGTATGATTCTTTCAGAAAAAACATGCTGAAAGCGGTACCATTATTTGCAAGGAAATTTGGCGTTTTATACTGTAGGCCTGTAATTTTTAGAAATAACTCACTTAAATCTGACCAAACAAGATTCTAATAGGCATCCCGGGTATGACATTTTTTTAAAAACAAAATTATAAATTATAATATAATAAATAATTATAAATAATTATAAAAAATAATAATATAATTATAATAAAAATTATTCAATAATGTAATCAAATTAAAATCACTGAAATTTGCTCAGTTGCAGAATTGTTGCTGTCATTATTTTTTTTTTTTTATGACGAATTTCCCCACAAATCGCTATCGCACAATTCTGCAAGTGATTATAATTTATTATCGCAGTTTTTTAGCTGATCTAAAACTATTTTTGACATAAAGGGACACTTTTGGTTGCTATGGACAATCTACAGTTTGCAGGGAGAAAGAAAGGTTTTTATTATATAAAATGACATGCATGACACAGGACAGACCACTAGGGACAGGGGGGGTGTGTTTTTTTTACATACAGTACTGTAATCTATAAGATTACAGTATACTGTATGTAAGGTGTTTGTTTACGTTTTTGAATTTGGCGCCGTTCTCCGTCCCCGTGCGTCGTAACGTCGCAGGGAACGGAGATCGGCGTCACACGGAGGCACTATGTGAATCGAGCGAGGTCCCGCTCGCTCACACAGCGCGGTGGCATCGCTGGATCCAGGGACAAGGTAAGTAAAAAGTGCCTGTGGATTCAGCGAGGCAAGCCGAGACTGACTCGGGGTTACCGATCGTAGCAGGAAAATCTAACCCTGAGTCAGTCTCGGGAACACCGCCAGGGAGGTTAAAAGCTTTTACAGGTTACCACTTTATATCTACAGAGGAGGTCTAGTGCTAGAATTACTGTCCATAATCCGATATTCGTGGCAATACCTCACATGTGTGGGATTACCGCTGTTTGCATGCGTGCGGGCCTGACGCACGCCTCCGCCTTTCTGCGCTCTGCCTTTTATTACTGTCGCAAGGAATGTTAACATACTTGTGACAGCAATAGGCATGTGATAGATACTCTTTATAAAGGCATCTGGGGTCAATAAGACCCCAAAGCCATCCTTTGCACTTGAAAGCATTTAAAATGCCAAGATCTGTGTTTATGAATACTTTTGATTTTCAAAAAATCATGCCGTTAACATCCAGGCAAACCGGAAGTGATAGCGAAGACTTGATCAAAGCCAGTTCCAGCTTTGTATGGGTCTCTGACTAGCCGATGGATGTGCCGGCTAGTAGCTTGGGTCTCCTGGTGGGATGGGAGAGCCAGAGAGGGCCACGAAAGGTGACGGGAGGGGGGCGTTCCCTCCTGCTGCTTGTAATAGCAATCGAGAGGCTAGTTAGCGGCTCTGGTTGCTATTACAAGAGAGCTAACTGGAGCATCTGCAGGCATCACCCCGTGGACAATCACTTGAAGTAAAATGACGTACCAGGTACGTGACATAGACAGACAATGAGAGCTAATGTGAGTAGGGTTGAGGTAGTGTCCTAGTCCCAAATTCGTATTTACAACACATAAAACAACTTTTTACCCGGTACATGATTATCAACAAATGTTTTCCTGATAGAGATGGAAGAGCTGCTCGCCCCAAAGTTACATGGAAGAGAGGAGTTCCCCAGGTAGGGCTTTTAGGCAGCGGGGTCAAAAAGTAAGTTAAGTAGTTTCAGTAAAAAATGACATTTATTTGCCGATGAAATCGGATATCACAGTGAATAATGGTAGAAAATATACAAATGTAAAAAGAGTACAAAAGTAAATATCACAATCCTGGTTGCAGTAGACATGAATGCATATACATCTCAAAATACTATGGGTTATTGTACAATGTAGATTCCCAATGTAGGTCCCCGACGACCGTTTTGACCGTTTGTTCATTCTCTTCAGGGGGACAAGGGTTCTAAAACGTTAATTAGAAAAGTTAAAAAAGAGAACATGTCAACATACATCACATAGAGTATACCATGGTGATATATTTACCGCTAAAACAAGGAATCCGGGATAATGGGAGCCGCTGGACAGTCCGGGAGGTGTTATGGCTGTCCCCATCCTCCCCCCCCCAAAATACAAAAGGAGCAAAAGGCCTGTCCAGAAGGGCTTGCAAGGAGCCAAAGCGTGGACGCCCTCTCTGCAGTGGAGGAGCAGGCACCTGCAAAGAACACCCACAATGTTGTAGTTGGTTGGGGAGAATTGAATAAATAATTCAACGCAAAGCTGCCAAAAATGACAGTTGGAGTCTGAGTATAGAGGGGGCTAAAGGCAGGTACTAATTGCCATAAAGTAATGGGTGGCAGGGCAACTTTAGCGGTCCATTAGGGTTAGTAAGTAGGTAGGGGATATAAATAAATAATTAAAGTATGGTAATGAAAATAGTGAATTGGTGGGTGGTATAGGTGATTGTAGAAAGAATAGGTTACTGCCAGATAGGTAGTCCAGTGATGGAAGTGTGAGAATGTGATAATTCAATCAGAAGAAAAAAGTGAAGAGAAAAATCAGGGAATACCTGGTGTGTCCCACTTAATGTGGAGGTAGTAAAATGGGTGGAAGGGTAATAATGAATAAAATGCCATAACCCCTCTCTTAAATAAAGTTTGTTAATCGTTTCTTGGCGGTTTTCACTTTGCTTGTGGGCATGTGAAGTCCACAAGCTTCCTGTTCCGGGATACGGTGCCCGTTCTCTCCCTGATCTCAGTCATATTCGCAGCGCCGTTGAATTTCCGACAACAAAAAATTTCCGGCAACAAAATCCGTTCTCGTAATTCCAAGCGTGTGTAGACAATTCGGACACACAAAATTCCACGCATGCTCTGAATCAAGTACGAGACGGAAGTGCTCGGTCTGGTAAAACTAGCGCTCGTAAATGAGATAGCACATTCCTCACGCTGTAACGGACTGAAAAGCACGAAGCTGAAAAACGTGAATTGTCTCTCACCAAACTTCTACTAACACGAGATTAGCAGAAGACGCCCAAATGGTGGCACACTTGGAATGGAACTTCACTTTCATTGTGCCGTCGTACGTGCTGTACGTGATGGCGTTTTTGGCGTGTGCGCAATACCTGACAACATTTGTGCGACCGTGTGTATGCAAGACAAGTTTGAGCCAACATCCTTTGGAAAATTATCCACGGTTTGGTTGTCGGAATGTCCGATCGTCTGTACGCGGCATAAGAGCTATGACATTTATGACAAAAATGTATGTATTCCCTGAAAAAACTGTTTCTTGAGAGTAATCATTATAAGTTCCCAGAGTTCACTAACTGCACAGCATCTGCTGGCAGCAGTAATAAAGAAGGAAAATGGGCAATAACCTATTATAGCAAATCCAGAAGACTTGGACCTCACAGAGTGAGCAGTGACTCTGCAGGATAGGGAAGAGTTTTGGAAAAATGCAACCTTAGCTACATGTTCAAAATGACAGCTGCTCCATTTTCAGCTACAGATGGATGAACTCTGGGTGACGAAAAGAGGAATATGATCTTGGAGTCCCAGCAGCTCATACCAGAAGAGCTATTCAAGTATAAAGTGAGTCAAAAATGGAAAGTAAATAAGTGATTTCTGTCAGATTAGACAACCTTGTGGTGGCAAGGTTCTCTACAGGAGTAAATCAGCAGATGGTAAGTTAATTGGTCAGTGCCCTACTGTTTGACGTCCCATGGAAAGCCAAAGGATGAAATCTCTGCTAGACTTGGAATCACAGATGACCACAGTTATCAAAGATTTTTCCATACTAATTCCCTAGAATTGTGTTAGAAAATTGTTTTTGGACATTTGAGCGCACTTTAGCGGTACCAGAAAGGAACACTTTATAGTTTTACAAAAATAAATAGATTTATTTAATGTTACAAAATGAATAAAAATATATAGAATAAAACAAGAGAAAATCAAACTCTCATTTGTATAACTGTCTATATATATATATATATATATATATATATATATATATATATATATATATAAAAGGTATGTATATATTCCCTATTACTGCTGAGTCAAATAAGATCAACGTTTCGCTGTCGCTTCTTCAGGACCTATTTGCATTGACAACAGGTAAAGGTATTCTGCATGGGAAAGAAAGGAGTATCAGAATTTCAGCAAACGGATGACAGATGCAGACAAATCATATATAGTAATGTAAGCCCCATAGATGGTATGGAGAATAGTGTATATGAGGTGCCACTCACATAGCAGAGAGAGCCCTCCAATGTGCGGCATGCCGTACGCTACCCAGATGTAATCGGATCAGAGCGACACTCCCTAAATCAAGACGATCAAAGAATACCTGATTCCCCAATCTAAGAGGAGGACAAAAAAGAAGAAAAAGAAGAATGAGCCCCCATAAAGATATGCGGGGTAATATATATATATATATATATATATATATATATAATATCATCTTGACAAGATACTCACATTTAGGGATGAGCTTCGAGTTCGAGACAAACTCATGTTCGACTCGAACATTGCCTGTTCGCCGAACAGCGAACAATTTGGAGTGTTCGAGGGAAATTCGAAACGCTGCAGGACACCCTGGAAAAGTCTATGGGATAAATCGAAAGTGATAAATTTAAAGGCTTATATCCAAGTTATTGTCTTAAAAAGTATTTGGGGTCCTGGGTCCTGCCCCAGAGGGACATGTATCAATGCAAAATTAAAAAAAAAATGCAGTTTTTTCGGGAGCAGTGATTTTAATAATGCTTAAAGTGAAACAATAAAAGTGAAATATTCCTTTAAATTTCGTACCTGGGGGATGTGTAAAGTATGCCTGTAAAGCAGCGCTTGTTTCCTGTGCTTAGAACTGTCCCTGCACAAAGTGTCATTTCTGAAGGATAAAAAGTCATTTAAAATCACTGCTCCCAAAAAAACGTCCTTTTTTAAAACTTTTTTTGCATTGATACATGTCCCCAGGGGCAGGACCCGGGTCCCCAAACACTTTTTAGGAGAATAATTTGCATATTAGCCTTTAAAATTAGCACTTTAGATTTCAAACGTTCAAGTCCCATAGACTTTAATGGGGTTCTAAAGTTCACACAAACTTTTGGTCTGTTCACAGGTTCTGGTTCGAACCGAACAGGGGGGTGTTCGGCTCATCCCTACTCACAATGCCAGCAGATTCACAGTGTCACTACGTCAGGGTGACCATTTTTCCACTAAATATATGGAGCCGCCCCCTATTGGTTCCTATTATATAATATAGATATACAGACCATAAATAAAATTTTGCGGCAAAATATCATATACTATAGCAATATAGAATCTCTAGAATTGTGGTCTAAAATAGATGCTGCTAAATGATTGCAGAGATTGGTGATCCTAGTAAGTAACATGGCATAGATCAGCCTTTCTCAACCAGCATGCCTCCTGTGGCTGCTAGGTTAAGGTGACCAGATTTTTAAAATGAAATCCATGGACATATTTTTTTTTTACTAGTTATGGCGGCAATCTGTGACTCTCTGCCTATCGCCGCCGCTGCACGCCTCACAGCCTGTCAAGTCTTATGCCGCGTACACACGATAATTTTTCGGCATGAAAAAAAAGTTTTTCCAACTTCATCATTAAAACGACGTTGCCCACACACCATTGTTTTTTTTAAAATGCTCTAGCAAAGCGCGGTGACGTACAACACGTACAACGGCACTATAAAGGGGAAGTTCCATGCGGATGACGCCACCCTTGGGGCTGATTCCGTGTTAGTAAAAGACGATTCACGCTTTTCTGTCTGTTACAGCGTGATGAATGTGCTTACTCCATTACGAACGGTAGTTTTACCTGAACGAGCGCTCCCGTCTCATAACTTGCTTCTGAGCATGCGCAGGTTTTTAACGTCGTTTTAGCCCACACACGATAATTTTTTACAACCCGAAAAACAACATAGTTTAAAACGTTGTTAAAAAATGCAGCATGTTCGGGAAAAAAAATTGTCAAGCCGAAAAATTATCGTGTGTACGCGGCATAACTCTTCGGGCTCCGGCTACTACTGAGTGGGGAGTAGAGGGAAGGCAGGGAGAAAAGCAGGCAGGCGGCTGGCCGGAACTTGAGCCAAGGCAGAAGAACATTGGAGCGGAGCTGGATGGGCATGCACCCGAAACTGACGAAATATTCCCTCCGTTCCGAACAGCACATGATCATCAGAAAAGGGACTGACTGTCTTTGAAATTGCCTCAGCCCCTGTTCAAATCCAATCCAGGGACAAAACCGGGGACAGACTTGGTCTGGGGACAGTGTCCTTAATCTGGGGACTGTCCCCAGAATCGGGGATGTCTGGTCACCCTATGCTAGGTGTTTCTCGAGCAGTGAACATTGGTGAACCTACTGTATACTGACCATTGACCTCCTCGCTGAGTATACATTTTTTGTACAGGTATATGTCCCCCATGCCTGGCTGTGTCCAGCTACCCATGCCCTTTTTTTAAACAAAAGTTTGCAATTTAGCTGCGACGTGATTGTAGCCGTATTAGTGCAATTGTGATAGAGAAAATTGAGTACTGTCCGTGATACTTTTTTTATTTGCACTAACATACAATTTTCCAGGACAAGCTTTCGGGGTATTACCCCTTCTTCAAGGTGAGTACTGCTTGGACCTTGAAGAAGGGGTAATACCCTGAAAGCTTGTCCTGAAAAATTGTATGTTAGTGCAAATAAAAAAAGTATCACGGACAGTACTCAATTTTCTCAATTTAGCTGTGAAAGGGCCAGAAAACATAACAAGATCCAGCTTTTAATAGATTTTAATAGGGTTCAGCTCTAGGTTTGTGGTTCACGGACTTCCTGCTGGATTCCACAAATGTCCTGCGGACAATGCTTTGCTCATCCCTACTTGCCACCTAACAAAGCAGTTTTCCCAAATACTGATTTAAAAACAATATATAAAAATGTATTCTTCCACTTACAGTCAATGACAATAGAAAGTGTCCCTTATTCTACATGTTTTTATCATTAGTCCAAAACCTTTATTTATTCCCTATGCCTCTACCTAGCGTATGATTTAAAGGGTTTGTTAATGTGCCTGCTAAACAATGAAGCAACAAGGCAAGCAGATTTTTCCTGTTAGTGAATGTAATCTTTTACCATTAAGTCTGATGAACAATTCGTCATAGAGTTAATAAATGCAGAGAGACTGCTTACAATTAATTCCTCCCAGAGATTTATTTCAATATAGGGACATGTTTTATTGACTCTCTAAAACTCAGAACCCAACCTTCTCTCACAGCATGTTATTAAGAAGCAATATATCTCTGTAGACTTGCGTAGTAATAAAACAATGCTAACTTTCTAGCCTGTATGGAAAGCTAAAGCAAAGTTTTATTGGTGCGTAGCTCTCAGTATTTACAGAACTTCAATGGAGACAGTGTTAATGCCCTCAATATGGGGGGGGGGTGCTTTGGGGCAGTGGTTGTCTTATGCGTCCCCCCACCCCAAAGCACCTTGTCCCCATGTTGATGAAGACAAGGGCCTCTTCCCGATAACCCTGGCCGTTGGTTGTTGAGGTATGCAGGCTTATCGGAATCTGGGAGCCCCCTTTAATAAGGGGGCTACAGATCTTGGCCCCCCACCCTATGTGAATGAGTATAGGGTACATTGTACCCCTACCCAATCACCTGAAAAAAAGTGTCAAAATTAAAACACACTACACAGGTGTTTAAAGTCATTTAAAGTAATTTATTAGGCAACTCCGGGGGTCTCTTCCGACTTCTTCTGCCCTCTCCGGCTCTTCTGCCTCCTCCACACTCTCTCCGGTTCTTCTCCCTCTGTCCAGTGTCTTCTGCCGGGTCTCCTCCACTATCTTCTGCTCTTTTGCCCGCTCTTTTGCTCACTGTCACCTGGTCTTCTCCGTTGTCTTCTTCCCTCTGCTCTTCTTCCGATGTTGACACAACGCTCTCTCCTGCTCTAATGCCGTGTGCACGGCGTGCAATGACTTATATTGGCATGGGGCAGGGTCACCGGGTGGTGACCCCACCCCTTCTGACATCACCGCCCCATTATGCCCCATGCACTCCCAAATCGTGAGACAAGTTGTATAAGTGTGAAAGGGGCCTAAGGGTTAGAACTCCCGTAAGGTTTTGATTGCTGTCTGTGTCCCCATTGGGCAGATTACCCGTCTCTAGCAAAGAAAGTGAAGGCAAGCCAAAATTTTACCAGAACTAGAGGTGAGTGGATATCTTCCAATGGGACAGTGGTCTGTTTATGAGGGAATATTCCTTAGCTTTGCAGGGTTCTCCACATACTTCCTGTTGTATCTACATTACAGAAAGTAGAGGGAAATCTCTCCCATAGGACACAGACAGCAAAAAATGTGTAGGCAGAGGCAGTCTGTCTGTACTCCCCAATGTAGGTGGCGCTCGACCACGGTGGCAATGTAGAAGGGGAAGAAAGTCATGAGGAACTTGGTTACATCATTAATCTGGTTGAAAAAAGAGACATGTCAATCCAGTTCAACCAACACATAAAAAAAAAGAAAACACATATACTGATAGAAAACCTCCATATATACAATCCTATACCCAAAGTTGATCCAGAGGAAGGCAAAAAAAAAACAATAAAGCATGATCCAATTTGCTCCAGCTGATCCCCCAACAGGCAATCAGATATTCCTTGGATCAATTTTACCTATAAGCAGGGCTTTTTTTTAGAGAATTGGTGCAGGAACTCCCCTACCCTTCTGAGTCACCCCTTGTCTCTGCACCCCACCCAACCCACCTTCCAGTACCATGCCTTTTAGAGAATATAGAATCAAGTATCATTTTGTGGTTCTAGGTAATTTGTATGAAATTTGTAAATGATAACAAGAAAAGCATTAAAATAGATCCCCTGTAGCTCCTGTAGCTAACAAGAAGCCTCAGCAAGAATAGAACCACCTCAACAATAACAGACTCCCAAAAGCCAGCATCAATAGACCCTCCAGCAACCAGTAACAATAGAGCCCTCCCTCAACAGTATATTACTGCCAGCAATGACTGACCCCCCCCCCCCCCCAGCAACATAAGAACCAACCCAAGCAACAATAGATCCCCCTCCAAGAACTATAGATCCTCCAGCACCCTTTGCAATTTCATACATTCAGCGTTCCTGCTGAAAAAAAGCACTGCCTATAAACATTAGTGTCCAGTTATATTATGTGCATCTAGGAAAGAATCCAGGCCTTTTATAACAATCTACCGAGATGCCAACTGCTCATCTGATCAAGATCTTAACCATTCCCTATCCTATCCTCCAATCCCTATTCTACCAGAAGCTTAAAATTTACAACCAGATCTACTGAAGCACACTCCTATTTCACTGATACTACTGTGATAATTGGTACGCCCTCACCATTCGAAGGAAAAATGCAAATCAGGGTTGGTCCTCAAAAGGAGGGCAGTAGGCTACAAAAGGAAAAGTGTCATTGGTTACTAAAATTTAGCAGACTGGCTCATTGCCTTTGTGGGGATACCCTGAAAACTGATCTTCAGTGATAGAGTCAATAGTTAAAATAAAAAAATAAAAAATCTGTTTTGGATAGAGTGTAGAGGTGTTAAATCTGCGACCCCGCTGGTAAAAATCACCTTCTGTAACTGTCCTGTTGACTGTTGTCATTAGCATAGAAAACTGGAAATGGAAAATTAAAAATGGAAATGTAAAAATTACCGTTGTTACCCATTGACAACTGTCTAGGAGGGGGTTTCCCCTGACTTCAGAAGGATCATTTCTCACTTCCTGTTGTGTCTCACTGTAAGAGGGATAGTAGCAGTGGCTGCTCTCACTTCTCATAAGCCCCACCCCTTATAGAATCCACCCACTCCGTCCCCTGTATTCCACTTGCTTCCACCTTTAGCCTAGGTTCACACTGCTGCGAATTCAAAATCGCGGTAAAATGCGCGATTTTACCATGATTTCGCGGCTGCGATTTTGCCGCGATTTGCCGCGATTTCGGCCGCAATTTAATGTAAATCGCGGCCCGAAATCGCAAAAAGTAGTACAGGAACTACTTTTTGAAATCGCAGATGCGGCGTCGCACTGATTAGGACAGTGCCATTGCCGACAATTGCCGCCGATTTGAGATGCGATTTGACATGTCAAATCGCATCTCAAATCGTTCCAAATTGTACCCAGTGTGAACCAGGGCATAGTGTCAGAAGTATACAGCCCCAGAATCACAGGACAGAGTATACAGCCCCAGAATCACAAGACAATGTATACAGCCCCAGCATCACAGGACAGAGTATATAGCTCAGCATCACAGGACAGAGTATATAGCTCAGCCTCACAGATCAGGGTATACAGATCAGCATTACAGGTAGGGTATATAGATCAGCATTACAGATAGGGTATATAGATCAGCATTACAGATACAGTATATAGATCAGCATTACAGATACAGTATATAGATCAGCATTACAGATAGGGTATATAGGTCAGCATTAGGTATATAGGTCAGCATCACAGATAGGGTATATAGATCAGCATAATAGATAGGGTATATAAATCAGCATTACAGATCAGGGATCAGCATCGCAGATCAGTGTATATAGATCATGATTATAGATCAGTATTACAGATCAGTGTATATAGAGCAGCATCGCAGAAAGGGTATATAGGTAAGCATCACAAATCGGGGTATATAGATCAGCATCACAGATATGGTAGATAGGACTGACAGCACTGCCAACCCCCCTCCCCCAGTGCGGGTCTTTCGACACCGACAGGATAGGGAGGGAGGAGGTGGCAGGGATAGGGGGGGGGATAGGGGGCACGGCGCCCGTGCACCCATAATGCATGGGCCACCACTGGATAGTAGGAAAGTCCAGTGAGAAACAAACAGCACAATGTTCCCTAATCCATTACAAAATTGTTGGTTTAGATATAAATTGAGCTCTAATTCATAAAAGCATAATTTTTAGTGCCATGCGTTACTTCTTCAATTTTTTATTGCACAGATCTGTTAAAGCAGCATATCAGTCTATAAATACAAAGGTTGTCACACTGTTTTTTCTCATAAAAATGATTGCCAACGTCTGGCAGGTGCTAACAGGTTATGTTTTTTAAAAAGTTTGTTTTAAAGAGAGCAGAAAAATGCCATTTGAGGTGGCAAAAAAGACTAATGAGATAAAATACTGATGTATGAGAAAGTGGATTTCAATAAATGTAGATGTTCTTTCTTATAAAAATAATGTCACTAAACTGATATAAATGTATAAAAAAATGTATGTGACATTACTTTGCTACCTGCTTGCTTCGAGCCAGTGACTCAGTATTATTAAAGTCAGGCACCTTTGAAGGAGGACAGTAATGGAAGTCCTCCAAGTTTCTTTCATGACAGGTTTTCATTACCCCACATTAATCTGCCTTAGTTCCCAGTTTTAACCACTTGACCTCCAGAAGATTTACCCCACTTCATGACCAGGCCATTTTTTTTGTTATACGGTACTGCATTACTTTAACTGACAATTGCGAGGTCATGCAACGCTGTACACAAATAGAGCTTTCTTTTGGTGTTATTTGATCACCTCTGCATTTTTTATTTTAGCCACCAGCCGACCAGACACCATCATTTTACTGCAGCAGTTCGGCCCTCTCCCGCAAATCGCCGTAGCTGTACACCAGCCCTTTAAACAGCTAGAGCAGGTGCGCACATGCGCCGGCTGCACGGCGGGGGAGTCAATGCACGTGGCCGGCAGTTGCGATGACAAACAAATCCCAGTTCTGTCAGGAGAGGAGAGACAGATCGTCTGTTCCTACTACTATATAGGAACAATGATTTGGCTTCTCCTCTAGTCAGTCCCATCCCCCCACAGTAAGTAATACACTGAGGGAACACACTTAAAGCGGTCCTCCACCCTAAAGTGGAGTCCCGCTGATCGGAACCCTCCCCCCCTCCGGTGTCACTTTTGACACCTTTCAGGGGGGAGGGGGGTGCAGACACCTGTCTAAAGACAGGTATTTGCACCCACTTCCGGCCACACGATACGGGCGAAAGACGGGCATTCCGTCACATCCCGTCTGTCGCCCGTTGTGTGCTGGGAACACTCGGCTCCCAGCACACAGCGTGTGAGCCAATCGGCGGGCGCAGCGCGACTCGCGCATGCGCCGTAGGGAACCGGGCAGTGAAGCCGCAGCGCTTCACTTCCTGGTTCCCTCAGCGTGGATGGCGGGGGGAGCAGCAGAGTGACGAGCGATCGCTCGTGCTCTGCTGCGATCGGCGCTGGACTCCAGGACAGGTAAGTGTCCTATTATTAAAAGTCAGCAGCTGCAGTATTTGTAGCTGCTGACTTTTAATATTTTGTTCCCATGGCACATCCGCTTTAACCCCTTGATCGCTCCCTAGTGTAAGGCTGCATTCACATCTGAGCGACAGCCGCGTTCGCGTGTAGCGGCGTATTTTGCCGCGAGTACAAAACGTTCACTTTTTTTTTCTCAAAGTCTTCCCATTGCTGTCAATGGGAAAACGCCTATGTCGCCTGAAAAAAAGGGTCCGGGACTTTTTTTCAGGCGACAGGCGTTCAGCGTCTATGAGATGTGAACCATCTCCATAGGCAGCAATGGGAATTCTCCCCTCAAGCGACAGAAGCGTCCGGCGTCGGGCGTTTTTTCGCTCAGGTGTGAATGGGGTCTTAAACCCTTCCCTGCCAGTGACATTTACACAGTGATCAGTGCATTTTTATAGCACTGATCTCTGTAAAAATGTCAATGGTCCCAAAAATGTGTCAAAAGTGTCCGATCTGTCCGCTACAATTATCGCCGACATAAAGAGAATAAAAATGCCATAAATCTATCCCCTATTTTGTAGATGCTTTAACTTTTGCACAAACCAATCAATATACGCTTACTGCGATTTTTTTTACCAAGAATATGTAGAAGAATACATATTGGCCTAAACTGATGATGAAATTTGTTGTTGGGTCCCGGGCTTCCCTTAGGTCCTGCTCCCCCCCTTTTTTTTGGGGTGAAGATGATGCACTCATGTGTATTTATGTGCCCTTTTCAGACAGCGTGCCAGATGATTTTAAACTTTGTATTACTTCTCCGTGATTGGCTCTTTTTATTTTAGCTCCAATTTTATCTGTTTGCAAACTGACATGCATCGCCCAATAGGGCTATAATTATTCCTGACAATTTTTTTGTAACTGCTGTAACCTTATTCATATTCTCAATAAAAATTTATTGAAAGAGAAATTTGTTGTTGTTTTTTTTTTTTTTTCATTTGGGGATATTTATAATAGCAAAAACTAAAAAATATTGTTTTTTTTCAAAACTGTTGCTCTTTTTTTGTTTATAGTGCAAAAAATAAAAACCACAGAGGCGATCACGTACCACCAAAAGAAAGCTCTATTTGTGGGAAAAAAAGGACGTCAATTTTGTTTGGGTACCACGTAGCACAACGGCGCAATTGTCAGTTAAAGCGACGCAGTGCCGAATCGCAAAAAGTGGCCTGGTCATTAAGGGGGCAAATCCTTCCGGGGCTGAAGTGGCTAAACAAAAAATGACTGACAATTTTGAAAAAACAACAATATATTTTTTACTTTCTGCTCTGAAATATACAATAAAACAAATGTAAAAAAACTAATTTCTTCAAAAATTTAGACCAATATGTATTTTGCTAGTTGTTTTTTGTAAAAAGAAATCCCAATAAGCGTATATTGATTGGTTTACGCGAATGTTACAGCGTCTACAAACTATGGAATATATTTATGGAGTTTTTTTTTTTACACTAGTAATGGCAGCGATCGTGGGCCAAATCCACAAAAGGGATACGACGGCGTAACTGCTGTTACGCCGTCGTATCCCTGTTCCTAACTATGGAACTGATCCACAGAATCAGTTTTCCATAGTAAGGCAGAAGATCCGACATGTGTAAGGGACTTACACTGCCGGATCTTAGGATGCAGTACCGCATCCGGCGCTGGGGGCATTTCGTGTCAAAATGGCGCCTCGGGTATGCAAATTAGCACTTACGGAGATCCACGAAGCTTTTCAGCTTCGTTTTTTCTCTGTAACTTTTAGTTTGCATACGCAAAATTAGGGCTGCTTTTACAAAGTGTAAACTGTTTACACCTTGTAAAAACAGACCTTTCTGTCCAGCGACGCGATTTTTTTTTTATTTTGAATTTTTTTTTTCGCGCCGTATCTTTTTTTTTCCCCGACGCAACTTTATTGACCCGTCGCAATCCACAAAGCTCGGCGTAACGTAATTTCGCGCTATGCACGTCGGGAAAATGACGTCACGAGCATGCGCAGTATGGCCAGCACGGGAGCGCGCCTAATTTAAATGGGAATCGCCCCCATGAAAATAGGAAAGCCTTGCGCTGGCGGAATTTAAGTTACACAGCACAAAATTTCTAGGTAAGTGCTTTGTGGATCGGGCACATAGGTAGAAATTTTAAGGCAGTGTAACTTAAATGCAAAAAATTAAGTTACGCCGAATCTTTGTGGATTTGGCCCCAAGGACTTATAGAGGGATTGTGATATTGTGGTGAACAATCGGACACTGACTGATACTTTTGACACTTTTTAAGAACCAGTGACACTAATACAGAGATCAGTGCTAAATATATGCACTGTCACTGTACTGATGACATTGGCTGGGAAGGGGTTAAACATCAAGGACAATCAAAGTGTTAACTGAGTGCCTAACCAGTGTTTTTGTGTTTTGTGTAAGGTGCTTTTACTAAGGAAAAATATTGATTTTGCTTCCTGCTTTGCAGGGAAACAAAATCAATTCCTTCCCCTCTGTCAGAACTGAGATCTGCCTTGTTTATATATGCAGATCTCAGTTCTGTGTGTATTACCGACGATCGGCAGGTGCCGGAGGACATCCATTGCCCGGCACCCACAGATCGGCTTCTGCTGTGAATAATCACAGCTGGCGAAGGCGCCCGTGCCCCCTGCAGGCAGAAGTGCAGAATCACGTATATATATATATATATATATATTTATATATATATGATTCTGCACAGGAGAGATGCCCTATGGGGCAGTCTTAAAGTGATTAAAGGAGAGCAGTTTTCATTTCACACAGTGCAGAGTGATGGTGTCTTTTGGAGTGTTTTCTGAATAACCCTGAATAGAACACTCCAGGATAGAAGAGCACTGCCACATGACTTGTCAAAGCTGGGTGACAGATTTTCTCCTCCTGACTGTTAGGAAGCCTCTCAGATCCTCCCATTATCCTTGTCATTTGAAGGTTAACAAGTCTTGCCACAAGTCCCTCAGCTCTGGGATTGGTCCATAGCACCTTATTTAAAGTGTTTAAGCCTGTACACCTGTTGATCAAGTGCAGGGTTGCAGACCGCCAGTAAATTTACTGACAGTTTGTAAAAATCAGTGATTTTCTTTACAACTGCCAGGAAATATCAGGGGCTGATCATTTCATGCTGTGTTGACTTTGTTTTGTTATAGGTATTGTCAGAGTTTCCATATCATGTTTACACTGTTTATATATTCACTGTGTTAGTTTTCAATAGTAGTTCTATAATTTCTCAGGTTACCAGTAAAAAATGTGCTCTGCCAGTAAATTTTCCATGTTTTTGTCAGTAAAAATGCTGAGGGAGGTTGGCAACCCTGATCAAGTGTGTTTTTTTCTTTGACTGTTCCTGCAACTGACCTTTGCTACACATACTCTTTGCTCTTCTGTCTGCTGCCTGCCCTGATATTAGCTACTTTTAACAGATATTTCTATTGTTCGCTGCCTGCCCTGACCTTTAATTTATTTCTCTTGGCTTCTTCCCATCCTGACCTTTGCTACATTTAACGAATATTTCTCCTGTTTGCTTCCCATTTTAACCTTTGCAGCTTTGAATAGATACTTCTTCTGTCTGATATCCATCCTGACCGTTGCTATGTTTATTAGATACTTCTGTCTGCTGCCTGTCCTGCCCTTTGCTACGTATAACAAATATTTCTCCTGTCTCCTGCCTATCCTGACCTTTGCTACATTTAACAGACATGCCTCCTGTCCACTGCCTGCCCTGACCATGGTTAAATTTAATGGATAGTTCTATTGTCCGCTGCCTGCCCTGATCTTTGATGTGTTTAACAGATACTTCTCTGGTCTGCTGCCCACCCTGACCTTTGTTACATTTAAAGGATGCTCTTCCTATTTGCTGCCTGCTCTGAATGTTGCTACATTTAATGGATCCTTTTCTTGTCTGCTGCCTGTCCTGACTTTTGCTATATTACTTGATTACTCGACTGTCTGCCCTGATATTTTGCTAAAAATGAAAATTACCGGCGTGCACATATCCACCAGTAGGCCTAGCAGCATTAAAATTATTGTAAAATCTTTTTTTTTTCCATAGAAAAATAACAAACATGTTATAATTACCTGCTCTGTTGCAGTGGATTTGCACAGAGCAGCTCAGATCCCCCTCTTCTTGGGTCCCTTCTCCGTGATCCCAGCCCCTCACAGCTCTGTGTGTCCATTCAGACATGGAGCCCCGACCCAGCCACACCCCCTATCTCCCCTGATTGATTAACTGGTTTTGATTGACAGCAGTGGGAGCCAATGGCACCGCTGATGTGTCTTAGCCGATTGGAAGGAAGGAAAATCTGGGATGACTGAGACACGTGGACATCGCTGGACAGAGAGGGACCTCAGGTAAGTATTAGGGGGTGCTGGAGAGGCTGCACACAGAAGACTTTTTTATCTTAATGCAAAGAATGTATTAAGATAAAAAAACTTCACAACCCTTTTAAGGGAATGAGTGCTGCTAAAGGTTTACGCTACACTTGCTGTACTTACTCTGACTGGAGTATGTGTGTTCTGACTTTACACCCACATGCTTTTTCAGTAGAATAAATCAGTCCTGAAGCAAGGAAAGCATGAAGCACATTTGTAAAGCACAAACATGTAATTATGTATATATTGTTTAATGACTTTAATGACTTTAAGGAAAGTGTAACACACGACCGTTGTTCATGACGAGAACATTTTTTTTAATTGGTTGTGAAAAACGGTCGTGTGTAGGCTCCAGAGCATTTTTCTCGATGAGAAAATTGGCCATTAAAAATTTAGAACCTGCTCTATTTTTTTCTGTCGTTTTTCACGTCGTCGTTTTTCTCGTCGTGAAAAATGGTCGTGTGTACGCTTTAATGACTGGGAAAAAAAACGCACATGCTCAGAAGCAAGTTATGAGACGGAAATTAGCATAATCAGCCCAAAGGGTGGCACCATTTGAATGGAACTTCCCCTTTATAGTGCCGTCGTACGTGTTGTACGCCACTGCAATTTGCTCAAGCATTTTTATCACGATCGTGTGTAAAATTTCAGTTTTTTTCAATGTTGATCAAATACACCAAAAGAAAGCTCTATCTGTGGGAAAAAAAATGCATACATTTTATTTGGGTACAGTGTCGCTCAACAGGGCAATTGTCAGTTAAAGTAAGCTGATGAATAAGGCAAGGCCATGCCTTCAAAACGCGTTCTGATTGGCCAGACAGCATGAATGGCTCCCCAGTTTGCAGCCCTGGACCACTCCCACCCAGAGACACACAGCCGGCGTCTCCATGAGGCTAATCGAGGCTCCAGCTGCGGCTAACACATGGTGCTCGTGGATTCCTCAATAGAGGCTTTCCGGCGGCCCTCGTGTGCTCCTGTGACACTGCATGTGGAAGTTTCCACCTGCTCTAGCACTCTGCAAGTGCACCAACATTTTTCACACAAGTTTTTAGTGTTGTTTTATACTTATATACTGGATAAATTCCTAAGCTGTTTAAAGGATTGGCTCTTCTCCTGTTGCTTGCAGTTAAAGTAATGCAGTGCCGTATAGTCAAAAATGGCCTGGTCATGAAGGGGGTGCAAATCTTCCGCAGCCAAAGTGGTTAAAGGGAGGAAAAAGCCAAGCTTTTTAGTTGTTATTAGAACAGGAGAAGAGGGGACATTTTTGGTGACAATTGTCTAAAACAGGGGTGCCCAACCTTTTGAAGGCCGAGGGCCACTTAACCACTTAAGGACCCATTCGCGCCCATATACGTTGGCAGAATGGCACGGCTGGACACAATCACGTACAATCACGTACCTGTACGTGTCTCTTTAAGCCCAGCCGTAGGGTCGCAAACGTGATGCCGGTGGCGCGCTCGAGACCCGATCCGAAGCTCCGTGATCATGCCCGCAGGACCCGCAGACCCGATTGCCGTCGGTGTCCCTCCGGCTTTCACATTGAGGTAGCTGGGCAGGAGTTTTTCAGGCGGTATAGCAGCGCTATTTTTAGCGCTGTACCGCCTGAAAAACTCCTCAGTGTGAAAGGGGTCTAAGTGGGAAAAAAAGGACGCCAATTTTGTTTGGGAGCCATGTCGCACGACCATGCAATTGTCAGTTAAAGCGACGCAGTGCCGAATCGCAAAAAGGGGCAAGGTCCTTAACCTGCATAATGGTCCGGGTCTTAAGTGGTTAAGCGACTTAGTAAATAGTTGCGGGCCACAATGAACGGAGTGGGCAGATGACAAGTCTGTGTCCAGTCTGCATATGTAAAGCAGACACAGACACTGCCCAATCTACTCTATGGGCCCTCTGATCCAATCAAATGGAAGGAGACGGATCCACGGATCCACTTTTTTTAGCAGATCGGATTGGAGGTAGGCGGGTGTAAACAGACAAAAATCTACCATTCCATAAAGGTGAATGAAGGGTCCGATTGGGTCAAACCGATCGAGTGAAAGGGGCCTAAGGCTGCTTTTACACTGATGGTCTGCGGTCTATCCACAGCGTGGGTGCTGCGCAGTGTACCTGTGGTTTTCCCGCCGGTTAGCTGCACTTTGCCATAGACGTCTATTATATCCTGCAGATGTAGTGCACTTTCTGAAAAGCCGCTTGCTTCCTCTACCACCGGCTTCATTCACAACACTGATGCTCTGGGATAGCAGGTCGGCAACCTGCAGTATGGGCTTGCCAACCAGCCATTCCAGAGCAGGTCGTCGCGGGCCACATCAGAGGGCTCCGCAGGCCACATCAGAGGGCTCCGCGGGCCACTGGTTGGGCACCCCTGGTCTAAAAGGAGATTTTCTTTGACATCTTGGCCCAGATTCTCGTAGGAGATACGACGGCGTATCTCCAGATACGCCGTCGTATCTCTGAGTCATCGTATCTTGGCGCCTGATTCAAAGAATCAGATACGCCAGAATTTGTATAAGATACGACCAGCGTAAGTCTCCTACGCCGTCGTATCTTAACTGCATATTTACGCTGGCCGCTAGGGGCGTGTACGCTGATTTACGCCTAGAAATATGTAAATCAGCTAGATACGCCAATTCACGAACGTACGCCTGGCCGACGCAGTACAGATACGCCGTTTACGTTAGGCTTTTCCCGGCGTAAAGTTACCCCTGCTATATGAGATGTAGATGAGGCGTAGCAATGTTAAGTATGGACGTCGGAACAGCGTCAAATTTTTCACGTTTTACGTTGTTTGCGTAAGTCGTTCGCGAATAGGGCTGTGCGTCATTTACATTCACGTCGAAAGCATTGGCTTCTTGCGGGTTAATTTGGAGCATGCGCACTGGGATACTTTCACGGACGGCGCATGCGCCGTTCGTAAAAAGCGTCATTTACGTGGGGTCACATTAAATGTACATAACACACGCCCACATCTTCCACATTTGAATTAGGCAGACTTACGCCGGCCTATTTACGCTACGCCGCTGCAACTTTGGTTTGAGAATACTGCATTTGCCTGTCAAAGTTGCGGAGGCATAACGTAAATAGGATACGTTACGCCCGCACAAAGATGTGAGCTTCTACGTGAATCCGGGCCCTTGTGTTTATTGAACAGGAAGTGACAGCAAATCTCCCCAATGGGACATTAGAAAAAAAACAAGAGTTTTAACTAGTATTTGTTTTTTAGAAACTGAAAAAATGACTTCATATTTATTAAAAATAAAAATATATATTAATATTGACCTAACAAATAAAGCAAATAAAACATACATGTTTAACACTTTTACAGTATGTTATGTCCTTTTTTTGGTGATCTCCTAGGTTTTTTTTTTATTATTTCCAGTTTCGTGGCTCTTACAAAGAGGAAGTCATGTTGTATAAGTCTAATAGTTTTCTCCAATATTCCACAAGCCGTTTATCTCTCTTTTCCATGATTAAGGACATTCATGTTCTTACAGCAGAATAAATATTTCCAGAAATGTAATATCTCAGAAATGCAAGCTGTGTGGAGTAAGCAGAGGTCATGAATTGAATGCCCACTGACACTGTTCCTCGTAAATGTAAATTACATAATGCTCTTATAACTGTCATGTGCTGAGCAGTCATTCATTTCTATGTTTGTAGTAATATAATCTCATTATACATGACTTGCTTGTAAAAACAGCAGATGGGCCTCTCTTTACTGTCACTTCCAGACCCGGGGTCATTGTGATACCAGTTACCTGGCCCACCTCTCCGAACAAACCGCAATGTGGCTTTTCTCTGTGCCCTGAACTCTTGTAAAACATTTTGTATCTGGAAGTTATTAGAAACCCCCATAAACAGATTTTTATCTAAACTGAGAGATTACATCAATGGAAATGGAAAAGTTCTAAATGTATTAGGAAGCATTTTATGGCATGGCATGGGAATGCATTGTTAAGGTTAAAATGCCATCTTTTACTGGCTGCATTTCACTGTCACTGTACAGAAAATGGTTTTGTGATGTACATAAAGCAGATTTTTTCCTTTTAACCCCAGTGGAACCCTTAAAAAAAAGGAATATAATAAGGGAAATAAGGTTTTAGGGAACAGCTGCTAATACTAATTTATCGGGGGGTCAATGGAAAGAAAAACAGCTTAAGAGATCATTGGTGTCATGCCGCTGGCTTTGCCAAGTGGAGTTAGAACCAGAACCATGCAGGCACCATAAGGTAGGAAGTTATACAGCTGCAGCTCAAGCTAACCCCAACAACCTCTGTAGGAACCTTATGCCGCGTACACACAGTCGGAAATTCTGACAACAAAACCGTGGATTTTTTTCCGACGGATGTTGGCTCAAACTTTTCTTGCATACACACGGTCACACAAATGTTGTCGGAAATTCCGAACGCCAAAAAACGCGGTGACTTACAAGACGTATGACGGCACTATTAAATGGAAGTTCAATACCAGTCGTGTTAGTAGAAGTTTGGTGAGAGACGATTCGCACTTTTCAGCCTCCTGCTTTTCAGTCCGTTACAGTGTGACGAATGTACCATCTCGATTGCGAGCGCTAGTTTTACCAGACTGAGCACTTCCGTCTCGTACTTGATTCAGAGCATGCGTAGAATTTTGCGCGTCAGAATTGTCCACACTCAATCGGAATTTACCAGAACGCATTTTGTTGTCGGAAAATTTGAGAAGCAGCTCTCAAATTTTTGTTGTCGGAAATTCCGACAGCAAATGTCCAATGGTGCCCACACACGGTCGGAATTTGCGACAAAAAGCTCCCATCGAACATTTGTGGTCAGAAATTTCCGACCGTGTGTACGCGGCATTGGAGCGAGATGATTTTTGATTGGGATGATTGAGCCTAATTCCGCGTACACACGATAATTTTTCGGCATGAAAAAAAAATGATGTTTTTTGGCATGTAGAAAAAACGACGTTTTTCCAACTTCATCATTAAAACGACGTTGCCCACAAACTATCGTTTATTAAAATTGATCTAGCAAACTGCGGTGACGTACAACACGTATGACGGCACTACAAAGGGGAAATTCCATGCGGATGACGCCACCCTTGGGGCTGCTTTAGCTGATTTCTGTTAGTAAAAGACGATTCGCGCTTTTCTGTCTGTTGCAGCGTGATGAATGTGCTTACTCCATTACGAACGGTAGTTTTACCAGAACGAGCGCTCCCATCTCATAACTTGCTTCTGAGCATGCGCTGGTTTTTAACGTCATTTTAGCCCACACACGATCATTTTTTACAACCCGAAAAACGACATAGTTTAAAACGACGTTAAAAAAATGCAGCATGTTCGAAAAACAAATCACAATCATTTTAAATAATTTTTTTTTTAAAACAACGTTTTTTGGTCGTGTGTACGCGGCATAAGGCCTCATGTACACTGCTGCTGGTAAAACTGCTCCTGAACTCTCCTCTATGTTATCTTATCAGTACATATACACAGGGTCGTTTACAGTAGTTTCTAGGCAGTTGAGTTTAGAGGCTTTTGGAACGCCAAAAAAATGGGTTCAGAAGCTGAGTTTAGAGGCATTTCAAGCGCCAACCGCTTCTAAACGTGGCTAAACATGGTAACTCAAAGTCTTCCGGGCCCGTGGGCAGGCTCCCGCAAAAGCTAGTGCACGAACCAATGTACCAGTATCGTGAAACTAGAGGCACATTATATGATTGAATTTAATCTATTTTTAATCATTTTTAAAAGGAATCAGTTAACTTTTATGTCTCTATACCCTGTAAACAGTCATTTCAGAAAAATATTTTTTTTCCTTTAGTGACCCTTTAAACCCTAAAATCCCTAACTCCTGGGTTGTGTGCTGGCACGGGCACCATTCAAGGAACGCGTTGCATTTTTTTAGAAGACACTTTGGGGGTTATTTACTAAGACTGGAAAGTGCAAAATCTGGTGCAGCTCTGCATAGAAACCAATCAGCTTCCAGGTTTTATTTCCAAAGCTTAATTAAATAAGCTGAAGTTAGAAGCTGATTGGTTACTATGCAGAGTAAATATCCCCCAATGTATTAACTGAGAAATTCTAAGTGTTCTCTGAATGGTCCCAACAGGGTACCCACTTTCCACGGGCCCTGGAGGCTACCCAGATTGCAAGCAATTGTACTGCAAGTTTGAAAATGACTTGCTAAGCTGTTGGTAGACTTCACAAGTTTGTTGCATAATTGCATGACTAGTGTGGTCCAGAAATACCCACCCTTAAACCTGTTATACCACTTCTACTCCCATCCCACACTTTACTTTGTAAAAATGGCCTATTTATTAAAACAATGTAGGGTAAAAACTCCACTTCGAAAATAATCATTATAATAACATATAACATCATTATAACAGTCTGTTGGTCTTTTCTGGCAGCCCCCCGAACTCAAACGTCTATAATCAATACACTGCGGGCCCATAACACATTAGGCCTCCAGCCGTGTAGTCCACTCGGAGACAAACCCCGCCCGCAGTGCAACCATTACGTTATTCCAGCAAACCTTTTTTTTTTTCTCAAACAAATGTTTTTATTGAGCATATATATATAGAAAAAAGAACAGTTTACAGTCTCCAGAGCATATTCACATTGAAAATCACATGGGAGAGTACACATAAAACAAAACTTTGTACTACATTCAAAACTCTGCATCCTGGTAAAATTCCCTGGAACAAATCCCGTCTCCTCCCCCTGCGGGGCTTATAAGGTTGCTCCCAACCCGGCTGAAAAGGGTTCTAAAATAACCTGTCGTATACCAAATCTATTGGGGCAAGTCCAGGAGTGTCAAGCCACTGGGCCCATAACTTCTCATATTTGCCGCTAGTCCCCCGTCTCTGATACACCACCTTCTCCAACCTCAGAGTAACTCCCATTTGTTTAACCCATTCCTGCACTGTCGGTGGTTCAGTGTCTTTCCAGTGTCTCAGTATTAACAAGCGGGCCTGAAACAGAGCTCTACCTATAGCCTGCCTGGGTATATCCTCTGCCAGGAGACCCTCCGTAATCCCCAGGAGACACACCTTGGGCTCCAAAGGAACCTGAGCTTGGAAGGCCCTGTTAATCGTATCCACCACCCCTGCCCAATACAGATGGAGCTTCGGGCACCGCCACAGGAGGTGAATGAGATCTCCATGGTCTCTACAGCATCTAGTACAGCAGGGGTCTACCCCCAGTCCCATCCTCGCCAGCCTGGCCGGCGTGTAATGAACCCGTAGGAGTATGTACAGCTGTGAAAGTCTCTGTGCCACGTTTAGGGAGCAAGCGGGAACCGCCTGCAAGGCCTCTTCCCACTGCTCATCCTCAAACGCTCCTACATCCTGTTCCCACCTCGCCACCGCCTTGTGAGGGGCACCTGGTAAAAAAAGGTTGAGCAGCATAGCATAGCAGCTGGATATAAAACCCTTGTAGGAGGACACATCCGATAGGTAATTAAAGACCGGTGCCACATTCATGACCCATATGTCATCTTCCCGTTGGGCTTCATATGCATGTTTGAGTTGTAGGTAGTAAAAATACATGGAAGTCGGGAGTTGAAAGTCAGCTCTGAGCTCAGCAAAAGGTCTCAGTCGTCCTGCCCTTACAATGTGTGTCATGAGGGATATGCCTTGTTGTTTCCACCTTGAACCATACGGTATTTTCGCTATCTCACGGTAGTGTAAGTTGTCCCATACGGGGCTATATTTAGTGTACCCAGTCACACCCTGCATCATCCTGACCTTGTTCCAGACTTTCTGCATGAGTGCATATGTGGGAAACCGTTTGTTGGATTTCGCGTATCTCAGGGCCTCTAGTCCTTCTATCACTTCCCCCCCGGTCGTGAATCTGAGCAGTGGAACCGATGAGTCCCTCAGATTCAGCTGGAGGTCCTGTTGAGGGCCACCCACCCTCGCAATATGCTGCGCCTGGGAGGCCAAATAGTAAAGCCAGGGATTGGGCAATGCCAATCCACCGGCCTCTTTTGGACATTGCAGTTGTTCAAGTTTAACCCTGGGGGGTTTTGCTAACCAGATTAAAGAGCGGAAAATAGAATTAATGATTCTGAACTTTTTGAGAGGGATGACCATCGGGGAATTGTGCAATATATATAGTAATTGTGGCATAAGGATCATCTTTATCAAGTTCACCCTCCCCACCGGTGACAATTTAAGTTTGCTCCACACCTTGACCCTGTCCCTACAGCGATTAAGCAAGGGGGTGAGGTTGAGTCTGACATAATCTAGCGGGCATGCGGTAACCTGGACACCGAGGTACCGAAAAGATTCGGAGACCGGGATGTCTTGAATAGTATGTATGGGTAGGAGAGGCCGTCGATCAAGCAGCAGCAACGAGGACTTAGTCCAATTAATGGTCAGGCCCGAATATACGCCAAACCTCCGGACTACCTCCATGGCCTCCGTCAATGACCCGGTCGTGTCCCCAAGAAGCAGCATGGTATCGTCGGCGTATAACATAATTTTCTCGTGTAGGTCCCCAAAATGGAATCCATGAATTTATGGATCCGCCCGTATCATGACCGCGAGAGGCTCAATGGCTAGGGCAAAGAGGAGGGGCGACAACGGGCACCCCTGTCTCGTGCCCCTGTGCAGGTCGAAAGTGCGCGACACCCTACCACCCTCCCTTATCGTCGCCACCGGGGATGAGTATAGGAGTTGGACCCAAGAAATGAATCCCTCTCCAAACCCAAATTTTCGCATCACCGCCCAAAGATATTCCCATTCGATGCTATCAAACGCCTTGTGTGCGTCGAGAGACAACAAAGCTCTGTCCCCCATATTATCCGCCTGGGATTGCATATTAAGAAAGAGTCTCCTCAAGTTTATAGCCGTCGATTTCTGCGGCATAAACCCTGACTGGTCAGAGTGAATAATAGTGGATATGGCACCATTCAACCTGACCGCCAGGACCTTGGCGAGAATCTTTACATCATTCTGCAACAGGGAAATTGGTCTGTAGGATCCTGGGTCAAGCGGGTCCTTGTTGGGCTTTAGGATCAGGACAATGTTTGCTCTGGTCATGGACGTGGGGAGAGTGCCCACCTCCCTTGCGGCATTGAACACCTTCAAGAGATGTGGAAGCATCAGTTCCCCGTATTGTTTGTATATCTCCACAGGGAGACCATCGTCTCCAGGGGCCTTCGAATTTGGGAACAGGCTGGTCGCCATCTGTAATTCCCCCAGGGTCAGGGGTGCCTCCAACATCTCCCTATTGGAGACAGATAGTTGTGGCAATTGGACTGGGTCTAAATATTCCCTCAGCGAATCCAGGGAATACGTGCTCCTGGATCCATAAAGGGACGAGTAGAACCCGACCAGTTCAGCAAGAACCTGGTCAGGGGAGTTCACCACCCCCCCCCCCAGAGGCACGTAGCGCACCTATGGAGGGAGACAACTGCTGGGCGTGGGCAATGGTGGCCAACATGCGACCAGTGTGTTCACCCTCCTCATAAAAAGCCGCCTTTTGAAAAAATCTTTTCCTCTCTGCCCCCGTGACCCGGTACAGAGCGTCCTGCGCCGAGAGCCACGCCTCCCTATTTGAGTCCGAAGGATCTGCAATGAATGTGGCCTCTAAGTTCTCCGCCATCCGTTCTATCCCCTCCCTGTGTGCATTCGTCCTCCCCTTAATAGCCTGGATCTCCTTAATAAACAAGCCCCTCAGGACAGCCTTGAAGGCCTCCCAAGTGACCGCTATATTGTCCGTGTCAGTATGCAGACGCCAGTACTCCTCAATGCTGGCCTCAATGTGGTCGTGTGATGGGAAAAGGCTCAGCCAGAAGGCGTTCATCTTCCACGGGGCCTTGGCCACCGCAGAAGGGGGACGCACCTCCAAGGACACTATCAGCGGGGAATGATCAGAAACACTTCGTACCCCATAAGTCATCTCTGAGATGTATTTTTCTGCAGCATGTGAGCACAGGCACAAATCAATCCTAGACAGGGACGAATAACTTTTAGAAAAACATGAGAATTGTTTGTCCCCCGGGTGTCTAGCCCTCCAAGGGTCTCTCCAGCCCACCTCCTCCGCCAGCTTTCTAAGAGCCGTCCGTCTCGTCCCACTCCCATCCCCTCCCGGCGGATGCTTATCCACCAGGGGGTCCATGTAGCAGTTGAAGTCCCCGAAGGCAAACAATGGCACCTCCGGGAACCTCACCTGGAACTGAACCAGAGCCCTCAGTACCTGGTTATTGTAAGGGGGAGGCACATATACAAAAGCAAGAATACATTTAAAGGCAAACAGCTTGCATAAAAGAAAAACATATCGCCCATCATCATCTATATCAACATGTAATTCCTCATAATCCAGTGAGCTATGCACCAGTACACTCACACCCCTGGAGTACGAGGTGTGAGTGGAGTGGTACACCTTCCCCACCCACCGATATCCCATACAGGAAACAGAGTCAGGGGTCAAATGAGTCTCCTGAAGGGCACAAATGGCAGGGAGCTGTTTTCTCATCAGGGACGAGACCATAGTCCTCTTCAGCGGGTCTTGCAGACCCCTAACATTCCACGATAATACAGTTACCGTCGCCATCAGGGGGGTTGTTGCATGCCACCAGACTGGGAAAAGACTCCTCGACTCCCTCCACCCGCCACCCCCTTAGTAGAAAAAGCCGTGGCGGACCTCAGGACTCGTAGTAGGTGCAGGTTGGTCAACCAAGTGTAGAGGGAAGAGCACGATCTCCCATGAGAAAAAATATAAAAAAGCAGAAACAAGTCAAAAAAAGCTCTGGAGAAAATTGAACCAATGTGCTGGACATAAATACACAGCCGTGTATCAGGGCATTTCGCCAGTTTCTTCCGTCGCAGGCCCACCGCCCGTGAGGGGTGTGTGCCCATCTGCCCACAGGACCTTTGTAAACTCAAACTGCGGGGTGCCAACTGGCAATCCCGAAAACCTTGGGACAACAGGTCCCTGCATTCTTCCAGGTAGGTAGCACCAGTGGCAACGGCCACTGCTCCCCTCATTGCTGGGTGCAATAATAACAGCATTTCCGAACTCGCATTTCAGAGCAACAAAGAAAAAGGATATTGAGTGTTTCCGGCAGGGCCCTCATCCGAGGGACAACATAGGCAGTGCATGAGCTAATGGGCCATAGAGTCAGTCATCTTCCGCAGGAGGCCTCCTCACCTGGCGTAGTGCCCCCTCATTAGCGTCCAGCCAGTCTGAGGCGTCAGCAGGGTGTTCAAAAAAGTGGGCCTGACCATTCAGAATTACTCGAAGTCTTGCAGGGTATAACATGGCATATGGGGCCTGCACCTTCTGCAGGCGTTTCTTAATTTCTGTAAACCGGGCACGGCTCTTCTGTACTGCAGCCGAGAAATCCGGATAGAATGAGACCCGGGTACCATTGAACTGGACATTTCTCTTTTCCCTGGCCAGCCGCAGTATTATTTCTCTGTCCCTGTAATTCAGGAGTCGGGCCAGGATCGGGCGGGGGGGATTGCCCGGCGGGAGAGGCCTAGTTGGCACTCTGTGGGCCCTCTCGACCGCGTATAAGTGTGTAAAAGCGTCCTTGCCGAACACCTCAGTCATCCACTGCTCCACAAACTGTGTGGGGTCACGGCCCTCCACCTTTTCTGGCAATCCAACAATGCGGACATTATTGCGTCTAAGGCGGTTCTCAAAATCCTCTGCACGCATATCAACCGCTCTGGCAAGCCTTGAGGTGCTCTGGGTTTCTCTAATCAGGGGGGGCAACTTATCTTCCAGGTCACTAATCCTCCCCTCCGCTGCCGTGGTCCTCTCCCTCATTTTCTGTATGTCATGTCTGATCAGGCCCACCTCCTCCTCCACACTTCCAAATCTGATCCGTAGGCCATTGACAGAAGCTGTACATTTATTCACAGCCTTTAGTATTACAGCAAGCGTGGGCTGATCTCCCTCCTCTGTTTCAGGCTCCTCAGTATCCCACTGCAGGCTGGAGCTGCTCTCAGCATGTTCCAAGATGGCCCCTGCTCCCTGGACATTCTCCCCCTCCTCCATCTCAGTGTCACTGTGGGGGGCACAATCGTCTATGGGCTGCGCGTTCACTCCCGGGGGTTTCCCTGCCATTTTCTGGGCATAGTACCTCATATCTTTGGGGGGGGGGTCCCCGGAGCTCTCCTTGGCCCTTTTCAGGGGTTTACTCACTGTCTCCTTTGCTCTGTCCCCTCCGCGCGCCTTCTGTGCTGATGGCGGGGCGGCGCCATCTTGGATTTCAATCCTCGGGCCTTCTTGTCTCTGTCCCCGGGTCATCATGCCCTCCAGGAGTGAACCGATCAGCGCAGGGTGATGGGAGAACGTTCCCCTGCCCTCCTGGGCGAAAAAATCCGGGTGTAATAGGTGCCGGAAACCGGATAATAGCAGGATCAGTGCGGAGCTCTGTGAACCTGCGTCTGTTCACATGCCGTGCTGGCCACGCCCCCCCATTCCAGCAAACCTTTAGCTGGAATACACTGGAGGGGCACATACCAATGAGCCCCCCACCCCCTTTTCATCACATTTCTTACCGCCACCTTAAAAGACCAACAGACAAACACCGCCATTTCACAGCTGTCATGACGACCCTTGTCCAATGCACCTGCAAAAGAAAAAACACACGGCAACACGCAAAATATACACAGGGAGGGAGGGTGGGAAAAACTGCCTCCTTCACTAACTAAACCTGCGAACTGCTCCCCCTCTGTTCCTGCCTCTCATATTTATATTGCCACTCCCCCTCTGCCTTTTCCCTTCCTTCTCCACCCCCCAGCAAATTAACTCCTGTGTGTCCTGCACACTCTGTCATGCCCGGCCCTTCACTATGGTGTTTCTTCCTTTTGTTCCGGGCCTCACTGCAAGTCAGCGTTGCATGACTCCAGATCAGCTTTCCTGGCAAACATTCTCCAAGTCTGCTGCAAGTTCTGCTTCAGTTATGTTGTGCAATAGTCATCCCACCACAGGGGTCACCGTGACTTGCAGAGCTCTTGCTATAGACTCACCACTGCAACTTTGCTCTTGCTGGAGACTTGCCACCCAAATTTGCTACAAATTGGAAAAGTGTCAACTAGAACTTGTGCTTCAAGTGCTCTGCAAGTGCCAGTAAAAATGTGCAGCAAGTTAATAGACTTACAATTCAACACTGCCACAAATGTGTGGCAAATTATCCATGCTATCTGGTGGGGCTGCACGATTTATCGTGAAGAATCTAAATCACGATAATTTTCCCTTCGGGATCTTGAAAACAGCATGCCACAATCTTTCTAACAAGTGCAGCGAGTTCTCATAGCTTGAAAAACAAAATCCAGGCAGCCTGCCAAGTTTTAATACAACACAAATAAGTATAAACAAAGTATCTTTTCATTCTTTTATCAAAGGAAAGAACTTTGGGATGTTGATGAAGGAAGTTTATCCATTTAAAGACCAAACCTTTTCTGACATTTGTTGATTACAATAAAAAAATCATTATTTTCTGCTAGAAAATTACTTGGAACAACCAAACAGAATATATATTTTTTATGTCACACCATATTTGCGCAGCAGTTTTTCAAATGCATTTTTTTTTTTAAAATATGCACTTTAACCTGCCTAGCGGTATTCCTGAGTCTGGCTCGGGGTGAATTTTACATACAAAAAGCAGTAACCCCGAGCCAGACTCGGGATCGCATTGCAGGATACAGGGGAAGTTACTTACCTTGTCCCTGGACCCTGCTATATCCCCCGCTGGTGACTGCCGAGTGCCGCCGAGCTCTGTGACTCACGGGGCGGAGTTCGGCGCCAAATTCAAAAAAGTAAAAACACAGTATAGATAAAGTATACTGTAATCTTACAGATAACAGTACTGTATCAAATAATTACACACCCCCTTTGTCCCTAGTGGTCTGGCCAGTGTCCTGCATGCAGTTTTATATTATAAAAACTGTTCTTTCTGCCTGGAAACTGGAGATTGTCCATAGCAACCAAAAAGTGTCCGTTTACATCAAAAGTGGTTTTAGAGCAGCTGAAAAACAGCGATAATAAATTAGAATCCCTTGCAGAATTGAGCGATATCGATTTGTGGGAAAATTTGTCATCAAACACTAAAAGTAATGACAGCGACAATTCTGCAGCTGAGCAAATTTCATTGTTTTTGATTTGATTATATTATTGATTAATTATTATTATTTGTTATAATTATTTATAGTTATTTATTATATCATAATTTATGATTTTGTGTTTCAAACTTTATCATACCCGGGATGTCTACTAGACTCTTGTTTGGACAGATTTAAGTGAGTTATTCCTAAGAATTGCAGGCCTACAGTATAAAACGCCAAATTTCCATGCAAAACAATTGTACCGCTTTCAGCACCAAAAAACAGAAAGAATCATACCGCCAGGGAGGTTAATGAAATAATAAAATAAAATAAAAAAACAGCAAATTTAGCCCTTTTTTTATACTGTGAAAGAAGATGTTACACTGCGAGAATCGTGATCTCTATTCTAAGCAAAAAAATTGTGATTCTCATTTTGGTCGGAATCGTGCAGCTCTACTATCTGGGTAGCAGCAATCACTGTAGTAGCAGTGCCTACTACAGTGATTTCAAGCTTCCACCTGGATCCCACAGGACTAAAATACACATACTTACTGTAGATAGGTTCCAGCTTGGACCTAAGCAACTATGCAAAAAAATCCATACCTAAACGTCAGCTTTAATAAGTCTATTAAAATCTTGTATAAAAACTGTATTCAAGTGCCTTCTCTCATTTTATGTTTCCCTATTGATCACACAATGCAATATTTTAGCATAATAAAAGGCAGAACATATTTAACGCATCCCCGCAGTGCTTGTTTTCGGCTTTTCTCTGCATCTTTGTCAAATCTCACTTGGTTACCACTTGTAAAACCAGCCAGCCGTCTGTGTCAATAAAGCCAGTGAAAGGAAGATGCAGCTTTCTGTACAGGCCTTAGTGAGACGCAGCAGATATAAAGACGGTTTCAGGAAAGCCCACTCTCAGAGAAGCAATAGTATAATAGCATTCTTTGCTATTTAACTAGGTATTTCTGCAGCTTCATAAAAAAAAGAAAGAAATTGTGATTGTTGTTAGCATAAGCTTTTCTTTTCTTTCTTTCTTTTTTTTCAATAAAAGGTATAAGGGACAAGAAACAGGATAAATACAACAACAATACAAAAGGAATTTAAAGAGCCCATAAACCCAATTGCTATTGTCTAAAGCAAGATTAGGCAGCTGCCTCCAGAAGCAATGGATATCACCTGTCACAGCGGAGGCCCCACACTGTATCTTTGGCCCCCACACTGACCACACTGTACCTTTTGCTCTAAAATTAGCTTTTATACAAGAAAAAAAATCCATTAGGTAAAATTTTTCAAATTATTGCTTTTCAAAGAAACACATTCATTTATTTATTGAGTGTTGTGGGCCGCCCCGATATAAAAGTTGAAACATAAATGTGACACTCATGATCAACATCAGTACTGTGTAAATTGAGAAAGAAAAAGAAAGAAAATTGGACTATATAGGCCAAACAAAGAGTACAGAGACCATATATAAAATCATAAAGTTTTATTATACATTATATTTTTTTTAAATGTCATACACCATTTATGCATATTTATGGTTAAAAGCAACTATATAGTTCTGCTTATAGGATTAACTGTATATGTTCATGTAGCGGTTTCCGCTTAGCCTGCTCACGGCCTTGATCCTCCCACAGGCTGCTGCTAGGGCACAGGCACTGACAGGTTCTGTGAGGGACACAGGCAGAGCTGCGAGGGGGAATTCCCCTCTCCCTCCCCTCCTTGCATTAAACGGTATGCAAGCGTTTTTTTTTTTGTATGTTTTTCTGTTTGTTGGTTTGTCTTAAACCTAATAAAAATATCTTTAAAAAAAAAAAGACTAGCTCCCCTCAGAAGAGAGTAGAGAGATAACAATTGGCTTCCTGGGAGCTAGAGAGAGACCACAAGGTGAGGAGAAGTCCGGATGCAGGAGAAGAGGTGCTGCCATCCAGGGTTGGTGTGCTGTTTCATGCCACAGATTTATGGCCAGTTGTAGACATCCCACCAGAGAGGGACCCAGGTGCATCTTCAGGCTTATCTCCACTGTCATTGTGGGTGTTCCTGTAGTGTGGTAGCTACCTGAAAAGCTTGCCTGCCAGGACATCTCCTTTGGGCCTTGGTCACGGGATTGGTGAGCGGGCACTTGCACACCTTTTGGGTACAAACAAGGACACTGCATGCAGACAACGTTGCTTTTCCCTTTGCCTACACCTGTAGAACCTGTCACACTTATGCCGCGTACACATGGTCGTTTTTTGTCTTGTAAAAAAAATAGTTTTTTCTCATGAAAAAAAAACGACGTTTTTCAAACTTCATTTTAAAAAACGACGTTGCCTAAACACCATCGTTTTTTCAAAATGCTCTAGCAAAGCGTGGTTACGTTCAGTACATACGGCGGCACTCTGTTCCATTCAAGCTCGCATCATAACTTGTTTCTGAGCATGCGCGGGTTTAAAAACGTTGTTTAAAACGTCGTTTTAGCCCACACACGATCATTTTTTATGACACAAAAAACGACGTTTTGAAAAACGACATAAAAAATTGAAGCAAGTTTGAATTTTTTTTTGTCGTTTTTCAGAAGACATAAAAATATGTTTTCCCCACACACGGTCATTTTAAATGACGTTTTTAAAAATGTTGTTTTTTTTCATCTCAAAAAACATGTATGCGGCATAACACCCTGTTAAGCAGTCGCATTCTCCGCCTTGCTTACCTGGATACTGCCAGCATACTTCCTTTTTACGCTACCAACCATGACACCTTAGTGTACCAAAGTAGCTAGCTGAAGATTCAAGGTCTTCATTCTTACGAGGGACTGCAACCCATTTCCCCTCAAGGGACTGAAGTCTCTGGTGCCATACAGGCACACACATACACCCAGGGCTCAGGATATATAGTGAATGAGCGGAGTAATCTGACTTGGGAGTTACATTATTGGACACTGAACTATGTACAGTGCTTACAGTTCTCTGGGACAGTGGTGTCAGGGGACAGAAGGGAGAGGTCTGACAAATGAAAGGGTCATTCCTCTGCCCTTCTCCTGCCTGGACTCATAGAGCCCTACTTTCATACAGCAATAGATATTGAAATGCTTTACAAATTTCAATGCTGATTTAGACATCCTCATGTGTCGGCATGTTTTTACCAAATTAAGCCTCATCAGGATGCATGAAAACAGCACAGCAGTCATCTAAAGAAAGACAATAACACTTAAACAAATAACTGTATAAATTATAACACAATATATCAGTGCGTTCATTGCGTGGGACATACCTCAGCATCAAAGCACCAACATTCCGAAAATCCCCATGGCGGGCTGCGGAAAATCTAGGTGAACCAAATGGGATACAGGAACACACAAGGTAAGTCTTATTGTTTCTTTATGAAAAAGACTGTGGGGTAATATATACTGTATGTCCTTACAATGCAAAAAACATCATGGAGACTAACAGTAAGTAGACAGCAACTCCCTATAACTCCCTCACATAAACAGATAATATTGAGCAGGTCCCCATTTGCCACCACAACACCCCCTTTTGCTGCCTAAACAGCCCTGACCCATCAAGGCATGGACCCCACTAAACCTCTGAAAGTATACTGTGGTATGTGGAAGATCCTCTACATCTTGCAAGTTCCAAAATGGGGCCTCAATGGATCAGACTTGTTATTCTAGCACATCCCACAGATGCTCAATTGGATTGAGACCTTCAGAATTTAGAGGCCAAGTCAACTCCTTAAACAAATTTTTGCGTTCCTCAAACCATTTGTGAACCACTTTTGCAGAGTGGCAGGGCTCATTACCCTTCTGAAAGAGGTCACTGCTATCAGGGAGTGAGTACCATTTCCATAAAGGTGTTTACTAGGTCAGCAACAATGTTTAGGTAGGTGGAACATGTCAAAGTAGCATCCACATTAATGCCAAGACCAAAGTTTCTTTGCAAGGCTTTGCCCAAAGCATCATGCTTCTGCTGCTGGCTTGTCTTCTTCCCCTTGATGCCATCTCTTCCCCAGGTAAGCGACACACATGTACCTGGACAGCCACATGATCCAAAAGAAAACTTGATTCATCACAACAGGCCACCTTCTTTCATTGCTCCGTGGTCCAGTTTTAATGTTCTATGAGCTGGGAATTTTCTTTGGTTTTGGCGTTTGAAAAATGATTGCGCAAATACCGTGCAAGATAAAAAGTTGCAATGACTGCCATTTTTTTTCCCTAGGGTGTCTGCTAAAAAAACATATATGGGGCCAGATTCAGGTAGATCGGCGCATCTTTGTTCCGGCGTAACGCATCTCATATGCGCTACACCAACGTAAATCAGTGAGGCAAGAACAGTATTCACAAAACACTCGCCCCCAACGTTGCGCCGGCGTTACGTAAATTGGCCGGCATAAGCCCGCCTAATTCAAAGTAGGAAGGAAGTGGGCGTGATCCACTTAAATGAACCGTGACCCCATGCAAATGAATGGACGAACGGCGCATGCGCCGTCCCGTGGGCGCTTCCCAGTGAGCATGCTCAGAATCTCGTCGGACCTAACGCCTAAGATACGTCGAATCACTGAACGTAACCTACGCCCAGCCCTATTCACGTAGTCCTACGTAAACGACGTAAAATACGACGGCTGTTCCGTCGTCCATACCTTTGCATGGGATGCGCCTCCTATAGGTGGAATAACTTTACACCGGACGTACGCCTTACGTAAACAGCATAGATTATAGCGATGGGCGCAAGTACGTTCGTGAATCGGCGTATCTTGGTCATTTGCATATTCGACTCGTAAATCAATGGAAGCGCCCCTTGCGGCCAGTGTAAATATGCGCCCAGGCTCTGATGGCGTAGGAAACTTACGTTGGTCAGATGAAGCCACAATTCAGGCGTATCTAGCTTTAGACAAAAAACAATTTTGTGGCGCTAAAAATAATAATAATAATGATGATGATATGGTACTAATAGTCTGTGTTAACACCAATTGACAGTGTAATCAAATGAAAAAGTCCATATATAATAAATCAATGACAGTAGATAGTTAAAAATAAACTGTTGATGGATGAGTAATCAAGTGAATGGTTCCAAACACCACGGTGAATCAAAGTAAATGATTTGTGAAAATGACCACCACCAGAAGCAGAGGCTTACCAGAGGTATTGAACCCAAATAAGCATACGCTTAAAGGGTCAATACAAGCTGAATGTAAGTTGGTGAAGACCACATCAACCGGATCTGGATATACGATTGGGAGGATACCCTGAAGACATCACGTAAACCAGCACAGGGGGGAATGGCAGCAACTTGGAGGTAATTCTCAAAGGATCAGGCCGTATCCAAAGTGCATAAAGGAAAATGAAGGCACATAATGTGATACCGTAACAATGTTGAGATTTAATAACGGTTAAAAACACTTACAGTTTTGCTGAATAAAAAGGACATCAATAAGAAATAGTGCATGGCAGCAGCAGAGACCCGACGCGTTTCGCAATAGTTTGCATCATCCCCAGATGATGCAAACTATTGTGAAACGCGTCGGGACTCTGCTGCTGCCATGCACTATTTCTTATTGATGTCCTTTTTATTCAGCAAAACTGTAAGTGTTTTTAACCGTTATTAAATCTCAACATTGTTACGGTATCACACTATGTGCCTTCGTTTTCCTTTATGCACTTTGGATACGGCCTGATCCTTTGAGAATTACCTCCAAGTTGCTGCCATTCCCCCCTGTGCTGGTTTACGTGATGTCTTCAGGGTATCCTCCCAATCGTATATCCAGATCCGGTTGATGTGGTCTTCACCAACTTACATTCAGCTTGTATTGACCCTTTAAGCGTATGCTTATTTGGGTCCAATACCTCTGGTAAGCCTCTGCTTCTGGTGGTGGTCATTTTCACAAATCATTTACTTTGATTCACCGTGGTGTTTGGAACCATTCACTTGATTACTCATCCATCAACAGTTTATTTTTAACTATCTACTGTCATTGATTTATTATATATGGACTTTTGCATTTGATTACACTGTCAATTGGTGTTAACACAGACTATTAGTACCATATCATCATCATTATTATTATTATTTTTAGCGCCACAAAATTGTTTTTTGTTTTTTCACTGCTTTCTTGTTTCACTGAATTGTTTGTGGCTGCTAAGTATTTGGATAGCGCAGATTTATATTTGTTTTTGTATCTAGCTTTAGGAATCAGGCGCATAGATACAACGGCGCATCAGTGCACTTACGCGGCGTATATAAAGATACGTCGGCGTAAGTGCTTTAAGAATCTGGGCCATAGTGTTTGGGGGTTCTGAGTAATTTTCTAGCAAAAAAATTATGATTTTTGCATGTAGGAGAGAAGTGCCAAAATAGGCCCGGTATGAAAGTGGTTAATGAACATGTCAGTGATCATGAAGTTATGGCTGATTGGTGTATATATTACATTGGTTCTAGACGGACCAATGTAACTATCCAATCAGATTCATATCTGAAATTCAGCTTTAAAGATACCTTTTAATTGTCTTTTAGATCAAAGGGATCCAGAGTTGCAGCATTTTTTATTACAAAACCTTTCATTATGTTGCCCTTTATGACCAATTCCCAATATTACCAATTGAAAAAAAAAACAGTTACAACTTAGGCTAGTTAATTTGTATTAATCCAACTATATAAAATCATTTAAATTACAAAGTGGAAGTGAATACAGTCTTGCAGTATATTCTTTCTTGAGGATTCCACTTGTTCTGTACCATTAATCATTAGATAGTCTGTATCAGTCTATTATCATTCCTTCCAAACCCAGGAAGCATTACATAATATTCTTCAGAGTTTGACACTTTCCTTTTGTTCACTGAGCTAAAATCACAGGTGACAAATATCCAATCTTTACTGGATACAGAGATTAAGTAGCAGTCATGTCCTTAGATTTCAGGTCAGTTACACATCTGATACAGCATACATGTGATACAGTGTAACATAATGGGCACATGGAGGCCCAGATTCTCGAAGGCGTTACGATGGCGCAACACCATTAGCGCTGTCGTAACTCCTCATCTGGCCCCGGGTATCTATGCGACTGATTCTTAGAATCAGTTGCGCATAGGTACCCATTAGATCTGACAAGCGTAAGGCTGTTACGCTGTCAGATCTTAAAAGTAATTTTTTTTCCCGCCGCTAGGTGTCGCATCGTCGCTTTTCCCCGTCGTCTATGCAAATGAGGTAAGTACGGCGATTCCCGAACATACGCGAGGTCGATGCAGCGAATTAACATCGTTTGCGTAGCGTACCCGACACGTAAGGTTGCCCCTGCTATTAGCAGGGGCAACCAATGTTAACTATGGCCGTCGCTCCCGCGTCGAATTGAATCAAAGTTACGTCCTTTGCGTAAGACGTCCGTGAATGGCGCTGGACGCCATTTACGTATACATCTAGGCAAATGACGTCGGGGCGACGTCATTTAGCGCAATGCACGTCGGGTAATTTACCCGACGGAGCATGCGCAGTACGCTCGGCGCGGGAGCGCGCCTAATTTAAATGGTGCCCGCCCCATTTGAATTGGGCGGGCTTGCGCCGAGCAATCTAACGATACACCGCCGCAAGTTTACAGGTAAGTGTTCTGAGAATCAGGATTTAAACCTGTAGACCTGCGGCGGTGTAACGTAGAGCTCATACATTACACTGCCCAGGAGCAGCGCTAATGTATGAGAATCTGGGCCGAAGTATTTAATATCGAATTTTCAACCATTACACACTTAAAGGGGAACTTCACCCTATAAGGCAAGTTCTGCTTTACTATGCCCCCCCCCAACACTTTTGGGTATGTTTTGGAGGGGGGGCAGGTACCTAGTTTTGGTAGTTACCCACTCCCAGGTGAATTGTCTAGGTGACCGGGAACCCGAACACCGGCGAAGAACCGACCCGAGTGGTGCTGGATCTTCTGTTAGAAGTCAGCAGCTACAGTATTTGTACCCGCTGACTTTCATTGTTTTGCAAACAAGCTGAAGGTTCTCTTTAAAGTGTTACTAAACCCACAACAGTAAAATCAATCTATATATGCAGTAAAGCATGCTTGTCCTACTCACCGTGAAACCAAAGGTGTTAATCCTCTGCATTGTGTAAAAAGGCTGTTTGATCCTCCCCTTCTTTCACAATATATTTCCTGATAATACGGAGCCAGGGGACAGGCTGCACATGCTCAGTTTGGCGTGTATTGCCAGAGTGCGCTTTTTTCTTTCTTTGGAGGGTGCATTTGATCAGCACAGGGCCAAAAAGCACTGTCCAGATAGAGTTTCAGGGGTCCTGGATCCTGATAGTACAGTCAGAGGAGAATGAAAACTCCTACAAGCTTTAACCAGACACTCATAGAAGTCACAAAGAAGATAAAAGACTCACGCAACAAACCAAATAAACAGATGAGCAAACATACATGATATATCATATAATAAATATTATTGCTCAGCCTCGTCTGCTGACATTGCGGGATCGCTGGACAGGTAAGTGACCATCTTTTAAAAGTCAGCAGCTGCAGTATTTGTAGCTGCTGGCTTTTTTAAAAAAAAGGAGTTGATTGAGAGCAGCGGGAGCCAATCTATCCAATAAGAAGGGAGTCCATATCAAACCATATTTACTGCTCTTCTGTGTAGACCCTCAGCTGTTAACAATTGCATTACCAGGAGTTCAGAGCAAGGAGGAGGACAGGCACACCTGCAGTGAAGATTTCTCTATCTCCATCTCCAATCTCTTTTTAGCTTAACTTCAGCTATAAATTTAAGTTTGTATCCTATCCCTGAGTGAGGGTTATAAAATTCTCTGGTAATGTTGCCAATGCACTGGTACTTTTTGTTGCCACTACATTGATAAACCATACTTATTTTTGGCTTATGCAATATATTAAGATACTTCTAGACATAATAATGTGTGTAACTGCATATGCAGCACACACACTTATGATATAATTGAATTTATAATACTCTTAAAAGACATACGGGTACTTATACATTAGGAGGCATCTATGGTTGCCTCTTTGAAAATATACATATTATATCTTCCTCCACTTCCTGATTCCCTCACCGAGGATGGTGGGGGAAGCAGCCAAGGACCGAGCGATTGCTCAGCCTCGTCTGCTGACATCGCGGGCACGCTGGACAGGTAAGTGACCATTTTTTAAAAGTCAGCAGCTGCAGTATTTGTAGCTGCTGGCTTTAAAAAAAAAACAGGTGGACCTCCGCTTTAACCTTTCTATATACTATTTGAATCTTAGGCCGCGTACACACGATCCGTCCATCCAATGAGAATGGTCTGATGGACTGTTTTCATCGGTCCAAACCGATCGTGTGTGGGCCCCATCGGTTAGTTAACCTTTGCTCAAAAAAATAGGAAGTTGCTTTAAAATTGAACCGATGGACGCCTAACCGATAGGTCAAAACCGATCATTAGTATGCAAAAGCATCGGTTAAAAACCAGCGCATGCTCAGAATCAAGTCGGCGCATGCTAGGAAACACTGAACTTTTTCAGCACGTCGTTGTGTTTTACGTCACCGCGTTCTGACACGGTTATTTATCCTATGGTGTGTAGGCACATCAGATCATCAGTCAGCTTCATCGGTTAACCGATGAGAACGGTCCTTCGGACCGTTCTCATCGGATGGACTGATCGTGTGTACGAGGCTTTATACTAAGTTGCCTCAAAAGTCCCAACCCTCTGGGGGGCTCCTTTGTATCTACTTGTTAACAGGATCTTGGCAACAATTTGGTATTTTTTGGTGAAAGCCTTCTACAAAATTTATAAAATTCTAGGTTAGATTTGCTCAGAAATTCCATCTGTCCTCCTTAGACCTTGTAGAAGATTATCTAGAAAGAAGTTATTAAGATGGCCAAACCCCAGATCTTTACACGTCAGACAGTTCTCATGGAACTGACCGGTTTAATGAATGTTGAGAAGTCTACCGAAGGGACCACGTCCACACTGACAGACTGTTTGCAGTAATAAGGCTGGAAAAACACACAACAGCTGCCCTATTGAAGCAGAACACTTTTAGTGGAATTATACACAGAACACTTACCTTACTGACATGTGTTTGAACTGAGAGATAAATTACAAATAAAGTCACTTTCCATTGCAGTAACAGAGAAGATGATGGAAGGGGCTGGATGGATGAACACAGTTCAATGCAGTTAGAGGGATGTAAAAATAAACAGTTTATCAGCGGGTACAAAAGGATGTTTGTTATCACAGATATGTGTTTGGTGTGGGTCTCGGTTATCTGTCCTGGTCGGTCTTTTTGTGACAACCAGATAGGGAATTGGGCTTTAAAAACAAAAATGAATCTACAATATATACAATGCACATACATTTTAAGAATTTTGTACTGTATGTATGGGCTATTGCAAAGATTAAGGGAATAATTTACTAAGGGGAGATTTGCATAAAGTGAATTTTCCCTTAGTATAGCGAAATTAAATTTTGCAAAAGAATATCAAATCCTATTTGGCTAATGCACACTGGGGGGCAGATCCACAAAGAAATTACGCCGGTGTATCTCTTGATACGCCGCGTAATTTCAAATTTTGCACGTCGTATCTTTGTTTTGTATCTTCAAAACAAGATACGACGGCATCTCGGCTAGATCCGACATGCGTTTGTCTTAGTACGCCATCGGATCTAAGATGCAATTTTCCGGCGGCCGCTAGGTGGCGTTTCCGTAGTATGCAAATTAGCTATTTCCGACGATCCACGAACGTACGAGCGGCCGTCGCATTCTTTTACGTCGTTTCCGTTCGGCTTTTTCCGGCGTATAGTTAAAGCTGCTATATGGTGGCGTACTCAATGTTAAGTATGGCCGTCGTTCCCGCGTCTAATTTTGAAAATTTTACGTTGTTTGCGTAAGTCGTCCGTGAATGGGGCTGGACGCCATTTACGTTCACGAGGAAAACAATGACGTCCTTGCGACGTCATTTGGAGCAATGCACCCTGGGAGTTTTGACGGACGGGGCATGCGCAGTTCGTTCGGCGCGGGGACGCGCTTCATTTAAATGAAACACGCCCCCTACTCGCCGCATTTGAATTCCGCGCCCTTACGCCGCGAGAGATACACTACGCCGCCGTAACTTACGGCGCAAATTCTTTCAGGATTCAAAGATTTGCAAAGGAAGTTACAGCGGCGTAGCGTATCTCACATACGCTGCGCCCACGCAAATGTATGTGGATCTGCCCCTGGATGTTTTGCTAACCCTCCTAGACTCCTTTCCTCCTTGCAGCAGAGTTTTGGCAGAAAAAACGCTTGATGGTTGACAACTCATGTAACGTGTTTAGGCACATCAAACGCTTGGACATTATTTAATTTAATTGGTCAGAATAATAATTTATTCTGGCCATTGCAATTCATTTAAGTGATATTAAAGTCTTGTTTTTTTTTTTAAATAACAAACATGTTATACCTACATCCTCTGTGCAGTTGGTTTTGCAGAGAGCAGCCCAGATCCTCCTCTTCTCAGGTCACCCACCAGCGCTTCTGGCTCCTCCCTCTTGCTGAGTGCCCACACAGCATGCAGTTTGCTCTGGGAGCACCCAAGCAGACTGGCTCCTGATGCATAGCACTGCATGTCCATTCACAAACTGGGCCTGCCCCATCTCTCCTCATTGGCTCCTCAGCCGATGAGGAGTGAGAGTCCCCAAAGAGCCAAGGCTCTCAAGCACATCGCTGGATCAAGATGGGGCTCAGGTTAATATTAGAGGGGCTGCTGTACACAGAAGGTGTTTTACCTTCATGAATTATATGTAAGCATGTTTCCATGCATATAGGCGCATCAAGCATTTGTTCTGACAATTGTACTTAGAAGTGTAGTCGCTGTAGATCTGAGGAGGACATGCAAGGACAATAAAAAGCAGCATTTTTGCTTGCACATGATTGGATGATAAAATCAGCAGAGCTTCCCCTCATTTCAGATCTTTCACTCAGATCTACAGTGACTGAACTTCCAAGTGCACTTGTAGTACACAGTGAATTTGCCTTTAGTAAATCAACCCCTTTGTTTCCAAGCAAAAGCAAATGTCTGAAAGCTGTAATTTAGAGGCAATTTAAATTATTTACACTGCATTTCTTTCTTTGTAAATGTCAGTTTTGCTGCAGTAGGTTGTATATGATGTGACACTTCACAGGCAGTGTCAGGGCATCCCTCAAATATTATTTAAAAGTTTTAATTTTTAATGTTTGCCTTTTTTAAGCATCATTAAAATTGCTGTTCCCGCCAAACATATTTTTTATTTGTTTTTGCTTTTGTACATGTTCCCCGGGGCAGTTTCCAGTTTACCTTGCCCTTTCCTTGTCATCTAGAAAATGGACAATATTGTTTTTTAACATTTGGCTCATATTGACATAAATAGGATTTGGCCTCAAACCGAGCCCAGGTATGTTCGGCTCATCCTTACTATAGGAATAAGGCAGTGGCGGCTAATGCTCCATTTTTTTATGGAGGGGAGGGGCCGCAAAAAAACCTTCCCTCCGCCGCCGGGTCCGCACTCTAATGACAGACATTGTCCACTTTCTACTCCCAGCTTCGGCTACACAGCAATTCTGCCTCTGCACTGCATATGACTGCACACTCATTGGCTGCCGCCAGCTCCCCCACCTCCTCCCCCTCTTCTGCTTAACTACTCCTCCTATGCAAACCTACCTCAAAAACACTGGGGAGAAGCAGTCATGACTGCAACCTACCTACAGAACAGACTACCCTCAAGAGCTATTAATAGCACTATATTCGAAATGTGACATGGATCAAAGCCTAGCATAGGGCACATCAGAGTGTTTGAATGCAAAGCATTTTCCTATATTCCAAGTGAAATACTATCAAAGCAGAAGAACAGGGCCATAGAGGGCATTCTAGTAGGCTACAGCAAGCAAACTTAAGGGTTACAAAATCCTACACCCAATTATTTTTATGAGAGCCCATCACCAGAAACACGGATCCCTGAAAGCTGTAAAGTGAATATGCCAAGCAAACCAGAAGAAAGGGTTGACCAAAGCGAATCTGTGCAGAACTCAGAACAAGAGGTGGAACTCACAATGCCTAAATCAAGTTCCCCACCACATCCTGCTGAACTGCCTGAAGTCAGAAGATCCATTTGGACTACAAAGGGGATACCACCCCACAATACACTGTCAAAATACACAGCATACTTGAACCAACATCCTGGAAAGACATAGAAAAACTGACAAAATGTGAAGCCAAAAAATGAAGAAAGGCAGTAGAAGAAGAATTAAAGTCACTGCAAGAAAATAAAACCTGACACAGAGCTCCCTCCTAGCCGCAAAACTATGGGAAGTAAGTGGACTTTCAAAGTAAAGTCAGATGCAGAAGAGAATATCCACAAATACGAAGTCAGACTAGTTGCCAAAGGTTACTCCCAGAAATTTGGTGAAGATTACGATGAAACATTCGCTCCCGTAGTAAAACACTTTACCATTAGCACATTTCTTAGCTTTGCAGCCAGGAAGAGCATGCAAGAAAACAACTAGACATTAAAACTGCTTTCCTATATGGAGACATTAGGAAGATCTCTACATGGAGCAACCACCAGAGTTTTGAGCAAGGAGACAACCTTGTGTGTAAACTTCAGAAGAACATCTACGGTCTTAAACAATCACCAAGGATGTGGAATGAGAACGTGAATGTACTTACAAGAGAGGGATTCTCAAGAAGTAAAGGAGACATTCAATATTGCCCATCAGAGTAGATGACTGCTGATGCACACACCAAGCCTTTGTTAAAGGAACGTCATAGTTATTTCCAGAAGAAGCTGAATATAATTTGAAATAGCACATGCTGTTGAGAAGGGTTGTTGGAAAAGAACAACAGGTTGTGTGTGAAAATCCCAATAGATCAACAGTTTCTGAAATACTCAGACCAGCCCATGTGGCATCAACAACCATGCCACGTTCAAAGTCACTTAAATCCCTTTTTTCCCATTTTGATGCTCGGTTGGAACATCAGGAAGTCTAGATGTCTAAATGCATTGAGTTGCTGCCACGTAATTAGCTGATTAGCAATTTGTGTTACCAAGCAATTGAACAGGCATACCAAATAAAGTGGTTGTGTATTAGACAGTTAAAGAAAATCATGGGTGGTTTTTAATTGGAAAAATTACAGTGACTTTTAATAATAATGGATTATTAAATGCTTTGCAGGACTTGAATGAATGACTTCCTCTTAGTTCTCGCCCAGCACGTCATACGTTAATCTCTTTGGTGGTCTGATGGACAGTTTTTCTTTATGTTATTTCATTTATGCTACAAATATTTTATATCGTTTTAATTATTCTTTTAACCTTTGTTTGTAGTCCTAACCATCCCACCCAGAGTGATGCTTTCAGTAAAAGTCTGAGCTGAAAATAAATTGTTTGCATTGTCTGTGGTTGTAAATCAGCATCCTTCCAAGAGAGAGTGAACATTTTCAATCAGCTGCCTCTTAGTTAAATTTGGCCATACATTATACAATTTTCTTATTCAATTTCCTTTAGATTTACCTACAACTATGTAGTGCAAGGGACAGCCTGATTGCAGACAAATTGAAAGTGTTTAAGTTGGATCTCATATTATATGGTTTTGGTAAATCTAAAGGAAAATTGTACAAGAACATTGTATAATGTATGGCCAACCTAAGATTTGAGTATCTATCTATCTCTATCTATCTATCTATCTATCTATCTATCTATCTATCTATCTATCTATCTATCTATCTATCTATCTGTCTGTCTGTCTGTCTGTCTGTCTGTCTGTCTGTCTGTCTGTCTGTCTGTCTATCTATCTATCTAGTTTATCCTCTAAGCTCTCTGCTCTGAGCAGGTGACTCAGCATTGTCAGGGTTTTCCTGGGACAAGCCTCCTCTGGAATGCTGTAATAAGACGTCTGAATGATCTGTTTGGAAGCAATCACAGCAAATCCCTAAAATAAACTGCTGGTGATCAGTGTATAGGCTCCATCCTGTTGACTTGTAGAATATTGGCAATAGGCGGATAGAGAGGAGCACAGCTGAAAGACGGCTTTTCTTTAATTGGTTAAGAAGAACATCTGTCTAGTACGGCTGTGCTGTTCATGGTGATTAACCCATGATTGTTGTGAAATCCTTCTCTCTTCAGGTAAACTCATACGATACGATAATGCTTGATTTTGTAGATAAACATTTTAATGTGCCGTCAATAAAAAATGTAATGCTTTGGCCTCATTTAATAATTGTTTTTTTATAAATGTAGAAGATTTTAGCGGTCTTATGATCCCGCCAATGCTTTGTCAGGACCAGCCTGCAGATGCATTGTTTGCTGTTAGATCATTTTTCTATATAGTGTCAAGATAGATTGACCTCGTTAGTGTAATTAAAGGAAGAGTTATCGATATTTTGACTCAGGTATTCATGTTTCTTCTAAATAATCTTGCATAGCTTTAGGTGGCATTACTGTAAAGCAGAAAGTAAAAAAAAAAAAATTATTTGTTGCCCTTTTTTGTTTATAGCGCAAAAAATAAAAACCGCAGAGGTGATGAAATACCACCAAAAAAAAGCTTTGTTTGTGGGAAAAATCTATTTTATTTGTGTACAGTGTCGCATAAAAGCACAATTGTCAGTGCCATATCGCAAAAAGTGGCCTGGTCAGGAAGGGGGTAGAACCTTCCGGAGCTGCAGTGGATAATAAAAAATGGCCTGGTAAGGAAGGGGGTAAAACCTTCTGGAGGTCAGGTGGCTAAAGGACAGCTTACCAATTTAGAGTTAATTATGAATTATACCTCAGACAGGAGGCTCATATCTTATGCATTATCTTTCTTTAATAATGCCCATAGCAGAAATACAGTAAACATTTATTGTAACTTAAAAGAAAAAATTCAAAGAACTACCCTTCCCAGCAGTCCCTGGGCCAGCGTAGCCCCTCCCAGACCGTAATCTATATAAGGGACTGTCTCAGGTAACCTATTCCTCTTTCTTTCTGCTCATGGCAGAGCACACAAGATAAGTATTTCATGTACCTTTATTATTTACAAGATAGGTATTTCATGTAGCTTTATTATTTACAGGATAGGTACTTCTTGTATCTTTATTATTTACAAGATAGGTGTTTCATGTACCTTTATTGTTTGATTGTATATATGGTCTCTGATACCGAGTGCCCCGGTGTCGGGTGATTTTGTTCAGTCTTGACTGATATGTTTGAGGTATTGTGGAACATGGGGAGTTTCCCTGGAATTCCTCCCTGATACCGAATGCCCCGGTGTCAGGTATTTTGTCGGAATTGATTGTTCTGTAGTTTTTGGAAGATGTGGAATACTGGGGGTTCTCCCTGCTATCCCCCGTTTCTGTGCTTTATTTCTGTCTGCCTGACACCAGAGCGGTGTCAGGCAGATATGTTTGAGAGGCCACGTTTGTTTCCAATTCTTTGATTCTTTGCTCGGATTTTTTCCCTTTCTTTGACGCCGGAGCACTGCGGCGTCCGTGCGGGATCCGCGCTGTTTTTCATTCGCTCCCTCGGCGGGCGCCATGCCTGGGCAACTGTCCCCCTCCCTCCCCACGCTCCCCTTCGCGCGCTCAGGTGGGGGGCGAGGTCTCCGCCGCGGCCGCTCCTCTCCTCTCTTTCGGTGCCTCTCTCGGTATCGAGAGACGCCTCGGCCCCCCCCCCAGGTCTCCGAGCGAGACGGGGGAGAACGGTTCTCATCGACCGTTCCGTCCCTCACAACCTCGGGCCAATAAGGACTCCAGAGGCCGTAGTCTCGCGAGACTTCGCCTCTGGAGTTAGAATCTCGTCAGGCTCCCCTCACACCGCAGGATGTCCTTCCCAGCGGTGTCGTAGCCAGGAACCTGCTGCTGTTTCACCATGCTTTCAACCACTAGATGGCAGTACATCTTTTCAGATATATATATATATAAATATATATATTTCATTCCAATGAATCAATAGCTAATAAATAAATAAATTAATTAAATTAAATAATTTAAATAACCGAATCTTCAATAAATAATTCAAATTATATTTCTGGGGAATTTATTCCCTAGAACATATACCTTATTTATCCAAATAAATAAATAATCAATATGTAGATAGATCAATAAATCAATAAATTAAATAAAGAAATTATAGCATGTTTATCTCCGGGGAATTTATTCCCTACAACATACTCCTAATAAATAATGTATTAAATAACTATCTAAGGATTGAATGAATAAATACATTTATTATTAATGATATTATTATTAATATATATTATTACTTATAATATATAACTAAATCCATTATTCAATTTTACAAATAATAAATTATAGATGGATTATAAAAATTATATATTCATATATAAATAAATTATACAAATATGTATAAAAAAATTGTATTGAATTGTACAAAGATTCTACAATTTAATGAATATCATGGCATTGTTCATGTCGGTACCCCGGATAGGGTGGACACAGTCCTAGGAGGCCAAATCTCAACAGTGTTACACAGTTGCCAAAACTGATCGGTAGACCAATCTTTACGACCATGGCGTCGGTTACCCCCGCCTGCACACCATATGCCCGGACCATCCGGCAACGGTCTACCGCCCCTGAGAAGGGCTGGGCGTTCCAAAACGCTGCCACGTTTCTGTGGCCCTTGACTCCCCGACAGGGGAAGTAAATAATATGTCCCAGGCAGTACCCTACCCGGACTGCCGACCCACTGCCCTCCCAGACTCCGACCGACCCCCGAGCATCGGGGAGATGCACATGCAGAGGCAGCGATCCGTTAGACGGACTAAGCCAGACCCATTCGTGGACTCTTCCAGAGTTGTCCGCGGAGTCTGAGGCGGCTAACACCTTGAGTCTGAGGTTGTAGATGAAGAGAATGATGATGAGTGTTAGGGCAGTGGGCACATGGCGCTCTATGACGACGCCAACCCTGTTCCCAGGGTGACACTCTATGGATTCTCGTAGAGAGCCATTATAGATCCGGGGGCGATATGTCATCCACACTCCGATGACTGGGCACCTCCGCCCGAGGTGATCCAATATATCACATAATGGACCCGGAGATCGGTCGAAAAACTCACCGAATCATTTTCAGGGCGTAACCCCCTTTCTTTACCATTTATGGCTGTGCACACTCCCGAGGTGAACCCCATACCCTGGGGGTATCCCACCATACACGGGAAATCCCACAAGCTGGGAATAGAGAGGTCCTTCGGATCATACAGACCAGGGCCTTGGATCTTTGGGACCTATCACCATCATCCCACACCTTAGTGAGCAGGCCACGCCGCTGAACAGCCGACTGACCTGTCCCAAATCGGGGCTGGGCCCAACGGGCGGTCGCCTCCTGGGATGCGTGGACACTACGGGTCCGACTGGACACCGCCGCTCGAATCTTAACGTGGCTTGTTCCCCAGTTGTCTCACCTAGCCGAATCAGACCCCGGTCCGACCACCGAGGGCAGGCTAGTCGGGATCACGCTGATTAAGATATTCCAAGACGGTAGGGCTCTATTCCATCCCGGATGAGCCCAAACGTCATCAAAGTCTAACACGGTACAGTGCCGGTCTATCAGGATTATAGGACCGGAGATGGACCTAGTCCCTCTTTCCTCGGTCTTCAGACCTGAACACCGCCCTAATAGACAACGAATTGCAGGGCCTCTGGTTCACCCAAACGATAGTGGAGACGGACCCGCTCTCCCCGGGTTTCCCCAACAACGTCTTCCTGGTCAGGAAAGGAGGGCGGTTATCGCCCGGTAGTAACTTGAGAAATCTCTCGTAATTACTGTATACAGTGACGACATTCTGCGGCACAAAGGGTGAGGTTGATTATCTACTTGGACGACCTACTCTTAATGGCTCGTACCCCTCGCCTGGCGAACGAACACGCCTCCCCAGGACAGTTCCCCATAGATCACGGGGAATCTACCCTCTCCCAATCTCAGGAGGTAGAGTTTTAGGGTTCTTGGTGGACACCAACCTAGTGATCCTTCGGCTACCCATGACCACTTGGCCGCCATCTGCACGAGGTCAGTATCGTGCTGGGCTAACGACGGGTATCCTTACGCGGACTGACTCGCCTGGTCGGCCTGTTTCCGGCGTTAATCCAGGCCATTTGTCCAGCTTCTTTTCACTATCGAGACCTTCAGAGTCTCAGTCCCTACGTCTTTGCCAGGGGCTTCACTGTGCAGACGTCGTCACTCTGGACACGGAAGCCATAATTGAACTACGGTGGTGGCTACGTCAGGTCGACAGACGGCACGGCAGGTCCACCTGCAACTCCACGACGGATTCATCTTGGAATAGGTTGCCAACCACCTCGGTTGGGGTACTCGATGCGGTCCCTCGTCCACAGGAAGGGCGTGGCCCTCAGCGGAGTCTCTGCTGCACGTTCACACGTGGAAATCCTGACGACCGTCTTGCCATCAGGACTCTAATGCCACACACGTCCACCTACGGTGTGTTCTTGCGTATGGACACCGTATCCGCGGTCCAGTACGACCTTCGCTTGGGGGGTCCTTGACCCAAAATCCTAACGGATCTAGCAAGATCTCTGACATTTCTGCCTGGAACGCGACATCGTTCCAGCTGCAAAATGTACCCCAGGCACTTCCGCTATGGTGTTAGATTGGAATTCTCGTTACCCGCCCAATTCCATCGACTGACGACTGCACCGGTCAGTGTTCCTGGCCCTTGCTCCCTTATGGGATCCTTTCTCTCCCCAGTCTGTACGGGGATCTGCACCCTCTATTCACGACGCACGTCCTACTTCTCTTCGCATGGTTGGGTTTTCGGGGTGTCGGTCACGGACAGCGACCTTTTCTTTTATAACGGGGGTTCCACTTGCCTTGATCTAGGCCTTGGGACTAGATATACATTTCGATCATCCGGAGGACTCTGGGTTAGTTGGTGATCAACGACAAGTTAACCTCATGAAAGCGTTCGTCTGAGATGACCAACTACCTGGTGGACTCGTTTGAGTCCGGGAGGTCCTATAGCTCCCCTGCGCCTTCCGCGCTGCGAACTCGGACTACCGCTCCCTTGTAGACTTACCACCGGTGGGATAACACCCATGGTGTACCGACTTAGTAAGCGTTAAGTTTCAACGCCCATCACACCCAGGGTATCAACGCTCTTGGGAGGTGATCAGTGGTCCTGACCACACGCCAGGACTGGGGGGACAATCTCACTCTGTCGGAGGTTATTGTCGTTTGAGCTACTGCCCCCTCGTGTCTGATTCCGTCAGACGCATATCGGGTGTCACGACGTTGGCCATTCCAGGCGTCGGATCCCGCCTCGGAGAGTCGGGATTTTTCCGTTGTGCGTAGGACTTCATCGTTTTTTTCTACCCGTTCTTCCCTGCACATCGTACCCCGTTGTCTACGGATTTCTTAGTCCTTCACGGTCCCACTGCGATCTTCGCATCTCTTCCTACTCCTCATTCCTACGCTAAACCTCAGTTTCCGGTTTCCTCAGCTACGCTAGCCAGAGGGGTACGATCAATCATGGAAATGGCAGGGTCTTACGTAACCCCGTTGGGCGCCCACCCCTCCAGTGGAGCGGTGGCTCCTAGGTCATCACCCCGGGCGGCTCCCTATAGGATTTACGGCTAGCGGCGGACTGGTAACCACGATTGCTTTCCGCCAATTCTGCTTGGATCGGAGGAACACATATCTATATAAATTTTGTAGTTGTTTCATTTGTTATCATCTATATATGCATTGTTATAGCTTTCAACTTGCATAAGATATGAGCCTCCTGTCTGAGGTATAATTCGAGATTTTCCTAGCTTGTGACGGAAAATATTGATTATATGAAGACAGGAGGCGAGTATCTTCCCTCCCGACCCAACCCTGTCACGAGGTTGTCTCTCTCTCGTTCTAGACTGTTGAACCACACACCCTGCAAGTCGGAGGCTGGTACGCCCCGGGAGTTCGTTTTCACTAACCCCGTCGGGATTGCTGTTCCGTTTCGATCCATGGGTTTAGTTCACCGCAGATGGAGGCTCCTACTACGTTCCAGATCCGGAGTCGGGACGCCGTTGACTGAATCCGTTGGTCCATGTTCCTGAAGACGACTGACCGGTCGGCTCCGAAAGGTTTTGGTTTTCCTATAGTCCCCGTTGGGATGAAGTTGGTCCGGATGAAGTTGGTCCGTGTTGGCCTTGTTCTTTCGTTTCCTCCAGATTCAGATGTTGTGTTCCGGTCGGAAGGTTCCCGGCAGCCGCGGAGATGTCTAATTGGACTTTCGGTTCCTGTTTACACTAATTTGCATGAAGAAAGAGGAATAGGTTACCTGAGACAGTCCCTTATATAGATTACGGTCTGGGAGGGGCTACGCTGGCCCAGGGACTGCTGGGAAGGGTAGTTCTTTGAATTTTTTCTTTTAAGTTACAATAAATGTTTACTGTATTTCTGCTATGGGCATTATTAAAGAAAGATAATGCATAAGATACTCGCCTCCTGTCTTCATATAATCAATATTTTCCGTCACAAGCTAGGAAAATCTCGAATTATATGACCCTAGACTTATTGCTCACACTGTGACGTTTGCAAGGAAGCCTCACATGTATGGCCGAATGGCTGTTTACATACACATAGCTTTATGTGAACACTGGAGCTTTTTTTTAGTGGCGAAGGCACATACAGATGTTAGCGGTCTGCAGGCAGCAATGTGAGTTTCATTCAGTAAGACTTTAAAAAATAATTTGTGCCATTCTTCCTAGCCGCTAACAGATTCCATTGTTGCTCCACTGTTAGCCCTATTCATTGACCTGTTCATTAGAAAAACAACACATTCACGCTGTTACTTGAATCCAAGAAAGGAAAACACAACGCGTGCCAAGTAAATTGTTTTATAGCGTGGATATACTGTACCTCTATCCTGAAACAATATCTCGGGACGTTAGTGTGCAATAAACAGATAATAGGCCTGTACTATTTATGCATTTTATGTGTCGATAGCTCAGTCCCTGCTGAAATCTTTATGGCCCTCAATAAACCCTCTTTACGGCATGGCCTGCTATCGTTTTATTGCTCTTAAGGATGCAGCCAGTCTGACAATGATTAAAACTGAATGTTACTCCTGTTCTGCCTTCTTAGGATAGTACCAAAAAAATAAAAGGTAAAAAAATAAAATAAAATAAAAACATATATAAATAAGTAATAATAAAAATGGGCAAACTCAATGGGTCACATGGTCTTTTTTCTGCCATTACTCTTTTATATTTCTATGACAGTTTTTTAAGCATTTTTTTTTCTTGTTAAAAATCATTAGGTGTACCATTGTGCTTAGAACATTTTCATCATTGCCGTAAGTACAGAAGACTTTTATTAAATAACCTGCACTTCAGGTTTTCACCCATATGTTAGGATTTCAGCCATACGTTAGGATTTCACCCATACGTTATGTTTTCACCCATACGTTTGAAGGCCTCTTGAGCCCCTAAGAGAAAGAGAGCCTTGAATGATGGGGGCATGGCCAGGTACAGAACAAGGTGGTGGTCTACCAGGGATTGGTTGTTAGGGGGGTATGGGATGGGCCTGAGCTCGGGTATAATCGTCTGGGTCTTTCAAGAATGGGTTTGGAAGAGCTGCCCACCCTCCCGCCCCTTTTTTCGATTGTATGTCACAGCTTGCTGCGGTTTCTTGACCTTGCCAGCATAAAATGTCTGTAATGGGTCATGCCCCTGATGGAAATCGGAAGTAGGCAGCCTCTCCAGCACTTATGGTAAGGACAGGCCCCTCCCCCCTTTAGAATTGTGTGCTCACAGTACAACTGTGACTGGCACTGGTTTAAAAGTGTTTACATGTTATGTTTGGTTTTTAATAAAGCTGTGGCCTTGCCCTTTCCAACCTAATGGTTGTAAGTGTGTTTATTTACTTGGGTGAGAGGGCAAGGGGGAAGGTTTTTCTATACATCTAGGTTACAGTTAATTGTACCTGGGCTCATTGCGCCTCAGCAGTCAAGGATTTCCCCCGCACGTTAGGTTTTCACTCATACGTTAGGTTTTCACTCATACGTTAGGATTTCACCCATACGTTAGGATTTTACCCATACGTTAGGTTTTCACTCATACGTTAGGATTTCACCCATACGTTAGGATTTCACCCATACGTTAGGATTTCCCCTATGCGTTAGGTTTTCACCCATACGTTAGGATTTCCCCTATGCGTTAAGATTTTACCCATATGTTAGGATTTCGCCCAAACGTTAGGATTTCACCCATACGTTAGGATTTCACCCATACGTTAGGTTTTCATCCATACGTTAGGATTTCACCCATACGTTAGGATTTCACCCATACGTTAGGATTTCACCCATACATTTTTCACCCATACGTTAGGATTTCACCCATACATTAAGTTTTAACATTTATTTTTGTGAAATGCATCTGCCCTTTGGTTTTAGTATAACTGATTCATATTGTTTCAATAGAGCCCAGTGGCGGAATTTTCATAGTCGCAACGGTCGCAGCAGCGACCGGGCCCTGTAAGTCCGGGGGGCCCGCGTGACTGTCACACAATAGTGTTGGTTGTCTGATGCGGTGCGCACTGCGTGCTGTTCGTTCAGCCGCGGGGCGTGCTTTTGCCGCTGAGCCTGAAAAACAATGCAGAGGCTGAGGCAGCGTCTCACACTGTATGAGATTGTGGACCGTCCGACCGTCCCCGCCCCCGCCTCCGCCTATCCAGAGACACAGACAGATGTAGGGAGGCGGGGCGGACTCTGCAGCAGCGTGCGCGCGTGTACCTACCCGGTGTCCCAGGCATGAGGCAAGGTATCCTGGTGGGAGAAGGCACAGCACAGCCGCACAGTGACGGTGAGTGACCAAGCCAGGCCACAGAACAGAAAGTGGGGGATAGACTGTCTGACGGTAAGTCAATCAAAAGTGACAGTCAGAGATCACTCAGCTCGGCAATTGATACCATCCTCCTCCACCACCTGGCTGTGCCTCTTACTGATCCCATCCCCCCACCACTGATCTCATCCCTATCCCCCCATTACTTCTACAACAGATGTGATGGGGGGGATAGGGATGAGATCAGTGGTGGGGGATGAGGTCAGTAAGAGGCACAGGTGGTGGTGGGAGAGGATGGCACCAGCACTGCCACCTCCCACAAGTACTACCAGTCCACCGCTGGTACTTGATGGGGGTGGTAGCGGTAATACTTGAGGGGGGGGGGTGGAAGCAGTGGTACTTAAAGAGGGGTGGTAGCGGTGGTACTTGAGGGGGGTGGCCGTAGTGGTACTTGAGGCTGATGGCAGTGGTGGTGCCATCCTCTCCCACCACCACCTGTGCCTCTTACTGATCCTATCCCCTACCACTGATCTCATCCCTATCCCCCTCATTCCTTCTACAACAGAGGTGATAAGGGGATAGGGATGAGATCAGTGGTGAGGGGATGGGATCAGTAAGAGGCACAGGTGGTGGTGGGAGAGGATGGCACCACCGCAGCCACCCCCCCTCAAATACAACCGCTATCACCCCCCCTCAACACCAGCACTTCCACTGATCTCATCCCTATCCCCCTATTACTCTTCTACAACAGAGGTGATGGGGGCGATAGGGATGAGATCAGTGGTGGAGGGATGGGATCAGTAAAAGGCACAGGTGGTGGTGGGAAAGTATAGCACCATCACTGCCGCTGCAGACACCCCCCCCCCCCCTTTACATTGTTGTACAGTGTAGAAAAATTAAGTATCAAAATCAGGCTTTTCGGGGGGGGGGGGCCTTCACGACATCTTGCACCGGGGCCCTGAAGTCTCTAGTTACGCCACTGATAGAGCCTACAAAACTTTACATAGAACAAAACATCATTCAAGTAAGTCACGTTTCTAATGGTCTGCTGCCTTGGATAGAATAGTGCTCAATAAATAAAACTTTATGGAAAAATAAAATAAAAAAATAGAGCTCAAGGACCCCTGACTCCCCAGAAGAATATGGTCAAAAACAGGTTTACCTTAAAGAAAAAATAGGGAGAATAATCCAAAGAACTAGGGCTCTGAAACATGCAACATGTTAATTTATATATTTTATTAACCACTTCAGCCCCGGACCATATTGCTGGTCAATGACCGGGACACTTTTTGCGATTCAGCACTGCGTCGCTTCAACTGACAATTGCGCGGTCGTGCGACATGGCTCCCAAACAAAATTGGCGTCCTTTTTTTCCCACAAATAGAGCTTTCTTTTGGTGGTATTTGATCACCTCTGCGGTTTTTATTTTTTGCGCTATAAACAAAAATAGATCGACAATTTTGAAAAAAAAAATATTTTTTACTTTTTGCTGTAATAAATATCCCCAAAAATATATAAAAAAAAAAAATTTCCTCAGTTTAGGCCGATACGTATTCTTCTACATATTTTTCGTAAAAAAAATCGCAATAAGCGTTTATTGATTGGTTTGCGCAAAAGTTATAGCGTCTACAAAATAGGGCATAGTTTTATGGCATTTTTATTAATATTTTTTTTTTACTAGTAATGGCGGCGATCAGCGAATTTTGTCGGTACTGCGACCTTATGGCGGACACTTCGGACACTTTTAACACATTTTTGGGACCATTGGCATTTTTATAGCGATCAGTGCTATAAAAATGCATTGATTACTATAAAAATGCCACTGGCAGGGAAGGGGTTAACACTAGGGGGAGAGGAAGGGGTTAATTATGTTCCCTGTGTGTGTTCTAACTGTAGGGGGGGTGGACTGGCTTGGGGAAATGACTGACCGCTGTTCATACATTGTATGAACAGACAATCAGGCATTTCTCCCCCTGACAGGACCGGGAGCTGTGTGTTTACACACACAGCTCCCGGTTTTTGCTCTGTAACGAGCGATCGCGGATGCCCAGCGGTGATCGCGCCCCGCCGAGTGCCCCTATTGGCTGAATCACGAGATGACGTATAGCTATGTGATCTCGCGCAGCCGAGCCGAACTGCGGCCGTATAACTGTGGCGGCTGGTCGGCTAGTGGTTAAGTAGATCAAAACCCATTTACTAAAAGTGCATAAAAGTGTTAACAATTTAATGTATTTTTCAATACATTTTAATCTGGAGCTTTTATTTAACCACTTAAGGACCAGCCCATGTACATATACGTCCACAATATGGCACGTACAGGCACATGGGCGTATGGGTACGTCCTCGCCTATTAGCGGGTGGGGGGTCCGATCGGGACCCCCCCCGCTACATGCGGAGGTCGGGTCCGCTCGGGGAGCGATCCGGGACCACGGCGCGGCTATTTGTTTATAGCCGCTCCGTCGCGATCGCTCCCCGGAGCTGAAGAACGAGGAGAGCCGTGTGTAAACACGGCTTCCCCGTCCTTCACTATGGCGGCGCATCGATCGCGTCATTCCCTTTATAGGGAAGACACGATCGATGACGTCATTCCTACAGCCACACCCCCAAACAGTTGTAAACACATACTAGGTGCACCCTAACTCCTACAGCGCCCCCTGTGGTTAACTCCCAAACTGCAACTGTCATTTTCACAATAAAGAATGCAATTTAAATGCATTTTTTGCTGTGAAAATGACAATGGTCCCAAAAATGTGTCAAAATTGTCCGAAGTGTCCGCCATAATGTCGCAGTCACGAAAAAAATTGCTGATCGCCGCCATTAGTAGTAAAAAAAATAAAAAAAATAAAAATGCAATAAAACTATCCCCTATTTTGTAAACACTATAAATTTTGCGCAAACCAATCGATAAACGCTTATTGCGATTTTTTTTACTAAAAATAGGTAGAAGAATACGTATCGGCCTAAACTGAGGAAAAAAAATGTTTTTATATATGTTTTTGGGGGATATTTATTACAGCAAAAAGTAAAAAATATTGCTTTTTTTTCAAAATTGTCGCTCTATTTTTGTTTATAGCGCAAAAACTAAAAACCGCAGATGTGATCAAATACCACCAAAAGAAAGCTCTATTTGTGGGGAAAAAAGGACGCCAATTTTGTTTGGGAGCCACGTCGCACGACCGCGCAATTGTCTGTTAAAGCGACGCAGTCCCGAACTGTAAAAACCCCTTGGGTCTTTAGGCTGCATATTGGTCCGGGGCTTAAGTGGTTAAGTAATACCTTGATATCATGCTATGAAGGTGTTTCTTGAGGCACTTCCTGTATTATGGTGACAACGTTGTCCCTGTAAACCAGTTTTACTTCTGCGTTGTCACCCTTTTTTATTAACTTACATAGGCTGTTCAAATTTCATATGTTGGTAGAGTAAGTCTTCCTCCATAGTAACTCCTCTTCTTCTTTTTCATTGAAGGTAATTAATGGATTCCAAGCAGAAGCAACCGGCCATCATTGAGTTTATGACGAAGGAGGGCTGCAGGCTGTCTATATCCACAGAAGGCTACAGAATGTTTACGGAGATAACACCATTGACAAGAGTCACCAATGACAAGAACATTACTCTTGTCAATGGTGTTATCTCTATAAACATTCTGTAGCCTTCTGTGGAGGTCAGACAACCTGCAGCCCTCCATTCGTATGACGGTTCATTGCTTCTACTTGGAATCGATTATTTACCAGCAATGAAAAAGAGGAGTAACTATAAAGAAAGAGTTAAGCCTCGTACACACGATCGGATATCTGATGGAATCTAACCCGATGGATTTTTTCTTCAGATATCCGATGATGCTGACTTTCATCAGTCTTGCCTACACACCATCAGTCAAAAATCAGACGTGCCAAAACGAGGTGATGTAAAACACTACGATGCGCTGAGAAAAATGAAGTTCGATGCCTCCGAGCATGCGTCGACTTGATTCTGAGCATGCATGGATTTCTGACCGATGGACTTCCACACAGACGATTGTTTTTTCTATCGTTTTTTTATCCATAGGAAAAATGTAAAACATGTTTTATTTTTTTTTACCGATGAAAAACAAACCGATGGGGCCCACATACGATCGGTTTGTCCGATGAAAACAGTCCATCGGTCTGTTTTCATCGGACAATCCGATCGGGTGTACAGGGCTTTACTCTACCAACAGATGACATTTGAAAGACCTATTTATGATTTGCATTAATTTTGGTACAGCCTTCATAATTTTCAGTTTACCAATCCTTATAAGCAGGGCTCTTTTTCTCAGAGAATAGGTGCAGGAACTCCCTTCCGACTCACCTGTTGTGTCCACCCCTACCCACCTCCGAGCACCATTCCTTGGTTCCACCCCCTACCCACCTGTAAGCACCATTCCTTGGTTACACCCCCTACCTACCTCTGAGCACCATTCCTTGGTTCCACTTCCTACCCACCTCCGAGCACCATTCCTTGGTTCCACTCCCTACCCACCTCCGAGCACCATTCATTGGTTCCACCCCCTACCCACCTGTAAGCACCATTCCTTGGTTACACCCCCTACCTACCTCTGAGCACCATTCCTTGGTTCCACTTCCTACCCACCTCCGAGCACCATTTCTTGGTTCCACTCCCTACCCACCTCCGAGCACCATTCCTTGGTTCCACTCCCTACCCACCTCTGAGCACCGTTACCTACCCCCTGCTAAGCACCATTCGTTGGTACCACCCCCTACCCACCTCTGAGCACCATTCCTTGGTTCCACCCCCTACCCACCTCCGAGCACCATTCCTTGGTTCCACTTCCTACCCACCTCCGAGCACCATTCCTTGGTTCCACTCCCTACCCACCTCCGAGCACCATTCCTTGGTTCCACCCCCTACCCACCTGTAAGCACCATTCCTTGGTTACACCCCCTACCTACCTCTGAGCACCATTCCTTGGTTCCACTTCCTACCCACCTCCGAGCACCATTCCTTGGTTCCACTCCCTACCCACCTCCGAGCACCATTCCTTGGTTCCACTCCCTACCCACCTCCGAGCACCATTCCTTGGTTACACTCCCTACCCACCTCTGAGCACCGTTACCTACCCCCTGCTAAGCACCATTCGTTGGTACCACCCCCTACCCACCTCTGAGCACCATTCCTTGGTTCCACCCCCTACCCACCTCCGAGCACCATTCATTGGTTCCACCCCCTACCCACCTCTGAGCACCATTCCTTGGTTCCACCCCCTACCCACCTCCGAGCACCATTCCTTGGTTCCACCCCCTACCCACCTCCGACCACCATTCCTTGGTTCCACTCCCTATCCACCTCTGAGCACCGTTCCTTGGTTCCACCCCCTACCCACCTCTCAGTAATGGATACAGAACCAAGTATCAATTTGTGGTGGTAATTTGTATATGATAGGAAGTAAAATAGATCCCCTGTAGCCAGCAACAATGGTGCTCCCCCAGCATCAATAGACTCTGAACAGCTATCAACAATATACCCCTCCCTCAACAGTTGATGTCTCCCAGCAACGATTGCCTCCCAGGAGCATAAGAGCCCCTCCAGCAACAATAGATCCCATACCAGCGACAACTGACCTCCCCAGCAACAATTGACCCCCCTGAAAAATAGATCCCCTCCAGCAACAATAGATCCCCCAGCAGGCAGCATTAATAGACCCTCCAGTACACCCCAGCACCCCTTTGCCATTACATACATTCAGAGCCGGAGGTGCCGTTCCCCCACGTTCCAGCTGAAAAAAAACCCTGCTTATAAGTAGCTGCGGTTAGTGTTTTTTTTTTAAGCTTTCTTTCTTCTATTTTTCATTCCAAAGTATTTTATTAGAGGTATTCAAAGATATAAGAATGGATAAACAAAAGTTACATGGGCCCATCGGCCTGAAGAACTGTCTGAGTTCCATAATCATAACACTGATAAACAGTTTGACCTAATGTGAGGAGAGTATAAAACAGAACAGAAACAGTTGTGGATATTCAAAAGTTGTATGTATTATTGAATATACAGACATTTTATGTTGTTTAGGCCTGTGAAGTCCATACATTATCTAAAGAGCAGTCAGAATCTTACTGATATTGATACTGGTATGAGTTGAGCTGACTTCTTGAGACCGACGGGGTTGTATAAATAAGTTAAACTAGGATAATGTGGGGTAGTAGATTATTTTGCAGAGTGGCTAATGTCATAGGGTGGATGTTTGTGTCTTTCTTCTATTTTTAAATAGTAATCCTGGAAATAACAAACTTTCTGAACTTGGATGACTACACTCACTCACTCCACTGTATTGTAGGGAGCCATGGTTGTCACCCAGGCTGGACTTCAAACACGTCTTCCTCTTTTCATTTCCATTACATGGGGTATTTGAGAAATTAGTAGTTAACAGAAGAAAGATAACATTGTTTCATGCTTCTGGTTCATCTTGTGAGAATTGACAAGGACATTGCTTCTCTAAAAAGTGAAACAAGCATTTCCTGAATTCCTCCATCTTTGTCCCGCTGACTCCATCTGGGTGCAGACCATTGGGAGCCTTGGTATGGGATTTTGTTTTGAATAAGTTACATGAAGTGATCTACACATGTACTTGTACTAATTGTGATTATTTTTTCATTTAGTTATGTTATTTGCACCTAAATACTTCCTGAAGAAGCCATTTTGGTGAAACGTGTCGAAGATGTTAATGTGTATGGTATAAAATCTAATATAACAAGCAATCATTGAAATTTTTGTTATATAAATATATATAATTTGTGTATATGTAGTTGGATTTTAACCTTTGTAAAAATAAAATATTATGATTTTATACTTCATTGACACAAACAGCACCTTTAAAATCCCATCCTACCTAGTTTCTTTCTCTATGCATTTTCTGCACTTGCTAAAAATGTTTTTAGTTTGGTTTGAAAAATGAAAACGAATGCAGCCACCACATGTGAGCTGCAATATATGACATTTTTGATCTTGGATTTAGATATACTTTAATTCCTAAGTTTTGGTTTATTTCCTGCGGGTATCTGGAAGATAAGCCTTTGCAGTACACAGAGTTCTGGATCTGGAAAAAAATTAAATTCTTAAAACCCCGTACCAAATTATGTTTATTTAAGGTCTTCCCTGATCCCTTTCCGAGAGATGCATAATCCACATTACAAATTGTTTGGGAAACTCGTATCTCAACACCACCTTAGATGGATTATTGTGCTTTTGTGAAGCAGTAAGTTGTAGGCCTTGGCGGTATTGTTCTTGGAGGGAAATAGGCAAGTCTCACCCTGTAGCTTGAGCAGTCTGGGTTCCTGCCAAGGTGAATACTACGTCAGGCTTCTTATTTATCGCTGTGCAGTGATGAGAGTAGTATGCAGCAGAGGGAATACACAAGGACAAATATCTCCTTCAACCAGTTCATAAAAGTCAGAATTATGCTATAAGCCTTAGTCAATAAGCATGGCTTTAGAAGCAGTTGTAGGTAGCAACCAATTAGAATTCAATGTGATGTCAGCCTAGTTGGATGTTATGGGATAACGCATTTAAAAATGTGGGTTTAGGAATAAGTACTTGTTTTATAAATAAGGCTACATAGCCGAGTGGATTCCAAAGGAATCCCATAAAAAAAAAAAAAACAGATCTATTTATTTTAATTTCTAGGATTGCTGGTCCAGACACATAAACCCTTACTCCTACTCATGTGACTGACAACAATTATGTTTTTTTTCCTGATAAAGAACACCAGTCAGATACATTCTTATACTAGGCTTTTTTGTCATTGCCTATAAATGTTGTAAGGGCCTGTATATATATATATATATATATATATATATATATATATATATATATATATATATATATATATTTATATATACACACACACTCTATATTACCAAACGTATTGGGACACCTGCCTTTACCCGCACATGAACTTTAATGGCATCCCAGTCTTAGTACATAGGGTTCAATATTGAGCTGGCCCATCCTTTGCAGCTATAACAGCTTCAACTCTTCTGGGAAGGCTGTCCACAAGTTTTAGGAGTGTGTCTATGGGAATGTCTGACCATTCTTCCAGAAGCGCATTTGTGAGGTCAGGCACTGATGTTGGACAAGAAGGCCTGGCTCGCAGTCTCCACTCTAATTCATCCCAAAGGTGTTTGTAACGGCACCCCGAATGGGACAGGGGTTAACGCCGTTCAGGATATTCCATTCCCGAACACAAGGCAGCTACTGACACTCCACAGTCAGGCGAACAAGACCCAAAGTAATAATTCTTCCTAATAACGAGACACAGCTGTTGTTGTTTCCAGCAGGTCTGACAATCTTTATTGAGGAAGCAGGATCTTATATACACAAAAAGAATACTGCAGTAACCAAATGAACAATGACCCAACTCCACCCACAACATCACACACTAGTTACCTAATGAGCCCCCTCAATACATCTCTTTAGCAGACACCCTGTCTCCGGGACCTGCCCTAAGTTACATGAGCTAATTAACTACATCTGATGACTCAGACACCTGACCTTTAGGCTGTCTGTTAAATACCAATACACATTATCATCAATAGACCTTCACACAATACAGGGTCAATTAGCACAAGCCACAATAAAAGATCCTTAGAAGTTAGTCTGGATTCAATTTACATTACACAGGCAGCCAGGTAGTTGGAGGTGATGACATCTTTCAATCTTTCAATTAACATCTTTCAATTAACCTGTTGAGTTCAGAATCAACAAACAGTAATAGTTCTTTACAGATATCCTGGAATATATTGTGAATTACAGACCCATGTTAAAGCAATCCAAGATATATTCTGAATGTCCATTATTTTCTGGCTCATGCTTTCTAAGAGCTTCTGGGTTCCACAGGCCCTCCCGTTACAGTGTTCTATCAGTTGAGGTCAGGACTCTTTGTCTCAGTCAAGTTCCTCCACCCCAAACTGGCTCATTCACAATCAAAATTATTTGGTGGAGAGAGGGATTATAGTGTGGGGTTGTTTTTCAGGGGTCCAGCTTGGCCCCTTAGTTCCAATGGAAGGAACTGTTAAAGTGTCAGCATACCAAGACATTTTGGACAATTTAATGCTTCCAATTTTGAGGGAACAGTTTGGGGATGGCCCCTTCCTTTTCCAACATGACTGCACACCAGTGCAACCCGATAGAACACCTGTGGGATGAATTAGAGCAGGGACTGCGAGCCAGTCCTTCTGGTCCACATTACTGCCTGACCTCACAAATGCGCTTCTGGAAGAATGGTCAAACATTCCCATAGACACACTCCTAAACCTTGTGGACAGCCTTCCTAGAAAAGTTGAAGCTGGTTTAGATGCCAACTCAATATTAACATCGCCACTATCTTGCTTCACCCTACCTATGCCGTGGAAGCTACCGCGCATGCGTCTAAGTCATTTCGAGCATGCGCGGGTTTCCATGGTGACAGATAAGTATACACACTCTCGGGTTTCTCGTCGGGGAAACAGGCCGACAAGAATCTCAACGAATCTCAACCAAGAACCGACTCGGTCACTTTTCCCCTGTACACACGGCCGGGTTTCCTGACAGGAAAACTGCCAGGAGAGCTTTGGTCAGGAAAACCGGCCATGTGTATGCACCCTCACAGTGTTTCCCTATAGGAAAACTGCGAGAATAAAAAAATGCAGTGAATCGTGACGGGAAAAAATAAAACAAGTTCTAATTTTTTTCACCGCAGTATTCCTGTCGGGAAAACTGCTATGAAGCATACACACGGCAGGTTTTCCCGGCCGAAAGAAAACATGTGAGTTTTCTCCCCAGGAAATTAAACAGATTCTCAAAGGAGATACAACGGCGTATCTCGAGATACGCCGTCGTATCTCTGAGTCTGAGCAGTCGTATCTATGGGCCTGATTCTTAGAATGAGTTACGCATAGACTTCTATTAGATCCGATCGGCGTAAGTCTCTTGGGGCTGGACGTCATTTACGTTAACCTCGAAACCAATACGTCCTTGCGGCGTACTTTGGAGCAATGCACACTGGAATATTCCACGGACGGCGCACAACGACGACGACGTCGGGTCACAAGTTATTTACATAAAACACACCCCCCTGTTCCAAATTTGAATTAGGCGGGCTTACGCCGGCCTATTTACGCTACGCCGCCGCAACTTACGGAGCAAGTGCTTTGAGAATACAGCACTTGCCCGTCTAAGTTGCGGAGGCGTAACGTAAATAGGATACGTTACGCCCGCACAAAAATACGCCGATCTACGAGAATCTGGCCCATGGTGTGTACGAGGCAAAATAATTAGGTTTGGAACGGTGCTGTGGATTTGGGTCTGTTTAGGACAAAGTTCCACCAAGAAAAAAAATTAGAACCACTGAACAGTTGTCCCATACTTTGTTTTTCAATGCTTTTATTTAACTGTAGCATACTGTCAAAGCCAAACAGTTCCAAAGCACTCTTGTCTGGTAGTTGTATACTTCTACAAGAAAAGATCAGAGGAGGCGTATTTTGTGTGTTTTATGGGACTACAAATCTTGGCATTCTATTGTGTCCTTAGAGATCTGAGGTGACCTTTCAGGCAAAGAGTAGAAATGCTTACCAAGGCGCTGACTGCAGACATAAATATTGGTCTGAAGAAATAAGTGATTTTGAGTCGAATGTTTGTTCCTCTTAAAAAGTTGATAGAAAGATGTTTTGCAGATATGGAAAAAAAAAAAAAATTGTGATATTTTATGACTATTTTCCTTTGGATTTTTCCATATGTTTTTAAGTATGTAAACGTGCACCCGGCATGAAATGTCATTTTTAACAAGCGCATGCATTCTAAGTATGTTCAAACACTTACATTTAGAACTTACCTCCAAATAGAGCCGCTGGACTTATTTGGTCTTTCTCAGTTACACAGCCGCGCATAGGAATTTTCACGTTTTCTCACAGACTTAATGCACAGTGATAACTTGGATAGGGAATAGAAAGACAAAAGAGGGAAGCGCCTCTGAGTATGCTGCTTTTAATTTAAAACATAAAAATATATCCAGCACTTACATCATAGTAATATGGTGCAGTCGTGGAAGCTGGCGTGCATCTGTAGCAGACAGTCCGCAAAGCGTCAGAGCTGGGCAGCCGGAGAGAGCCGGGGAGAGAGACGGCTGAGTCCTAGTTGTTGTGCCGCTGCTGGGCGATGGATTCATCAGCTGTTGCGTGACGTCAGGTCGGACGGAGGCTGAGGGGGACCACAACGCGTTTCAGAGCCGGCGCACGGAAAAGACCAGCGCACGGCTCTGAAACGCGTTGTGGTCCCCCTCAGCCTCCGTCCGACCTGACGTCACGCAACAGCTGATGAATCCATCGCCCAGCAGCGGCACAACAACTAGGACTCAGCCGTCTCTCTCCCCGGCTCTCTCCGGCTGCCCAGCTCTGACGCTTTGCGGACTGTCTGCTACAGATGCACGCCAGCTTCCACGACTGCACCATATTACTATGATGTAAGTGCTGGATATATTTTTATGTTTTAAATTAAAAGCAGCATACTCAGAGGCGCTTCCCTCTTTTGTCTTTCTCTTGCATACACCGAGCTGGCTTCGCTCCTGGATAGCAGCCCTGAACTACTGCCTTCAACCACATCAGTTCCTCATTTTCATCAATCACAGCCTCTTTAGGCATTTTTGCTGGGACTGAACCTATCATGGATTTTTGAATATGAACAGTCATACTGTATATCCCCAATGTGTTTTGTGATTTTTATCTCAAACGAATCGATCCTTTTAATCAATTTTATTATCATTATTTTTATTTTTATTTTTATTTATTTTTAACCCTTTAGTTGATTGTTTTGTGCAAACACCCTGAGCGCTGTACTCCATCCATTTTTTTCTGGATAGGGAATAGAGGTGCATGGGATGCCCAGAACTGAAGAACATGAACAAACTTTGAGGACTTGCTAATGCCTCTGGCTGCTAGTAATTGACTTTAATAATGCTGTCCACCCGTACAAATGATGGCGCAGCTACAGTAACTGTAAAATGTTTACAAACTGAAGATGCAGGTGTTGCTCCTTGCAGGAAATGCCAAAGCACCTGGCAACTGCTGTCCCAAGCTAAAGGTATGGGGGTGTTTCTGGGTACTTTGCGCTGGCTCTAAGCTGTCCACTGGTCTCGGACATGTAAAGTGTTGCAGCCTTACTGTCCTTTTCTATACAGGCTTGGGGTTTGTGAAATGGAAGTTACTCACCCAGTCCCTTAAGGCCCCTTTCACAGCAAAGGGGTCCCTTCCAGACAACTGGACCCTGGACTTTGCTCCTTGACCTCCAGGCTTCTGACTATTTATAAGTGGTTCCCCTACTTACTAGGCCTTGCCTCTCCTGGGGATTGGTGGGAACTCCATAAATATTTAGACTTCGGTGTCTGCTCCACCACCCACTACATTCCAGAACTATCCACAGAGTTCTAGAAAACAGGGGGAGGTAGCAGAACCACAGGCCTTAGAGCACTGCACATTCATAACACAACAAATGAACCCTTGCTACTAAATGTACCTACACTACATAACACTGAGGGTGCTACATACAGGTATCTCTAAGGCCCCGTACACACGACCGAACATGTCTGCTGAAACTGGTCCGCGGACCAGTTTCAGCAGACATGTTCGGTCGTCTGTACAGCCGAGCGGACAGGTTTCCAGTGTACATTTGTGCGCCCGACGGTTTTCGAGCGGACAAATGTTTCTTAGCATGCTAAGAAACATGCCCGCTGGAATCCTGTCCGTCGGACATGTTCGGTCGTCTGTACAGACTTACCGTACATGTCCGAGCGGCCGCCATCCCTCGCATGCGTCGATTCACTTTGACGCATGCGTGGAAGCATTGAACTTCCAGGGCCGCGCACGTCGCCGCGTCATCGTCGCGGCGACGGCGCGTCATCGTCACCGCGTATCGTGTACGCATGGATTTCTGTATGATGGTGTGTACAGCCATCATACAGAAATCTCCAGGCGGACATGTTCGCTGAAAACGGTCCGGCGGACCGTTTTCATCGGACATGTTTGCCCGTGTGTACGAGGCCTAAGAGATTGCAGTACTGTCCTTGAAAAATATCTGCAATTCCCTGACTCAGCTCTTTGCTTTCGTCGCTGTTCGCAACAGGGCACTCATGTACATATTTGGTGGACCTGCCTAATAGCCCAAACCGCCTGGTACGATATTTTCACCCTTGCTTCCAAAATGTTTGAAACATCGGGGCATCCTGATCCAACCATTGCACTTCTTAACTTAAGAAAGGACTGCTTATCACGCACCCAATTCAAGCTTCTTGTCCAACTCCTTATGCTGCGTACACAAGACCTTGGATGGTTTTTCCGACGGAATTCCGCTCAAGCTTGGCTTGCATACAAACAGTCACACAAAAGTTCTCTGAACTTTCGACCATCAAGAACGCAGTGACGTACAACACTATGATGAGCCGAGAAAATTTAATTCAATGCTTCCGAGCATGCGTCAAATTGTTTCAGAGCATGCATTGGAATTTTGCACGTCGGAATTGCTACAGACGATCGGAATTTCCATTTGGAATTCTTTCCGTCTGAAAATTTGAGAACCAACTCTCAAGTTTTTGTTGGCGGAAATTCCGACAGGAAAAGTCCGATGGAGCATACACACGGTCGGAATTTCCGACCAAAAGCTCACATCAGACTTTTCTTGTCAGAAATTCTGACCGTGTGTACGGGGCATTACAGTTGCGAAACAAGTTAATGCAAAAGCATTTTGGAAATCCCCCTGTTTGGTAGTAGCTGAGGCAAAGCACTAGCCTATGTTTTACAGAACTCCATTCCCTTCATCTTTTTACATTCAATCAACATCTCTGTTGTATTTTACCTTGTAAACTCAATAAAAACACTCTTTAACACGAGAAATATCTGCTATTCTCTCTATAACACTGGAGCCATCTTTGTTTGGGCATCATACAGGTTTAGATTCTACATTTTGAACTGAGATACTGGGGGTTATTTACGAAAGGCAAATCCACTTTGCACTACAAGTGCAAACTACAAATGCAAAGTGCACTTTAAATTGCACTGAAATTGCACTTGGAAGTGCAGTCTCTGTAAATCTGAGGGGTAGATCTGAAATGAGAGGAAACTCTGCTGATTTTATTATCCAATCATGTGCAAGCTAAAATACAGTTTTTTATTTTGCTTGCATGTCCCCCTCGGATCTACAGCGACTGCACTTCCAAGTGCACTTTCAGTTAAATTTCAAGTGCACTTTGCACTTGTAGTTTGCACTTGTAGTGCAAAGTGGATTTGCCTTTCGTAAATAACCTCCACTGTCTCGGAGATGACATAATCATGTAAACCCTAGTGTCTGTGGAGTTCTTGGCTGTGTCCATAAATGTCTGACACGGATCTATGCTGTGCCTATGCTGTGATGATGTTATCAGTCTGCTGCAGGCAGAAGGAAGCATTTCCTCAGTCTCAGTGATCAGGCTGCAAAATTAAAACTTTGGAACTTTCATAAGTTGAAAGGCTGCATAGACACGGATCAGATCTTTAGCCTCTCAACTTATGAAAGTTCCAAAGTTTTAATTTTGCAGCCTGATCACTGAGACTGAGGAAATGCTTCCTTCTGTCTGCAGCAGACTGATAACATCATCACAGCATAGGCAAAGTCATTTGACTGGAACTCATGAACAGTTTTTTTTTTTGCATAGACATTTTATTGAATGTTTTCAAAAAGATATAGAACAAGACAAAGAGAAAAGTGTCACATACAGGGCCGCTGATAGGGGGGGACCACCAGTCCTCCTATAGGGGGCCCGGGCACACAGGGGGGCCCAAACACCAGAGGGAAGGAGGGGCAATTAGAGGATGCCCTGCGCGGCTCTCGGCAGCAGCTGAAAACCCTCCTGCCGACTTTGAGCTGTTGCAGGGAGAGACACGGACACAACTGCTGGCTTCCTTGTCCTGTTAAAAAAATAAAGAGAGTCCCAGAGCCGGGAGTGCAGCGGTAGGAGGAGGGACGGCATGACAGGGGGGGACCGCAGGATAGACAGTGGCTGTGGCCGTTTTAAGATAGGAGGGTCCGTGTGGGGAATCAGTGCAGCGCTGCTTTAAGAGAGTGGAGCAGGCTGGGGGAGGAAGGAGGGGCTGGCTGGCTCTGTACTGCAGGGAGGAAGTGACGTAGCGTCACTCCTCCATCTTAACACATCGGTAAAACGTGCGTGTCTGCTCGGCTCTGCATCATGGCGGCCGGGGCAGACTTTTTGGCGCAATTGCGGGCGGCGGTGTCCGCCCAGGGTACAGAGTGGGTGAGAGCACAGATGGCATCAGCACTGGATGGCTCGGCGGCGGCGCCCGGCGGGGGGGGGGGCGGCAGCAGCAGCACGCGCTCGGAGGTCTAGGCCTCCGGAGCGGTACAGCCCAGACAACTCCCCGGGGGCTGGGAGGCACGATCGGAGACCCGATGGGGGCCCTCAGGCCTCTTCTTCACAGCGCTCTCCACCTGAGTCTGTGGGGGGGGGGGCCGGGAGGAATCCGCGGCGTGGACGGAGTGCGACGGCGGGGACAGCAAGCAGGTCTGCGGGATCCTCCCCACCTGCGCGGAGGAGGTGCCAGGACGACGCGGTCGGGGCTGCCAGAGGGGTCCAGGGCAGTTCCGCGGCCCGGCGGGGAAGACCTTGTCAACGGGCCGGAGGCCAATCAGCGATGGCGGCCAGGGGTCCCAACTCATCCGGAAGCGGCGCAGCAGGAAGGGTGGTAGGGGATGTCGGCGGTGGAGTGAGCGAGTCTGGCCCCCGGGGAAGGGCCAGGAGTCCGTCGGTGGCAGTTGCTAGCGGGTCCGGTTCGGGTCGTGGAGGAAGGAGCGAGCAGCAGCCGGGGCCCTCCGCATCCAGGTCACAGGCGACGGGAACGAGATCAGAGGACGCCTCGCCAGCACGGAGCGCGGTCAGGTCGGAGGGGGAGCTGTCCGGGTCGGAAAGCGGAGAGGACTCGGGACATCTGTCAGCGGTGGATGGCGGTGCAGCGGCTCGGGGACCCAGTCCTCGGCAGCCCGGTAAGTCGACTACATCTACTACTATTTGTGCACTCTTACACGATTTGTTAGGTCAAGGCCGGCAGGGGGTGGGTGCTAACTCAGTGCAGACACATACGGCAGGCGAGGGGGCCTTGGCGGGGCAAGGGGCGGAGGATCAGAGTCAGGACTTGTGGTTTGGCCTGCTAAATTTGGTGCAGCGTTTTGGGCCCGACAGCGGGGGGGTTCGATCACCGGCGGTGGCTTGGGGGTCGAGGGTGGAGCCGGCGGCGGCTCCTATGGTGCCTGCGGTGGCTGCACCGGTGGTGCCCGCGGCGGCTGCTGCTCCGGTGGCTCCTGCACCGGTGGCAGCGTCCCCAAGCACTGTGCCCCCGGCGGGAGATACGCTGGCGGGTGGTTCTACGGGCGAAGGGGTAGCTGAGGCAGGGGACAAGAAGAAGGATGCGGTTAGGTTGGCGGATGCGGCAAAAAGCGAAATGTATTTTTGCTTTGAAGCCCCTCTGGGAATGCATCTCAAGGCAGAGGTGAAGGAGAAGATCTGGAAGGGGGAGTACGTGGAGATCTTCACGTTGCTGCCCCTGGAGAAATTCAATCTGGATAGATTGAAGCCTGAGGAGAGTAAGAAGGAGGATGAGGAAAAGCGGCGTTATCGCTTGATTCCTCGCACGTTTAACAATTGGCTGCAGGCCTTTTCGATTATGGCGTGCGTGATTGGGGAAAAACACCCGGAGCACTGTTCGGGTTTGTTTATCTACCAGGAGTCGATTTGCGAGGCTCAGCGGACGTATGGGGGCACGGCGTGGCTCCGTTACGATGAGCAGTTCAGGCAGAGGATGGCCGCGAGATCGTCGCTGCGCTGGGACCACAAAGACATAGCGCTGTGGATGAAGATTATGACGGCGGCGAGGGTGCCGGGTCAGTTTTTTCAGGGGGGGGTCGGAGGTGCCTCGGCCTCGGGACAGCCGACCGAAAAACGATGGGGCTATTGCTGGCAATTTAATGACAGTACGTGCAAGTACGGCGCGAACTGCCGTTTCAAGCACACTTGTTCAGGGTGCGGGGGCTCCCATTCCCTGTCCAAGTGTTTTAAGCGCGGAAAGGGGCGTCCCGGTGATTCTGCGGGAAAGGGGGTTGACTCCGGTCCGGGTGGAAAGGATGCGCCCCTTTCTCAATAGGTACCCTGACAGACGAGCCGCCAGGTTGTTGGAGGACGGTTTTACTGACGGCTTCAGAATTCCGTGTTCCCTTTCGGTGGTCCCCCCTGAGGCAAAGAATTTGAGGTCCGCCTTCTTGCACCCCTCGGTGGTGGCTGAAAAGCTGGCTAAGGAGGTGCAATTGGGGCGGATAGCCGGGCCTTTTCCGGCGATTCCGCTTAAGGACTTGGTGGTTTCTCCTTTGGGGGTAGTCCCGAAAAAGGAGCCGCTTAAGTTCCGCTTGATCCATCACCTTTCCTTCCCGAAGGGTGGTTCGGTGAATGAAGCGATTGCGCCGGAGGCATGTTCCGTGTCATACACTTCTTTTGACGCGGCTGTGTCGTGGGTGCGAAAATGTGGACAGGGTGCTCTCATGGCGAAGGCTGACGTGGAATCGGCGTTTCGGTTGCTTCCGGTTCACCCGGAGAGCTTTCGTTTTTTGGGTTGCGCTTGGGATGGAGCATACTATGTGGATCGCTGTTTGCCCATGGGTTGTTCCATCTCTTGTGCCTTATTCGAAACCTTCAGTTCCTTTTTGGAATGGGTGGTGCGGGATTCGTCAGGGCTCAGCTCGGTGGTCCACTACCTAGATGACTTCTTGTGTGTGGGCCCCCCGAAGTCGAACGTGTGTTCGGTCCTATTGGGGACGTTGCAGTACGTGGCGGAGCGTTTCGGGGTCCCGTTGGCACCCGAAAAAACGGAAGGCCCCACGTCGTCCATCGTCTTTTTGGGCATTGTGCTGGACTCAGTGAGGATGGAGTGCAGGTTACCCGTCGATAAGTTGGAGGCGCTTAGGGAAGAATTGCGGGGAACTATTGGTATGCGGAAGATTCAGCTGCGAAAATTGCAGTCCCTGCTGGGGAAGTTGAACTTCGCATGCAGGATAATTCCCATGGGCAGGGTCTTTTGCCGCAGGCTGTCCGCAGCGACTGCTGGGGTGAGGGCACCGACTCATTTGGTGACTTTGACGGGGGAACACAGGGAGGATTTGGAGATGTGGCACAAATTCTTAGGGTCCTTTAATGGACGGGCATTGTGGATGTCTGGGCCCGTTAGCAATTTTGACCTGGAATTGTTTACGGACGCCGCCGGCTCCACTGGCTACGGGGCCTTTTGTCAGGGTAAGTGGAGTGTGGGCGAATGGCCGAAGTCATGGGAGGAGGCGGGTTTCTTGAAGAACCTTGCACTCCTCGAGCTATTCCCGATTGTGGTGGCGTTGGAGTTGTGGGGCGAGTCGTTTCGGAACTTGAAAGTTCGCTTTAACTGCGACAATTTAGGCGTCGTTCAAGTGGTGAACCGAGTGTCGGCTGCTTCGCAGCCGGTGGTGCGGTTGCTTCGGCATTTGGTTTTACGTTGCATGTCTTTGAACGTGTTTGTTTATGCGGTGCACCTGCCTGGGGTGGAGAACACTTTAGCTGACGCTTTGTCTCGATTCCAGTGGGACAAATTCCGGGAGTTGGCACCAGCGGCGGAGCAGCACGGAGTCCCCTGCCCCGTATGGATGTGGGACATTGCTTTGAGCAAGCGGCAAAGTGGATTCGGCGGTCGGTGAGTGGGGCTACATGGAATGCCTACTCCAAGGTATGGCGGGAATGGCAGGCTTTCACGGATGGTTTGGGAATTCCACCGGCGGGTCAGGAAGCTGGCTTGGCGTTGCTACACTTTCTTAATCTGAAGATGGAGGAGGGGGTATCGGCGTCAGCAATTGATCGGCTCTTGGCCGGTTTAGCTTTTCTTTTCAAATGGCATGGCGGCAGGGATTTCACCAAAGATTTTTGGGTGAAGCAGTCAGTTAAGGGGTACAGAAAAGGGCGTCGGACGCCGGACGGCCGTCGCCCAGTTTCATTTTTGATGTTGCAAAGTTTGTTTCGCCACTTACAGTCAGTGTGCAACTCGGCTTACGAGATTGCACTTTTCCAGGCAGCGTTTGCGCTTGCCTTTTTCGGGGCTTTGCGTATCGGGGAGTTGGTCAGTGCGTCCAGGACGGCCCATGGGGGCCTCTTGGAAGGAGATGTGGAGTTGTGGGGAGACGAGGTGGGGGTTTGGGTACGCAGGTCGAAAACGGATCAGGAAGGTAAGGGTATGCGCCTATCGCTGTTTCGCGTTCCGGACGCGACAATTTGTCCTGTACGGGCGGTGGAACACTTTTGTTCCGTGCGTCCTGGACTAGGTGGTTCCTTTTTGGTACATCAGGATGGGTCTGCGCTATCCCGCTTTCAGTTTTTGGCGGTATTCAGGAAGTGCGTGGTGGCGGCGGGGTATAATCCCAGGGAGTATGCTACGCATTCATTTCGCATAGGGGCCGCCACGGAAGCAGCGAGGGCGGGATTGGATGCGGCCGCGGTAAAACGGATTGGGCGGTGGGATTCGGACAGGTTTAGGATTTATGTTCGCCCGCAGTTGTTGCATGAGTAAGGGGGTGGACATAGGGACATTGGTGGAGGTTGGGCATTGGGGTATAGGTGAGCAAATTTTATGGGGGTTGTTTGTGTTCTTGTTTTTCAGATGGTGAGCCCTGTCTGGTCTGGATCTTTGGGCATTCTTATGTGTCTTGGGGGGCCAGGCGGGCCGAGGTGAGGCCTACGGGTAGACAGCTGGGGATTCCCACTCAGGACGCAAAGGTTCGGTGGATTGGGTTTCCGGGAATGATGTGGGGCAGGGTTTTGCCGGAGGTGCTAAAATTCACCCGTTTGGACAGGGCCCCTGACATTCTGCTGCTACATGTTGGGGGTAATGATATGGGGGCCAGGTCCATGCACCAACTTATTAGGGACATAAAGTGTGATTTCTTGAGATTGCGCTCTTTGTTTCCCGGCATGGTGATAATTTGGTCGGAGATGGTGGGTAGGTCAAATTGGCGGTGGGCCTGGTCAGTAGACAAAGTTAACAAGGCCCGTGTGAAAGTGAACAAGGAGGTGGGGCGTTTCGTGGTCAGGAATGGGGGGTTGGTCGTGAGACACAGGGAGTTGGAGGAGGAGACGTGGCGTTTTCTGAGGAGTGATGGGGTCCACCTCAATCCGATAGGCATTGATTTGTGGGCCTTGGGTCTGGAGGAAGGAGTACGCAGGGCCCTTTCGGTGTGGAGGTGCACGCATGGGTAAGGTTTTGCCCTTGCGTGCGGTGGCGGTGTTTGGGGTTTCTGGAGAGGGTAAAGGCAGGACGTTTGCTTGCAAACGGTTGTACCCATAGGTATATGGGGATACGGGTACCTTTCGGTCAACAAGGTTGACCAGGAAGGAGTTCATGTGTAGGTCACTGTGGACAGGTGTACTGCCTCCGAGTCTGGGGTTTGCGACTGAGGCCGAAGTTAAAAAACAGTTATTGTCCCAGTGGCCAGTTGAAGTTGTGGTCTTTAGACCACCAGATGGTTTAAAGTTGTGAAATACGTTGTTTATAGAAAATGGTTATTTATGTTAATATTAGTTTTGTTAAATAAAATCGGCCGTAAGGCCAACTTTACTCCACACCGGTGTCAGTCGTTAATTTTGGTAAAGGGGGTAAAGTGGGTAGCAGGTAAAAGGTGGGTGGTCAGAATCCTAAGTCGGCCCTTAACATGTCAAGAGAGTCCCAGAGCCGGGAGTGCAGCGGTAGGAGGAGGGACGGCATGACAGGGGGGGACCGCAGGATAGACAGTGGCTGTGGCCGTTTTAAGATAGGAGGGTCCGTGTGGGGAATCAGTGCAGCGCTGCTTTAAGAGAGTGGAGCAGGCTGGGGGAGGAAGGAGGGGCTGGCTGGCTCTGTACTGCAGGGAGGAAGTGACGTAGCGTCACTCCTCCATCTTAACACATCGGTAAAACGTCCCACCCACCCTCCCATGTGATAGGCGGGTAGTAAGGGGAAGGCGGTGTTTGGGGTTTCTGGAGAGGGTAAAGGCAGGACGTTTGCTTGCAAACGGTTGTACCCATAGGTATATGGGGATACGGGTACCTTTCGGTCAACAAGGTTGACCAGGAAGGAGTTCATGTGTAGGTCACTGTGGACAGGTGTACTGCCTCCGAGTCTGGGGTTTGCGACTGAGGCCGAAGTTAAAAAACAGTTATTGTCCCAGTGGCCAGTTGAAGTTGTGGTCTTTAGACCACCAGATGGTTTAAAGTTGTGAAATACGTTGTTTATAGAAAATGGTTATTTATGTTAATATTAGTTTTGTTAAATAAAATCGGCCGTAAGGCCAACTTTACTCCACACCGGTGTCAGTCGTTAATTTTGGTAAAGGGGGTAAAGTGGGTAGCAGGTAAAAGGTGGGTGGTCAGAATCCTAAGTCGGCCCTTAACATGTCATGAAAAAAATAACCCTGTATTGTTTTAATCCATTGTAAAAAAAAAAAAATTTAATTGTATAAAAATAATTAGTAAAAATTGTAAAATAAAATACATTTATTTAAAAAAAATATAAAAAATGTTTTTGTTAAAAAATGTTGAAAACTATTTTAAAAAAGGTCTAATTCACACAGCTTCTCTGTTATCTGTGTGTCCGCAAAGAATGATTTTAGTATATTTATTGTGAATTTTTTTATTTATATATTATTGAGGGGGGCCCTGCCAGGTAGGCTGTACGGGGCCCCGTGATTTCTAACAGCAGCTCTGGTCACATACATTGCATATTCATGTAAATGAACAATGATAAACCAATAAGGTAAGAGAAGTTATCGTAAGTATACAAAACGATCGAGCCTTTAGCCATGAAAAGTTTTTTAATGTTAAAAGGTGGAGGTTTTTTGAACAACTTTATTGCTGCTGCACAGTGTGATATACAGGAATTTATTAATGCAGACTGGATGGTCCATTTAAGAACCATGCACTGTTGATCGTTTCCTGCAGCTCAAAGTTTAATTTCAAAATTATTAGGTTATATATGTATTTTACAAACAAACATTTATTTTAATTTGTTTTGGTCAAAGAAAATTGTTTCCATTAATGAAATCATCCATTGAAGAAAAGTCGCTTATATGGGTGATGTTTTACCAATCTATTGAGTTTAGTCTTATGTGCAGTATATGTCTATAGAATATAGAGATACGATCTGATACATCAGCCAACTATACAAATGATTTAATAGCTAGTAGTTTAAGGCCTTACCTAATTAGATAGAAGTGAAATAGATTGCTCGGCTAGGCCTTTAGGCTTCATTCATATATATGCAAATTTGATGCGTTTTGAAACACATCCAATTTGCACGACATGTCAACCGAACCGGCTTTCCATGGAGCCAGTTCATTTACAGTATATCATCAAAAGTATTGGGACACATGAATTTACACGCCCATGAACTTTAATGGCATCCCAGTATTAGTTCGTAGGGTTCAATATTGAGTTGGCCCACCTTTTGCAGCTATATTAGAGAGTCAACTCTTCTGGGAAGGCTGTCCACAAGGTTTAGGAATCTATGGGAATGTTTGTCCATTCTTCCAGAAGCGCATTTGTGAGGTCAGGCACTGATGTTGAACGAGAAGGCCTGGCTCGCAGTGTTCACTCTAATTCATTCCGAAGGTGTTCTATTGGGTTGAGGTCATCCATGTCTTTATGGACCTTGCTTTGTCAAAGCCTAGCATTACCTCCTACATCATCAAATGCAGATGGTTAAACACACCAAGCAAACAGAGGTGCAGGGAGGTGACCAAGCGAGATCTCTTTATCAGCTTTAAAGAAGAAGTATCTTCAGACTCAGAAAATAGCAAACTGCCCTTTGGTACTTATTGCGAGGTTCTCACAACCCAGTAGTCAGTAATGACATCAGTGGGGGATTAGGCATACCTTGGGCACTGGGCTGTTCTCTATTAAAACACAAATTATAAAAAACTGTTGTCAAATTTCAGGTGACTGAAGCCCTTTTAGACTTCTTTAGTGTCCAGATTTTGATGGACTGCATACTCTATGGCCATACGAGAGAGGTGATTTAGATACCATTGGCCCACTTCCCATTTTATTTATTTTAGAATGTGCTTTAGTTTGGAAAACCACTTCCCTCCAGTACAATTGGAAAATGACATTTCTCCTCCAATACAATTGGAAACCATCATACATAAAAAGATCCTCAGAACTACAATCCCGGAAGCAGGGCTGTATTAAATGTTGATTGAACTCTGGGCAAAACATTTCTTGGGGCCCCCATGCAATTTTGTTTTGTTGGCAAGTATGAGGCCGCTGCTTTGGCCCCCACAACAATGACAGTGCCCAGGGCAGCTTCCCCTTTTGCCCTGCCTTAAAGACAGCCCTGCCCAGACCTTAGAAACTCATTGAATGGAGCGAAAGCAAGGAAGGCTGGGCAATCAAGCAAAGATGGGAGTGAGGTAGCCTAATGTGGCAGGTACGGTGTGGTGGTCGGGACCTTTGGACCCCAGACAGCCACCCAATTTTATTAAGCGCTACTGGTCAAAGAGATGACTTTGATTTGTAAAGGGGCGCTAATAGTAGTGATCTCTAGCAGTCTCATGTAACATGTTGCCAGTCTCTGCATCCTACAGCATGTCTCCAGTCTCGAATCACACCTGTGCAATGTATCTGACCATCCCCTGTGTTATGTTTGCAGTCTCTGACAATTTTCTGTAGCACTATGCTCATCCATGTCTTTATGGACTTGGCTTTGTGTACTGGTGCGCAGTCATGGAACAGGAAGGGGACATCCCCAAACTGTTACCATAAAGTTAAGAGCATTAAATTGGCCAAAATGTCTTGGTATGCTGACACCTTAAGAGTTCCCTTCACTGGAACTAAGGAGCCAAGCCCAACCCCTCAAAAATAACCCAACACCATAATCCCCCCTCCACCAAATGATTTGGAACAGCGCACAAAGCAAGGTCCATAAAGACATGGATGAGCCAGTTTGGTGTGAAGGAACTTGACTAGCCTGCACAAAGACCTGACCTCAACCCGATAGAACACCTTTGGGATGAATTCGAGCGGAGACTGCGAGGCAGGCCTTCTTGTCCAACATCAGTGCCTGAACTTACAAATGCACTTCCGGAAGAATGGACAAACATTGCCATAGACACACTCCTAAACCTTTTGGACAGCCTTCCCAGAAGAGTTAAAGCTGTTATAGCTGCAAAAGATGCGCCAATTCAATATCAAACCCTATGGACTAAGATGGGAATGCCATTAAAGTTCTTATGCATTCAAAAGGCAGGTGTAAAAAAAAATGGGTAATATAGTGTATGTGTGGTACCTTAGTGATGTCATGGGTATCAGCTGAAGCCCCCTAAACCTTGTAAGTTGACCAACACTGATTTAGATTGATAGTTAATGAACAGAAAAAATTGAGTACTGTACCGTCCTTATAGTACTGTCCTTATAAGCCTTTAAATAATTGGCTTATTTTATACAAATATGTAGCAGCACTGATTCTAGTAATAATAACTACCGTTTAGACCTCATAGGACACCAAATTTCACAGCTCACGATTTAGCTTGGCTGAAGCTCTGATTAAATACTTAGCACTTTTACAATGATGCTATTTTTTTCTAACGCCGAGAGTTAAAACTCCTACCATGGGAATTCACAGATTCCATATGTCTGGGAGCAGGTGTAATAGAGCGCGCACTATTGACTCCCTTGGGTCTTTAGCCACAAATGAGATTCTCATTGATATATTTGCCTTTGTGGGTTTGTACATTTCTTGGAAGTGCGTTCAGTGAGCACATCACAGCCAAAGACATCTTGTTGGAGAATCCAAGAAAACCCATTCCAGGCACTCATCAGGTCCTATGCATCAGAAAGCCCTAGAGAGAGTGCTATGTGTAATCTTTTGGCTTACAAATAGGAATTCATCTATTTTTAATGAGGATTCTATAAGAACAAAACATATATCATGTTATCTCCAGATGATACTAGATAGCACTTATTTATTTATGACACTTGTGCTCTTTACTTTCAGTGATCACATTTCTAGGTTTGAAGTATAGATAAATACCCAGATGACGCCAGACACAAAGACATATCAGATGGTTGTATCTTACAAAGCCAATAATTGGAAATGTATACTGTGTGCTGTTATTGTCTCATACGTGATTATTGGTACTTTAAAGAGGATTTGCTATCTGTACATTATGTGCAGCTGTTAGTTTATATGAAAGCAAAGCCTAAAGTGGTTCTAAAGCCTAAAGTTTTTTCACCTTAATGCATTATATGCATTAATGTAAAAATCTTCTGTGCTGCAGCTGCCCCCTTTCCTTACCTGAGCCCATCCGATCCAGCAATGTGCACAAGCACAGCAGCTCCCTTCGATATCTATCTCCTCATTGGACAGATTGATATCAGTGGGAGCGATTGGCTCCCGCTGCTGTCAATCAAATCCAGTGACACGGGAGCAGGGGGCACTGTCTGTCAATGGACTTGGGAGCAAGCACGCATTGGTGCCTCCAGGGAAAGCCGCTTTGACACTCGATGAAGAGGAGGAGCCTGGAGTGCCGGTGGGGGATCCCAGAAGAAGAGGATCGGGGCTGCTCTGTGCAAAAACATTACACAGAGCGGGTAAGTATAGGCATGTTTGTTATTTTTCAAAAATAAATAAAAAATTAAGCTTTATAACCACTTTAACCTCCCTGGCGGTATGATTATGTCAGATTTTTAGTGCTGAAATCGGTACCATTATTTTGCATGGAAATATGGCGTTTTATATCCACTTCCCGACCCGCCTATAGTAAATGTACGTCCTGTTTTTAAATATGGATATCTCGGTAACGGCAGCAGCTGCTGCCACAACCGAGGTATCCATATTTTCTGTGGGCGGCCGTGTAAACGATAACGGCGGTCTCCGCGGCGGATTCGCCGCGAGATCGCCGTTATCGGTGGCGGGAGAGGGGCCCCCCCACCGCTTTTCCGCGCCCTCCGCCGCTTACCGTAGCCGTCGGTAGCGGCGGAGGAGATTGGATGCTGCCGCCTGGTGAGTGAGGACTTGAGTGAGGGCAAGATGGCCCCCACCCGTCCTCATAGCTCTGCTGGGCGGAAGTGACGTCAAAACGTCAGTCCCGCCCAGCGTCTTAAAGAGACAATTTTTTTGTTGTCATTTTTTTAAATGACAAATTTTCCTTTTTTTTTTTTTTCTTGCATTTAAGTCTAAATATGAGATCTGAGATCTTTTTGACCCCAGATCTCATATTTAAGAGGACCTGTCATGCTTTTTTCTATTACAAGGGATGTTTACATTCCTTGTAATAGGAATAAAAGTGATCATTTTTTTTTTTTTTATTTCAGTGTAAAAAATAATAAAATTAATAAAATTAAATAAGAAAACAAAACATTTTTTTTTTTTAAAGCGCCCCGTCCCGACGAGCTCGCGCGCAGAAGCACACGCATACGTAAGTAGCGCCCGCATATGAAAACGGTGTTTAAATCACACAAGTGAGGTATCGCCGCGATCGTTAGAGCGAGAGCAATAATTATAGCCCTAGAGCTACTCTGTAGCTCAAAAAATGCAACTTATAGAATTTTTTAAACGTCGCCTATCGAGATTTTTAAGGGTAAAAGTTTGACGCCATGCCACGAGCGGGCGCAATTTTAAAGCGTGACATGTTGGGTATCATTTTACTCGGCGTAACATTATCTTTCACAATATATTAAAAAATTGGGCCAAATTTATTGTTGTCTTAATTTTTAATTCAAAAAAGTGAATTTTTTCCAAAAAAAGTATGCTTGTAAGACCGCTGCGCAAATACGGTGTGACAAAAAGTATTTGCGATGACCGCCATTTTATTCTCTAGGGTGTTAGAAAAAAATATATATAATGTTTGGGGGTTTTAAGTAATTTTCTAGCAGAAAAAACTGTTTTAGTCTTGCAAACACCAGATCTGAAAAACACCTAAGGTCTTTAAGTGGTTATTGTAGGCCTGTAATTCTTATGCCGCGTACAGACGGTAGTTTTTTGTGATGAAAAAAAACAACGTTTTAAATCGTGAAAAAAAACGACGTTTTTGAAACTTCATTTTCAAAAACGACGTTGCCTACACACCATCGTTTTTTCAAAATGCTCTAGCAAAGCGCGGTTACGTTCAGCACTCTTTTCCATTGAAGCTCGCTTCATAACTTGCTTCTGAGCATGCGCGGGTTAAAAAACATTGTTTTAAACGTCGTTTTGCCCACACACTATCATTTTAATTGACACAAAAAACAACGTTTTGAAAAACGACACAAAAAATTCAAGCATGTTCGAATTTTTTTTTTGTCGTTTTTCAGAAGACATAAAACAACGTTTTCCCCACACACGGTCATTTTAAATGACGTTTTCAAAAACTATGTTTTTTTTTCATCACAAAAAACGACCGCCTGTACACGGCATTAGAAATAACTGACTTAAATCTGTCCAAACAAAAGTCTAGTAGACATCCCGGGTATGATAAAGTTTGAAACACAAAATCACAAGTTATAATATAATAAATAGCTATAAATAATTATAACAAATAATAATAATATAATAATAATAAAATTATTCAATAATGTAATCAAATCAAAAATGCTGACATTTGCTCAGTTGCAGAATTGTCGCTGTCATTACTTTCAGTGTTTGATGATGAATTTCCCCACAAATCACTATCACCCAATTCTGCAAGTGATTCTAATTTATTATCGTTGTTTTCTAGCTGGTCTAAAACCACTTTTGATGTAAACGGACACTTTTTGGTTGCTATGGACAATCTCAAGTTTCCAGGCAGAAAGAACAGTATTTATAATATAAAACTACATGCAGGACACTGGGCAGACCACTAGGGGCAAAGGGTGTGTGTAATTATTTCATACAGTACAGTAATCTGTAATATTACAGTATACTGTATCTATACTGTGTTTTTATTTTATTTTTATTTTTCGCCGAATTCCGTTCCCGTGCGTCGCAACGCTCACAGGGTTTACAACCACTTTAATAGTGTTAGTTCCCTCGCTATAAAAGCACAGATTCAAAACTTCAATTGTTTCTAAATAATTACCTAGAAATAGTCTGTAGATAAGTCATTTTCACTTTAATCTGACTTTCTAACCCTTGTGCTTGATTCCATGTTATCAACACAGAAGGGGCTGAAACAAGAGATGGCCAAAGGAGCCCAACTATATCAGCCCCTATATTACTCTCCATACAGGTTTCCTTTACTTTAAATAATGTTATCAAGTACACTATTTTGCCAAAAGTATTGGGACACCTTCCTTTATACGCACATGAACATTAAAGGCATCCGAGTCTTCGTCCGTAGGGTTCAATATTGAGTTGGCCCACCCTTTGCAGCTGTAACAGCTTCAACTCTTCTGGGAAGGCTGCCCACAAGGTTTAGGAGTGTGTCTATGGGAATGTTTGACCATTCTACCAGAAGCGCATTTGTGAGGTCAGGCACTGATGTGGAGGGGAAGGCCTGGTTCACAGTCTCCGCTCTAATTCATCCCAAAGGTGTTCTATCGAGTTGAGGTCAGGGGGGATTATGGTGCTTTTTTTTTTCAGGGGTTGGTCTTGTCCCCTTAGTTCCAGTGAAGTTCCAGTTTAAGGGTCCTCACAAATGCACTCTGGAAGAATGGTCAAACCTTTCCATAGACACACTCCTAAACCTTGTGGACGGCCTTCCCAGAAGAGTTGAAGCTGTTATAGCTGCAAAGGGTGGGCCAACTCAATATTGAACCCTACGGATTAAGACTGGGATGCCATTATAGTTCATGTGTAAAGGCAGGCATCCCAATACGTTTTGCAATATAGTGTAGGTTAAAGCGAAGTTCCACCTACTATTACAACTTTATCTTAAAGGAAAGTCCACCACTCGTTTTTGGATAACTATTTTTTTTTGTATCTTACCTTTTCTGAATTACCTCAGGCGCGGCCCAGGGAGTAATTTTCTCCTGCTCCCCTGCAGCCTTCTGGGACCTGTGTGCGTTCCAGAATACGATGGGGGCCATTCAGAAAGCGCATGCGCAGTAGGAAACCGGCCGTAAAGCCTAAAGGCCCACTGTCGGTTTCCCTTAGTTACAATGCGTAAGTGTCCTTTTTTAAAGTCAGCAGCTACAGTGTTTGTAGCTGCTAAATTTAAAAAATAAAATAAAACATTTCGGCTGGAACACAGCTTAAAAGTAGAACTATAGGCAAAACATTTTTTATTTTCATTTTGGATTGATTTTTTTTCCATTTGTGTCTTATTGGGGAGATTTACCCTCACTTCCTCTTTAAAACAGGAAGTTAAATGAAATCACAGAAAATTAAGAGAATCCCTTGGGGCCCCAGGTTTCTATTACTTTTCTGGGGACAACCCAAAATGTGGGATTTTCCTTTAGGCCCCTTTCAGACTGGGGCGGGAGCTGCGGTGGCGGTATAACGCCGCTAAAAGTAGCGGCGCTATACCGCCGGGATTGCCGTGGAAATCAGCCGCTAGCGGTGCGGTATTAACCCCCGCTAGCGGCCGATAAAGGGTTAATACCGCCCGCAATGCGCCTATATAGAGGCGCATTGCGGGCGGTATTGCCGCGGTTCCCATTGTTTTCAATGGGAAGGAGCGGTGAAGGAGCGGTATACACGCCGCTCCTCTCACCGCTCCAAAGATGCTGCTGACAGGAGATTTTTTTGTCTCCCGCCAGCGCATCGCCTCAGTGTGAAAGCCCTTCGGCTTTCACATTGAGGTAGCTGGGCAGGAGTTTTTCAGGCGGGATAGCAGCGCTATTTTTAGCGCTGTACCGCCTGAAAAACTCCTCAATGTGAAAGGGGCCTTACTTTCAATAATGGTAAACAGGACAATCAGATAGGGCAATGCTTCCCAACGTGTACACAGACAGCAATAAAAACCTAATAGGCTTTCTAATCCCTCTCCACTCTATCCAAAATGAAAAAAAAAAAGAAAAAAGTTTGCCTTTAGTTATGGTAAGGTTTTATCTAACTATAGTTATACGGTAACAGCTATTCAAGGATAAGACCACTCCTGTAGCACAACTTACTTAGATTGCCTTTTTAACCAGGACGGTCCACCACTGAATATTTGGTAACAAAGTATGTCAGAAAGATGTGAGTAATCCATAAGGCTGATCTGCTTTGCATTTATGGCAAACAAGAGTTCTAAGAACACTTGGCCTGAAGGGGCCAAATACAACCAACCAGCCCATTTATGGTAGAGATAGATGTCTTAGATGTCTGTGAATGCAATAAAGTGTAAATATGTGCATTCGTTTTCATCCGAATGCATTTTCGCCAAATTTCGGGTATTTTTGTTATCGTTTTAACAAACGAAAACGAACGCACAGAATCCGAAATTCAAAAGATCCAACATAAAAAAAATGCTTTATTTTCATTTTCGTTGCTACAACAGTTCGATGCAGATTGAAGATTCAACATGACGCTGACAATAGCCATCACGTGTCTATCGAACCTGCGGTCGAATGTGTCTAACCTTAACTCTATTAGTCCAAGATTATTCTACATAGAGAGGAAAGATTCAACATAGAGAGAAAAGATTCGATATTATAGAGACAGTGTTGGGGGAGACCATTCGACATAAATGAAAAACATACAAACGTTGAATCTGTCATTGAAGGCTTATGGTGTCTGTCGAAAGTTCTAAGAAGATTCGACAAGCAGCTAAACTGTACAACGCCGCAATCGTACATTTGCGGGAGACAAATGCTCTGCCCATAGGCTATAGAAGAATTTGAATGTTAGTTGACTAGTAATAATAATTCATAAATATAATTATTACTTGTGTCATACAACATTAGAATTATTCTATAGCTTGTAGGTGGAACATTGGACCAGAAATGTATGATTGCGGCGTTGTACAGTTTAGATGCTCCGTCAAATCTTCTTAGAACATTCGACAGACACCATAAGCCTTCAATTGACAGATTCAACCTTAATTAATTCGGATTTTGGACGAATGCATTTTATAACGAAACAAAATGAATAAAAACGAATTTCGGGAGTAACTACATAAATGTATTTTCCGGACGAAAACTAAATTCCAAAACAAAATATTTCAGTGAGTACATGTCTAGTAAAGTGTACAATGCATGTTGCCTCCATTGATAGGCATGGTAAAACATGAGTGTCTTGAAATGCCATGATTATTTTGCAGCATCTGATTCCTTTGCAGTATTTAGTCACATTGTAAAGCCGTGCTGGAAGACTGCACACTTGTATGACAAAAACACAAAAAAGGGATCATCTGATAGATGTTTGAAGGAGGAAGTATCTCCACTGAGGACCACCTTATCTTATTGGCATTGGCACAGTTGTGGGTGGTGGAAATGCCCCCTGTTCCTGAGCCCTAACCTTCTCTGCAAGCTGACAATAGAGAAAGCCATCATTTTCATGGCCAGGACCAATGAAAGTTCACTTCTTCACAAGACAAAGGATGTTCTGGAAGACATAAGCAATGCACTAGTCCTGGATTGCTGGAGCAGTGATAATTTTACGTTACTTAAATATGGAGTATGAATTCTAACTTAATAAAGATACAAGATTTTGGGATGACTTAAATCAGGTTTCAACCTGAAGATGGTATCTAAGTTATAACTTAGGTTGGCCAAACTTAGGTCAACTAAAAATGTGTATCGCTAGACAAAATAGAATCCTCTACTAGATCTTCAATTTCTAAATTTGTTAAGAAGGATGGGATAGGTGAGGGTTGGTTGAAATCTGCATTGTCTTTATATAAAAAAAAAAATCCTTTTATTTATTATGCTTAAGATTAACTTGGTCTCCTCCTCAGAACCTTTCTTTTGAAATGTGGTATTTTACATAGTTACTAATGTAATGTTTTATTACGAACAATAAATTCAATGACATTGAGTGCCAGAGTTCAGAATGCTGCATAGCCGTCTCCCTCTGACCACACCATATGAGTACAAACAGCTAATCTTCGGGAAACAATCATAGTTCAGAAACCACCAGATGCCAAGCCAATGAGTGGATTATAAAGCAATGCTGTTTGTATGAGTGTATTTGTTTTTGTTTTGTAATTTTTAGTTCTATAGATCCTTCTGATTCTGCAAAATGTTTGTTCAATCGGCTTCCTGGTTGGTACATTAAATCAGTAATGGGTATACAACACGTACACAGAACAAAAAAAAAATGATTTTAAATAATGATAAGGCATCGACCACAAGAAGTAATGTTTGGGCATGCACTTTATGCTTTGTTATACGATCAATGCGTATTAACATCTTATGCTTTAATTTGCAGGATGCATTTTAATGATCAAAAGGAACGTTCTTGAGTGCTAAGTGAAATTTCCGCGACTTCTTGTGTGGGCTTAATATCAAGAGTAGAGAACGCATTCAAAGCATACAGACGGAAGGTCGTGACCTGTTATACACTTGTAGTATGACCTTGTTTTCTCAACAGGCAATGGGCTGTTCATGGACAGCATCAAACTTCATGATTGTTTTCACCCTTCTCTGAAGAAAAATATTTGATTCATTCCAGCAAACTGACAGACTGCACTAAGACTTACAGCAAAACTGTAGCCTAAATGTTTTTTTGTTTCAGGGGAGTGTGGGGAAAGTTAGCACTTGTGTCTTGTTTTTATTCATCCCCATTTTCCCATTTGCAATTGTTCCCCTTGTTTAGGACAGTATGCCAGAAAATAAAAAATAATAATGATTTTGAAGATCATAAGGGCCAATTGCCCTCTAAAGACAATATTTCAGTTTTAAGTTTTGGTAATATTGAAAAAGTTGCCCTTGCTTCCTTTAATGCACCCCAGAGCACCCTAATATACAATTACCAACTTGAAGATGCAAAATCACGATATAGCTAACACCCTCTAACTGTTGATCAACAAACTGTGTTTAAGAAGAACATATCTCCTAAAGTTGCATTTTCATGAATAGTGGTTGTGACCACATAGAGCTGAATACTGAACATGATTTAAAGCAGTGGTTCTCAACCTCAGTCCTCACATACACCCAACAGGCCATGTTTTGGGGATTTCTCTTAGATAAAATAGCTGTCCAAAAAACTCCAGTGCATGTGTTCTGTCAAGTTCTCCAACTTGTCAGAAACTCCAACTGCTTAACTTCCAGTTTATTTAAAACCAGCAGTAATTGGAGTCTTTAATGAATTGGTAGTTGAACACAATGCTGGCAACCGAATAGAGTCTGGTGCAGGATATTATGAGCTGAGATTCTTACTCCGATACTAGCCAACAAAATGGCCACCTCCGAGGCGGCGACAACTTTGTCCTTGTTAGCCGCTGTGCTGTCAAAACAGCTCAGTCTTCCTGTACCGGACTCTATTCGGTTGTCGGTGTTGTGTCCAACCAGCAATTCGTCAAAATCTCTGATTACTAAGGTTTTAAACAAACCGGAAGTGACATGGTTGGAGTTTCTGATGGGTTGAAAATATTGACAGAACGCTGGCACGAAGCTCTGTAGGTCCAGCACGGCACAGTAAACAAAGATATTAATTTTACCTACAGGTAAGGCTTATTATAGGTATATATATATATATATATATATATATATATATATATATATAGGTAAAAATTACAAAGCAGACTTTACTACTGCTTTAAGAACTCAGACCAGCCTGGCACCTCAGAAAAAGTGAAGTCTATGCTAGTTTTCCGTTGCAGCTTTGAGTCATGTGACATTATTTTAACATGGAAAGAAACAGAAAGTGAGGATAGGTTTTCCCCATTCTCCTATAGATGAGCCTATCAGATATTGGCATTGGGTGCTGGAAAATCCCAGACTTCCCTTGTGGCACTAGGTCATGTAACTTATTGTCATTTTGCCAGAAACAGGAACTGGAGATATGTTTTCCCCACTTTCCTGTACCTGTGCTGGTTAGATACCGAAACGGATGTGGGACAGTCCTATAGAAATTGGGACAGTTGGGAAGTATGGAAGACTACTAATACTTACCAGTCTAGTGTATGGAAAACTGGTTGGTTTTCAGCACTTTCGGGTGTGTCAGAAGCTGTATTCCCTGCTGCATGCTGTGGTTCCATCCTCTAACTGTTTGGTCACTACAGGACAAAGTACAGATATAGTGGCCAGCAAGAAGAATCTGCAGAATATACCTCGTACACATGGCCGGACTTTCTGAGAAAAAAAGTCAGACAGGCTTTTTTTCTCGGAAAGTCCAGCCGTGTGCATCCTTCCTCTGACTTTTTTTGTTGGAAGTCCGACAGACCTTAGATAGAGAACCCATTCTCTATCTTTCCGTCGGACTTCCGATGGACTCAAGGCGGACTTTTGCATGGGCAAAAGTCCAACCGTGTGTACAAGGCACTAGAAGTCTTGGATGCCAACTGCTCCCCTAGCTCTGGAAGAGAGCCAAGACTGGAGTTGCTGCCCATTAAAATGGTAATAATCAGCGGCGGCCCGTCAATAGGGCGCATGTGGGGTGCCAGATGCATTGAGTTCTTTGAGTTTTTTTGTGAAGCACGTGATAAGCACTAATTGGCTTCAAAAGGTTGGGCTCGGGGGCGCAGTGACATTAGCTAGAGAATGTTGATTCGCTATTATCTTCCGGAGGAGAATCCGGGGAAGCTGCTGAAGCTGCTTGTGACCTGGATGGGGTAAGTGCGGGACTCAGAGGCTTGCAAGCGTGGCTGGTGAGCAAGTGAGCAGGTGCTGGGGGGTGTTTGTTTGCCCCCCCACCATGGAGCACCAGCCTCCACTGGGAACAGTTAGTAGTTTTCCTTTACAAGATGCTTGTAGGGCAGTGTTTTTAAGTGACAAAAAGATCACTTTAACAAAGTGGTAAGGTGACCAGCCATAAAAGAATTAGAGGTTTAAACTAACGGCAAGAAAGGTAAAACAAATGGATGGAAATGGTGGAGAAATGCTGTTTTATTCTAGACAAAATAGTGTTGTACTTGTGTTTAGGACCCCCTATGCTTAGCCCCATTGTACCCTCTTTGCCTCTGGGTCTCTAAAAATAATAAAAATAAAATGTATGTAAATAAAGCAGTGCAGTAGTTGAACCTGGGGGATAAAGGTGCCTAAATAAGTTATGGTATTTGGGGGGAATTAGGTGCTTGATTCCTTAGTTGTGGCCTAGGTGGAGGAATAAGGGTTTGGACACACCAAGACTACTTTTGCTAGGATTCTATAAACTACCAGCAAGCATCAGCTAGTTTTTCTTTTGTGACTGGATGCAGGTTGGGAATGTTCCAATGCTCAGTGGTGGCACATAGGGTTGACCATGGCACCATTTTCATCCTCTTTTTGCATACAGGTTACCTCTTCTTCTGCCCCCCACCCATGATAAATAGCATCTCCCTGCTGTTATCTATTCTTGTGCCAGCGCTGTTGGAAAGATTAAGTAATCACAGCTGTGCTTCTAAAAACAGACCGATTCTGTGTGATCCAATCTGTTACGGCAAGCTATACATTGTATTTCACATATTTACCAAGTTATTTATAGACCATTACTACTTTCTCAGTTCTCAAAGCTTTGTGTACTGAATGGATAATTTGCCGTTTTTTTTATGTTTTAATTCTTTCAGCCTATTATCAGAAGCATGTGTTGATTCTTTCACATGCATGGGAAAAGCCTATAAAAGCCTTTAAAGCACATATATAAAATACGGAAAAAGTGTGCTGTGCCAGAGGAGTGCGGTGGGTCGCAACTTTATATTTTCTCCCTCTAATTATGTATACAGGTTGTCTTAAAATTCTCACAATTTAATCAAGGAAGAGGAGGGGTTCTAGGCCCTAAACCGGACCCCTTAACTATGCGGAACCTAGTGTCCCTTGTATGTGTTCCAAGATCAAATTAAAAGCTAATATGTCACAGATAAATCTCAGAAAGTCTGGTTTCTCCACTCCATTGCAAAGACTGCAACCAAGATGCATTTCTGCAGATAATTTAGTAAATGTATTGAAATTGCATTGGTTATTTAGCCAATGGTATAATGCAAAAGGAGGGTAGACCTTGCCTTTAAAATGTATCGTATTAAAATGTAACATTTGAATGTTTTTTTTTGTTGTGCTAAGCTCTAAGTTGCATGATAAACCTGCCTCTCAATTCCACTAGAAATCTGTACTCAGATAAATACATAGATGAGCTTTGCTGGCTTCTCATTTGGAAAATTCTGGGTGCCTAAATGTCAGGCTTAAGTTAAAGCGGGTTTCACCCAAAAGTGGAACTTCCACTTTAAGGCCTCCTCAACAGCTCCTGTTTGTGAAACTAAGCTTTTGGGAGAAGGGGGGAGCAGGTACCCTATTTTGACAGGTTCCACTTTCGTTTCAGTCATCTTAGGTGATTGGACATCCTAGCAATGTCCTGGGAGTATTCCAATCAGGCTTCTTGAGGAATGTAACTTAAGTCAGAGTTATAAATGTAAAAGTAGTGCTGTGCTGTGCATAAATAAATGATAAAGTGCAAATGTGCTCACGTTACAGGTACACTTGAAAGGCAATAAGTGAATGGTCAAAATAGCAACAATAAAATATAAATATTCAGCTGCGACAGTATAGACTAGGGAAGTGTCCAAATACTGTAAAAAAGTGTACCACAAAATAGATGTGAGACTAAAACTCATAAATTCCTTAAAATGGCATCATCATGTGACATATGCTACCATAAATAAATTCACACTTAAATTCCATAAAAATGAAATACAAATTAATTTCAAAGAAAAAAAACAAAAAACAAAAGCAGTGCAGACAATGTCCATAAGGTGCAAGCTGGATGGATGGCTGTGTGTGCACAGTGATCAGGGTGAAGGTGCTAGTGCTAGTAGTCAATCTCTGGTATGGAGTGCTACCGATAGGTGGTTGCTGGTTCTCAGTGCAACTTAGGGTATAGGTGTCCCCTTACCTTACCGCTGTAAGGTAACAGCGTATGAGTGTGTCTTTCAACCCCCCGGTGGCTCCTGACGTCTCAGGTATGTATCTTTACTTTGGCATCAAACTCCCCTTTAAGTGTCTCTGGTGTGTCTGTATCAGATAGCCTCACATTGGGGCATGGGGGGGGTTGTAAAGAAGGATGCTCGATAGTGTACAGCCATGGCCAAAAGTTTTGAGAATGACACAAATACTAATTTTCACAAAGTCTGCTGCCTCAGTTTTTGAGATGGGAAATTGCATATACTCCAGAATATTATGAAAAGTGATCAGACGAATTGCAATTAATTGCAAAGTTCCTCTTTGCCATGAAAATTAACTTAATCCCATAAAAAAAAATTCCACTGCATTTGTGAAGAAGGCTTCAGGGTGCTCAAGAAAGTCCAGCAAGCGCCAGGACCATCTCCTAAAGAGGATTCAGCTGCGGGATCGGAGTGCCACCAGTGGAGAGCTTGCTCAGCAATGGCAGCAGGCAGGTGTGAGCGCATCTGCACGCACAGTGAGGCGAAGACTTTTGGAAGATGACCTGGTGTCAAGAAGGGCAGCAAAGAAGCCACTTCTCTCCAAAAAAAACATCAGGGACAGATTGATCTTCTGCAGAAAATATGGTGAATGGACTGCTGAGGACTGGGGGCAAAGTCATATTCTCCGATGAAGCCTCTTTCCGATTGTTTGGGGCATCAGGAAAAAGGCTTGTCCGGAGAAGAAAAGGTGAGCGCTACCATCAGTCCTGTGTCATGCCAACAGTAAAGCATCCTGAGACCATTCATGTGTGGGGTTGCTTCTCATCCAAGGGAGTGGGCTCACTCACAATTTTGCCCAAAAACACAGCCATGAATAAAGAATGGTACCAAAACACCCTCCAACAGCAACTTCTTCCAACAATCCAACAACAGTTTGGTGAAGAACAATGCATTTTCCAGCACGATGGAGCACCGTGCCATAAGGCAAAAGTGATAACTAAGTGGCTCGGGGACCAAAACGTTGACATTTTGGGTCCATGGCCTGGAAACTCCCCAGATCTTAATCCCATTGAGAACTTGTGGTCCAATCCTCAAGAGGCAGGTGGACAAACAAAAACCCACTAATTCTGACAAACTCCAAGAAGTGATTATGAAAGAATGGGTTGCTATCAGTCAGCAATTGGCCCAGAAGTTGATTGAGAGCATGCCCAGTCGAATTGCAGAGGTCCTGAAAAAGAAGGGCCAACACTGCAAATACTGACTCTTTGCATAAATGTCATGTAATTGTCGATAAAAGCCTTTGAAACGTACGAAGTGCGTGTAATTATATTTCACTACATCACAGAAACAACGGAAACAAAGATCTAAAAGCAGTTTAGCAGCAAACTTTGTGAAAACTAATATTTGTGTCATTCTCAAAACTTTTGGCCACAACTGTAGTATTTAAAACATTTATTGGAATCAGCAGCAATGATAAAAACAGGTAGGTACTCACAATGTGAAGTATCAAACAGGCATATCAAAAACGAGTTGCGACCTCTTCCAATATCACTTCCGGTGCCCTGCGTTCCCGCACATGTTTGTTATAGTCACGTAACTTCAACAGGGGATCCCTAATGTGACTGCTGTAATTACAGCAGAAGCGGCGCACCGGCGGTGCGCACGCGGGCACCCCCTATGTGGATTCTGCACAGAACGGCTGCCCTGTAGCAGTAAACCTGATATAGGGTGGTCGTTAAGTGGTTAAATTACAATACGGCTTGTGTCCCAATAGTATATGCTATATTATTTTTTGCAATATTTTTTTCCCATGAAAGTGACGTTACCCTTTAGGCTGGGTTCACATATATGTGAACTTCATGCATTTTAAACCGTATCCAATTCCCATGACATGTGAATGTGACTGCCTCTAAATAGAGCTGGTTGACACCTATCTGGGGTGGCCATGGGGCGGTTTCAAAAGGGTCCTCTGCATTTTGGGTCTGGTTCAGGTGCAAATTCATGCAAAATTTGCCCCTGAATCACACCTGAACTGGTGAACAGAAACGCACTGAACCATGATCTGCAAACCACAGCGGCACATATGTGGTCCTTCATTTGCCCTGACCCCTTTTGGGGTTTTCTGGTTTGGAATTTGAGCCCCGTTTGGCAGTGATGTCCCCCCTCGCATGCTAGCACACCTGTAGCGGATTTCTTTCCTGCTCTTGATTTATGACTTCCATCCGTTGAATCATCAGCACTCATATGTACACGACTTCTGTATAATTACCATTGAACACTGTTTATGTTTGTATTTGTAAATTTTGTAATTATAGAAAAACCTTGAAAAATCTGGAACTGCATAACCTATTGTCCCTGAAGAAGACCGCTACTATCTTTGTTGAAACGCGTTGGATTTTCTTCTATGGACAGTTAATCAATAAGTTATTCATTGGTTTGGTTCAATGTAGTCATACATGCTATGTGTTTGTTTTTATTGATCCAACTTTTTATCTGATGTTCTATTAATAAACATTGTGCTTTTATATTACCTACTGTTTCTGGTCTTTTAACCAGTTCCCGACCCCCGCATGTACATGTACGTCCACAATATGGCACGTACAGGCACATGGGCGTACAGGTACGTCCTCGCCTATTAGCGGGTGGGGGGTCCGATCGGGACCCCCCCCCGCTACATGCGGAGGTCGGGTCCGCTCGGGGAGCGATCCGGGACCACGGCGCGGCTATTTGTTTATAGCCGCTCCGTCGCGATCGCTCCCCGGAGCTGAAGAACGGGGTGAGCCATGTGTAAACACGGCTTCCCCGTCCTTCACTATGGCGGCGCATCGATCGCGTCATTCCCTTTATAGGGAAGACACGATCGATGACGTCATTCCTACAGCCACACCCCCAAACAGTTGTAAACACATACTAGGTGCACCCTAACTCCTACAGCGCCACCTGTGGTTAACTCCCAAACTGCAACTGTCATTTTCACAATAAAGAATGCAATTTAAATGCATTTTTTGCTGTGAAAATGACAATGGTCCCAAAAATGTGTCAAAATTGTCCGAAGTGTCCGCCATAATGTCGCAGTCACAAAAAAAATTGCTGATCGCCGCCATTAGTAGTAAAAAAAAAAAAAAATAATAAAAATGCAATAAAACTATCCCCTATTTTGTAAACACTATAAATTTTGCGCAAACCAATCGATAAACGCTTATTGCGATTTTTTTTACTAAAAATAGGTAGAAGAATACGTATCGGCCTAAACTGAGGAAAAAAAATGTTTTTATATATGTTTTTGGGGGATATTTATTACAGCAAAAAGTAAAAAATATTGCTTTTTTTTCAAAATTGTCGCTCTATTTTTGTTTATAGCGCAAAAACTAAAAACCGCAGATGTGATCAAATACCACCAAAAGAAAGCTCTATTTGTGGGGAAAAAAGGACGCCAATTTTGTTTGGGAGCCACGTCGCACGACCGCGCAATTGTCTGTTAAAGCGACGCAGTCCCGAACTGTAAAAACACCTTGGGTCTTTAGGCTGCATATTGGTCCGGTCCTTAAGTGGTTAAAATCACACTCTTTGAGGAATTATTTTTTGTTCATTGTCTGTACTAGGGATGTGGGCAGTACATCCAGTTAGCTGGCAAAATTGATTCTTAACCAGTGTTGCCAACCGCCAGTATTTTTACTGGCAGACAGTAAAAAACAGGCAATTTTCTCCTGCCAGCAAATGCCAGTAAAAGTAAAATGTTGCCAGTAAAAAATATGTCTGTGATGTTCAGTTTGGTCCGGAGCCAGCTGGGACCATCCGAGTGCTTGCCACAGTGTGATCGGGCGGCTCTGGCGGAGGTGGTGCCTGAGCATGTTGTGTGATGGCATGGTGCAATGGAGTGTGTGTGTGTGTGGAGTTTGTGTGTGGGCCTGCGGTATGGGATCAAGGCATGCTGGGACCGGGACTGTCAGTGCTGTTTAGACTGGAGTAAACTGGAGGGACCACTAGGCTTGGAGAGAGACTATCACTGTGACTCAGGGGGGGACATGTTGTGTCAGTGTGGTCTTTTCATCATCTGTGCCACCGCACACTGCTGTCAGTGTCACTTTGAGAGTAAATGTTATGTGTGTGTTCCGCCCATTCTAATTTCTTGTCCTCCTGAGGCCTGTCCCTGAGCTACTTACTTACTATATCAAAAATAAAATAAGAAATATGTTTTTTGTCTCATTATCTACCTTAAGTCATATTGCTAATTGCATATTGTATTTTTTTGTAGCCTAAATACTCTGATTTTCACTTTAAACTGTAATTTTGTAACTTTTGGAAATGCCAGTAAAAACTTGGCTGTGCCAGTAAGTTTTGGGTGTTGTGTCAGTAAATTTCTATCTGGTAGGTTGGCAACACTGGGCCAGATTCACAGAGGAAATACGCCGGAGTATCTACTGATACTCTGGCGTATTTTCAAATTTGCCGCGTCGTATCTTTAGTTTGAATCCTCAAACCAAGATACAACGGCTTTTGGCTTCGATCCGACAGGCGTACAGCTTCGTACGCCTTCGGATCGTAGGTGTAATTCTTCTGTGCCCGCTGGGTGGAGTTTGCGTCATTTTTCCGAGTCGGGTATGTAAATTAGCTGTTTACGGCAATTCACGAAGGTACGCGCGTTCGTCGCATTCTCTTACTTCGTCGCTAGTCGGCTTTTCCCGGCGTAAAGTTACAGCTGCTATTTCATGGCTTATATTTAGACTGCCCATGTTAAAGTATGGCCGTCGTTCCCGCGTCGAATTTAAATTTTTTTTTTTGCGTAAGTCGTCTGTGAATAGGAAAGGACGTAACGCACGTCGCCGTTCAAAAGAATACGTCGGTGCGACGTCATTTCATGCAAAGCACGGCGGGAAATTTCAAATCGGAGCATGCGCAGTACGTTCTGGGCGGGAACGCGCCTAATTTAAATGATACACGCCCCATTTGAATTAGGCGGGCTTGCGCCCGACGTATTTACGCTACGCCGCCTCAAGTTTACAGGCAAGTGCTTTGTGAATCAAGCACTTGCGCTTAAAACTTGCGGCGGTGTAACGTAAATGACATACGTTACGCCGCCGCACTTCTATGTGAATCTGGCCCTTTGTTCTTAACACATATGTGAACCCGGCCTTAACTTTCCCAGAGTTCGGTGTTCAGCTAGCTATGCCTTTAAAATACCACAGACTATATAAAGGATGCATATATGAAGAGCACACACAGAAACAGGAAGTAGTGTGTCCATCTCAAAACACTTCCTGTTATGTTGCCTAGCAACACTTACTTCACTCAATCCTATAAAACAATCCTACCAAAGAATAATCCTTCTTTTTCCAATGGTAATAGTGTTTTCCATACAGTGTACTATTCAATCTATGAAAATTATTTCTATGTCTCCTCAGCTATAAATATTACAGTTCTTATGAGTCATGAACCAGAGGAGGATGCCTTTAGAACAAACCTTGTCTTCACACCAGCCCCACAAAAAATGTAAACAACTACATCATCCCCTGAATAAATAACCTGGAAAATAACAAGATCCATTGTCTGCTCAATTTTGAGTAGTAAGGGGTTTTATGCCGTAGATTGGCAACGTGATTTATAAGCTCGCCTTATTTCGTATGAATGTAGGTGTGAGGTCTCCATTGGCATTTTGATGGCCCAGCATGTTGGGGTCACACTTACTAAGCCCTGCCTAAACAAATCACAAACAAGAGAGCTCTGGTAAGGAAGGCATTCCTATGTTTTTCACCTCCACCTCCAACATAAAGAGAGTCTTGTGATTGTAAGTTCAGTTACCTCCGCAGCATAAAGTACAGTCTGTCCCAATGAAAATTATAGCAGTTGAGCTGTGGTCGGGGTATGGCGAGGACCCTGAGCTGTGGCCAAGGCAGTTTGCTGAATCTGTATCTCTCCAGATCGCCGAACAAATAGCGATTACAGCTAAGAAAATTCCAAATTTACATGCGAAACCATAAATACTTTTTTTATGGCTAACGGGATGAAATTAAATTTCACTAGGTAACAAACCAACTGGTACAAGGCAGGCTTTGTCACCGCTGTGTGTATATGTAAAAAGTTTGCGTAAAACTGGCGGTTTATTTATTGCATAAGTATACTGCCTCATTTATCTCTTGGTAAACATAAAGGTGACTAACTGTGTTTGTATTTAATGTTATATAGTGTTCAAAATATAAATGAATAACTGTGTAACAAAATTATTCCTTGTGCAATTATATACCTGTATATATATATATATATATATATATATATAAAAATGTGTAAATATATCTGGATACGGTAGCAAAGTAATTCCCTGTGCAATGATATACATTAGGGGCCAGATTCAGAGAGACTTACGACGGCGTATCAGTAGATACGCTGTCGTAAGTCCGAATGCGCGCCGTCGTATCTTTAGGCGTATTCTGGAAACCAGATACGTCTGAATTTGGCCAAGATACGACCGACGTAAGTCTCCTACGCCGTCGTATCTTGGCTGCCTATTTACGCTGGCCGCTAGGGGCGTGTACGTTGATTTACGTGAATATGTAAATGAGAAAGATACGCCAATTCACGAACGTACGTACGCCCGTCGCAGTAAGCTACGCCGTTTACGTAAGACATACGCCGGCGTAAAGATAAAACACCTCTTTAGGTGGCGCAGCCCATGCAAGGTATGGACGACGGAACAGCCGATGTCGTTTCGTAGGGAGTATTTGCAACGTGATTCTGAGCATGCACGCGCATGCGCCGTACGAACGGCCCTCATTTACATGGGGTCACGGTTAATTTAAATGTAGCCCGCCCACTACATGCCTACTTTGAATTAGGCAGGGTTACGCCGGCCCATTTGCGCTACGCCGACGTAACTTACGGAGCAAGTGCTTTGTGAATACTGGCCTTGCCTCACCTCACTATGTTACGTCGGCGTAGTGCAAATGGGATGCGCTACGCCGGCCAAAAGATACACCGCTCTACGTGAATCTAGACCATACTGTGTATATAGTACTGTGCAAACGTTTTAGGCAGGCGTGGAAAAAATGCTGTAAATTAGGAATTTCTTTAAAAATATATATTTTAATTGCTTATTTTTATCAGTTTACAAAATGCAAAAATCTAAATCAAATCAATATTTTATGGCGTCAAACCAGCATCGATTTTAAGTACACTTGCACACCGTTGTTGATGGAACTCGGCAGGTTTGTTGTTTCACACATCTTGGAGAACTAACCACAGAACTTCTGTATTATTCACTTTGTTTAGAGAATATAGTGAAGTTGTTTTTACTCAGAATACCTAATCATGGGCAAGAGAAATTTAACCATTTTAGCCCCGGAAGGATTTACCCCCTTCCTGACCAAGCCCTATTTTGCAATACGGCACTGCGTCAATTTAACTGACAATTGCGTGGTCATGCAACGCTGTACTCAAACAAAAATGTACATCCTTTTTTTCCACACAAATAGAGCGTTCTTTTGGTGGTATTTGATCACCTCTGAGTTTTTTTTTTTTTTTTTGCTCTATAAACAAAAAACAATTTGAAAAAAAAAAAGGCAATATTTTTTGTTATAATAAATATCCCCCAAAAATATATAAAATACACATTTCTTCCTCAGTTTAGGGTCAATATGTATTCTTCATATTGTTGGTAAAAAAAAAAAAAATCGCAATAAGCGTATATTGATTGGTTTGCACAAAAGTTATCATGTCTACATTGGCACAGCGATCAGTGCGATAAAAATTACTGTATAAATGTCACTGGCAGGGAAGGGGTTAAACACTAGGGGGAGATCAAGGGGTTAAAATGGTTATAAACCCTCTCTGACATGTTTTACCGTCAGGTAAGCCTAGAATAAGGCTTAACTGTAGGTGTTTGCAATATCTCCTAAACCTACCTACCTGCCACATACTCCCCATCCCTTTCCCAGAAGCACTGTGAAAAAAATATAAAAAAAATGATTTAAAGAAAATAATAAACAAAAAAATTGTAAAAATTGAGAAAATTATAAAAACAAAAAACTACTGACACTCTACTGACACTTTCCACTACCCCACCCCAAATCACTGTGAAAAATAAAAAAGTAAATTGTAAAATAATTTAAAATATATAATTGTAAAAAATAATAATAAAAATATAGAACTACTGACACCACCCTCCACATACTACTTACCGCTGTAAGTCATCTCATACTCTATTAAACCACACCCATTTAAGCTACACCCAATATGTAGCATGGTTTAAGCCATGCCTACCTCCCTGAAATGAGTTTGCCACCTCCCTGAAATTAGTTTTTGCAGGTTGGGATGTCTCGGATGGTGTCAGTAGAGCAGTGGATGGTGTCGGTAGGGCAGTGAACTTTGTCAGTAGGGCAGAGATTAGTGTCAGTAGGGCAGAGGACAATGTCAGTAGAGAGGTGGATGGTGTCAGTAGAGCAGTGGAGATGTCAGTAGGACAGAGGCTGGTGTCATTAGGACAGTTGGTAATGTCAGTCAGTAGAGCAGTGAACAGTGTTAGTAGGGCAGTGGACTTTGTCAGTAGGGTAGAGAGTGATGTTAGAGTAGTGGATGGTGTATTTTTTATTTTATTATTTTATTTTATTATTATATATATTTTTTTAAATGTAGTTATTTTTTATTTTTTATAATTTGTTAGGAGCTCTATTCATTTGGTGAAATAGCATAGAAAAGGGACTAAGGACAGAGATTCCCCAGTCCCTTTCTCTATATCCTCATCAGCCACGGAGGGGGGGGGGGTGGACCTTCAGCAGGGAGAATCTGCGTCGCACAGGTTGATTAGGATGTGCATGCCTATGGTCCCTAGTCTATTTCAGGAGTGAGCAAGAGAGGGTGACTAGCAGGGATGGGCGAACGGTCTGGTCTTGGCCCAAACATCAGGCATTCGGGTGTCCTCTATTCACCACCTATTTTACACCCTTAAAAGTTCCCACAATTACATACATTGCACGCAATTTCAAGGTAGTTGCAGTGTGGCCTCATTCATTTGGATGTGTTGCACTACTGGAAAAATAAATAGTGCAGCGCTAAATGATCAATAATGAGTGATTTGCATACTGAAAAATACCACAATGTGAATGATAATAAACAAATAAATTGAAATCAGAGTTCAATGGTGAAAAAAATTATTGGGAAGCCAAAAGCTTCAATATGTGATAAAGAAAAAGTCCATATGGAATGAACACAATATGAAGAAATCCTTCCCATAAGATGACACAGAGTACAGGAATAACAGGTTGTCTGTTGAGATTCTCACTCTTCATGAGGTAAACAAATGAGGTACTCTTACCGGAGCTGGTGGACTCATCTGTTATATAACAGTGGGTCAAACAGGCTTGGGATCTTAGAAGATCTGGATCAATGTAGGAGGGTTCCTGTGGTTCCAAAGCGTCTGGATCAATCATGTAAAGAGTGGTCCGATGAACTGGAACGCGGAATTCACATGCCCCAGCTGATGACCGTTTTAGTCTAAACGCATCGGGCCAGCATTACTGCACCCTACATTGCCTTTTACTAGTTTTATTGTGATCACTTTTTTTTTTTTCTTGGTTTTTTTTTTTTTTTAAGTGTATTTTGTGCGTGTACTCGAGAGAGGAGCCGGACTGCAGGAGTTGGGAGTAGGCAGGCCTCCCCCAGAGGCAATCTTCCACCTTTCTCCATGCCCCGGGTGGCAATGGCAGGTGTGTGAGGGGGTCCTCCCACACAGCCCACCCTACCTGCTCCGCTTTGAAGCCCAACGGGGCAGAGGGACTCCCTATAAGGGAGTGAGAGGATTAGCCCGCTCAACCAGCCCCGTTAGTCCTTCGCCTCTCTTTTCTTTAGAGACCGCGTGGTCAAAGTGCGTGATGTTAACCCAATTTCGAGTGCGTGTAAGTGTGGTGGTTTTTGTGGGAGGGGGGTGGGCGTACTAAGCGCAGGCTTACCTCGCACAGCACACCCACCGGGAGCCGGGCTGAGACCACCAAACTCAATTCACATGTAGCCGAGACCGGGATCCGAAGCCCTAGCTGCAGAGGTGAATGGCTTGTCAGCGCAGTGCCAATCGCATTGAGCCACCGCAGCTCCACGTGATCACTTTTTTATCTTGTAATTTTGTATGGCATTTTTATGAAATAAGCCATAATTGCCATTGGGAGCATTTATTTTTGTTCCTTTTTTCTTTTATTTGGAGTATATACGGATCCACTCCGGCATTCATCTGCTAGTGGAGGAAGTGTGAATTCTACATTCCAGTTCATCCATCGGACCACTCTTTACAGGATTGATCCAGACGCTTTGGAAACACATGAACCCTCTTACATTGATCCAGATCTTCTAAGATCCCAAGCCTGTTTGACCCACTGTTATATAACAGATGAGTCCACCAGCTCCGGTAAGAGTACCTCATTTGTTTACCTCATGAAGAGTGAGAATCTCAGCAGACAACCTGTTATTCCTGTACTCTGTGTCATCTTATGGGAAGGATTTCTTCATATTGTTTTCATTCCACATGGACTTTTTCTTTATCACATATTGAAGCTTTTGGCTTCCCAATCATTTTTTTCACCATTGAACTCTGATTTCAATGTATTTGTTTATTATCATTCACGTTGTGGTATTTTTCAGTATGCACATCACTCATTATTGATCATTTAGCACTATTTATTTTTCCTTCTTGTTTGACTTTGTTAGTTTGAGTGTTGGCAGCTTTTTGTTATACCACTTGGGTTCTAGCGCAGTTTTTTATTTATTTTCCACTGTGTTGCACTACTGTCCACTGAACATAACAGAGGGTATACATTTTGCTGTGGAAGTGGCATGTGTACAACCCCGTCCAGCTTCCTTTGCATCTCAAGGGGTGGCGGTGGTGGTTGGAGGGTGGTACCTCCCCTCAGCTGCCTGCTTGAAAAAGCCCTAAGGGGGTTGTGTAATAGTTACAATATTGTTTTCCTATACTGTGATATACTGTATACCTACAGCCCAATGCCATATTCCAAGGGAAGAAGAAAAATAATAGAATCTACTCTCCCTGCTAAATTTACGTTGAGAATCTGGCCAGTAGAAGTACTAGAGATCACAGTGATTATTGTGAATCTCTGTTTATAAGCAAAGCAGGTTCCCAGTTCTGGATACACATTATGAGAAGCTAGTGAGTGATTTTATCCACTAAAGGGCACTTGTAAGTGAAATATGTTTTTGGAGTGCACTGACCCCTTATTACAACAAACAGCAGTAGTAATTTCTAAATGTTGTAAAATAAAAGGCTAGTATATTTTAAGCTGCTTCTGCATTGCTTAAGAATTCAGTGACCTTTAAAGAAAATCCATATATCTGCATTAATGGCATTGGACAGGATACATAAACCATCTTTCAGCCTCGTTTGTGTATCTGCGGTTGAAATGTTGCTGTTTCCTAACATATGTCCCTGGTTTTGGTCTCCCTATTCTCCCTTTTTACTGTGACAAGCCCTGTACGTCAGCATTCCTCCATAGACTCTGTATAATGTACATACACGCCGACCTCTGGCCTACATGTCATCGCTGACACCAATATCAATACCGCAATATGACACTGATGGGGCCATTTGCAGAGGCTAATTCAAACAAACAGATGGGCAGCTATATAAACACTGTGACGCCAAACTGGTCAGCCTCTATTTCATTTTCAGGGTATAAAAGGACTATTATGTCGCATACACACGACCATTTTTAATGGTCTAGAAAAAACAAAGTTTTTTTCAAGCCGATTATTGTTAAGCCAGCCTTGCCTACACACGATCGTTAAAAAAAAAAAAAAAAATGCTCTGGCAAAGCGCGGTGACGTACAACACGTACGACGGCACAATAAAGGGGAAGTTCCATTCATATAGCGCCACCCTTGGGGCTGCTTTTGCTGATTTCGTGTTAGTAAAAGTTTGGTGAGAGACGATTCGTGCTTTTCAGTCTGTTACAGCGTGACGAATGTGCTATCTCCACTACGAACGCTAGTTTTACCAGAACAAGCGCTCCCGTCTCATAACTCGCTTCTGAGCATGCGCATTTTTTTCACACCGTTAAAGCCCACACACTATCATTTTTTAAGACGTTAAAAACGACAACGTTAAAAACAACGTGAACATTTTTAATGCCCATTTTTTACGTCGTGAAAAATGCTCTGGAGCCTACACACAATCGTTTTTAATGACATTAAAAAAAACATTTTTTACATCCCGAAAAATGATCGTGTGTACGCGGCATAAGGACTAGAAAAATGTTCTTAAAAAAGAAACTTGTAAAGGCTAACAGGGAACAGGAAGCTGACCACTGACAGCAAAATTATATTAAAAAAAAATAAAACGTATATCTGCGCTTGGAACCCAAAACAACAGCTGTACACTATAACCCAGATACCAGGCACATAAGAAATAAGTGAACCAAGTGCAGCGCTAAACAAATATTAAATGCATATAAATAAAGTGCAAAACTGTGCAAAAAAGTGCATGAATCAATATGCTGGAAAAATAATCAAACTAGAGTCCATAAGGAAAAGGAGTCCCATAAGAGAATATGTGCTGAAAATGTAGATCAAGAGACCACAAATGATCACAATTGGAGGCTTACCAGAGAGCCAGCGACCACTCTTAAGCCTCGTACACACGATCAGTCCAATCTGATGAAAACGGACTGAAGGACCGTTTCATCAGTCCAAACCGACCGTGTGTAGGCCCCATCGGGCAGTTGTCCTTCGGTCCAAAAAAAAACCTTGCTTTAAAATGTGTCCGATGGACACCTAACCGATCGGTCCAAACCGATGGTTAGTATGCAAAAGCATTGGTTCCAAACCCGCGCATGCTCAGAATCAAGTCGACGCATGCTTGGAAGCATTGAACTTCATTTTTCTCTGCATGTCGTTGTGTTTTACGTCACTGCGTTGGACTCAATCGGTTTTTGAACTGATGGTGTGTAGGCACATCAGAACATCAGTCTGCTTCAGCGGTGAACCGATGAAAACGGTCCTTCAGACCGTTTTCATCGGATGGACTGATCGTGTGTACGAGGCTTTACTCAGAGGGGTCAAAAAATGCTCAATCTGATCTTGAATCCACTCAGTGGGAATCCAGATGTCCTCTCAGATAGTTGTGGGTGGAGAGTGACAGAGGAATCACAGACAAACCAGGAAGCAGCGTCAGGAAACCCTATAGTGGTGCTTGATACCAGATTATATATTAAATACTGTAGAAATACTGTAGAAACCTTCAATTTATTAAAAATATAGGCCCAGATTCACAAAAGAGATACGACGACGTATCTCCTGATACGCCGTCGTATCTCTGTTTTAGGGTCTTCCTAACTATGCGACTGATTCATAGAATCAGTTACACATAGATAGCCCTAAGATCCGACAGGTGTAATTGAATTACACTGTCGGATCTTAGGATGCAATACCTCGGCCGCCGCTGGGGGGAGTTTGCGTCGTAAACCAGCGTCGGGTATGCAAATTAGTAGTTACGGCGATCCACGATGGTTTTTCGCGTTTGCTACGTCGCTGCTAGTCTAGTTTTCCGTCGCAAAGTTAGTCGTCGTTTTTGCTGCCCTAACTTTACACAGCCCATGTATGTGCTGTATAAAGTATGGTCGAAATTTGAAATTTTTTTGTCCTTGCGTAAGACGCCCCGGAATACGAAAGTACACTACGCACGTCGCCGTTCGAAAAAATGACGTCACTTCGTGCAAAGCACGGTGGGAATTTCAAAACGGAGCATGCGCAGTAGGTCCTGGGGAGGGAGCGCGCCTAATTTAAATGGCACACGCCGCTTCAAATTACGCGGGCTTACGCCGGAGGCCGCCAGCGTAAGTTTTCATGCAAGTGCTTTGTGAATCAGGCACTTGCGATTAAAACTTGCGGCGGTGTAACGTATCTACGATACGTTACGCCGCCGCGATTCTACGTGAATCTGGGCTATAGTGCACTTACATTAAAAGAGCAGAAATGAGCATATAAACATGTCATATCCAAAACTGGTCAACAAAAAGGCCAAACATCGGTCGCGCATGCGCAGTAGTGTGTGTGTACGTAGCTCCTCTCTGGTCAGCCTTTATTTAACCCTTTCATGACTAAGCCTATTTCTTACATTTGGTGTTTACAAGTTAAAATCCATATTTATTGCTAGAAAATAACTTAGAACTCCCAAACATTGGGGGTTATTTAGGAAAGGCAAATCCACTTTGCACTACAAGTGCAAAGTGCACTTTAAATTGCACTGTAAGTGCACTGGAAGGTGCAGTCGCAGTAGATTCGAGGGGGACATGCAAGGAAAATTAAAAACAGCATTTTAGCTTGCACATGATTGGATAATAAAATCAGCAGAGCTTCCCCTCATTTTAGATCAATCAGATTTACAGAGACTGCACTTTCCAGTGCACTTTCAGTGCAATTTCAAGTGCATTTTGCACTTGTAGTTTGCACTTGTAGTGCAAAGTGGATTTGCCTTTCGTAAATAACCCCCATTATATATATTTTTTCAGCAGAGAATCTAGAGAATAAAATTGTCCCTTCGGATTTTGTTGGATGGACTGTCGTGATTGGCTGTCGAAAGTTGTGTTTTAAAAATCAGATTATCAAACGATCTATCCGAAAGCGATTTTTATCATCCGATAATCTGATTGTGTGTACGAGGCATTTCTATTTCAATGATATTACTGAAAACTATTTTGTAGGGAGTTGTTCCTACATAGATGCTATTAGGTGTGACATGCACCACACCCTCCATATATCAACAACTGTATAATTAAAGAAAAAAAAAGAGACTGGCATTTGACCTGTCAGATGTGGATGTGTAATATCAAAGAACTCTGAGGCCTCGTACAGACGAGGGGACATCGGAAATGTCCGCTCGGACATTTTGGTCTGATGGTTGTACACACCATCAAACCAAAATCCCCACGGACAGAATACGCGATGACGCGGCGGCGACGTGATGGCGACAATGACGCGGCGACGTACGCGACCCCGGAAGTTCAATGCTTCGACGCATGCGAGGGATTGTGGCCGAGCGCACATGTCCGATGAGCCGCGGACCAGTTTCAGCAGACATGTTCGGTCGTGTGTACGAGGCCTGAGACTAAAGAGGACTTTGGAAGGAACCAGGGTTCGTATAGGTTGCTTCTCTGTCATTCTGCTATCCATGATTGTACATCTCATTTAACACATGATGACTCTCCTCTTCTGGGCTCTTGTGCTACCCACTTTACTTTCTCTGATTCTGTGCACTGTGGTTTCTAGAGTGTCCATTCCTGGCCTGAATAATGATGTTCACAGGATTTTTTACGCCATTATTGTTATAACCTCAATATACACTATAATACCAAAGGTATTGAGACGCCTGCCTTTACACACACATGATGAAATTTAATGGCATCCCAGTCTTAGTCTGTAGGGTTCAGTATTGAGTTGGCCCACCCTTTGCAGCTATAACAGCTTCAACTCTTCTGGGAAGGCTGTCCACAAGGTTTAGGAGTGTGTCTATGGGAATGTTTAATCATTTTTAATCATTCTTCCAAACGCACATTTGTGAAGTCAGGCACTAATGTGGATGAGAAGGCTTGCCTCACAGTCTCCACTCTAATTCATCCCAAAGATGTTCTATGGGGTTGAGGTCAGGACTCAGACCAGTCAAGTTCCTCCACCCCAAACTTACTCATCCATGTCTTTATGGACCTTGCTTTGTGCACTGGTCCAAGCTACACAAAGGGCACTGCAGCAGCATCGTTGAAACCAGCAGGACCAGACGATTCACTGTTCCAGCAGCTAGTCCATCATCTCAGCTGGTCCTGCAGAAGGAATAATCAACTTGGAATGCTCTTCAGGAAGTTTTGTCTTCAGATTGGTGAGCGGGCACCTGCCCACAAATCAAATCCAGTACCAGTCACTATCATACTCCACAGGACACTGTATGCAGAGATCTTATCCCTGAATTACCTTAAAGGAGTTCTCTGAGCTAAAACTTTTAACCCCCGCTGTGCCCGGGCTGTAAAACTATACAAAATAAACTTTCACTTACCTGCCTACGATCCCCCGTTGTTCCGATATCGTCGTCCCGTTCTCCGGTCCCGGTCTCTTCCACTTCCTGCAGGTCGGTGACTCACAGTGCGCTCAGCCTATCAGCGGCCGCGACGGGACATTGCTGCGGCCGCTGATAGGCTGAGCGCACTGTGAGTCACCGACCCCCAGGAAGTGGAAGAGACCGGGACCGGAGAACGGGACGGCGATATCGGAACAACGGGGGATCGTAGGCAGGTAAGTGAAGGTTTATTTTGTATAGTTTTACAGCCCGGGCACAGCGGGGGTTAAAAGTTTTAGCTATGAGAACTCCTTTAAGGATTGCTACTGGTCAGTCTCAGCTGCTTTGCCTTGCAAACTGCATATCACTGTGCCACATTTAGAAGTCTTGTTTCTTTAAGCTCCAACTAGCCGGTGAAGATAACGGGATCAACTGTGGGTATGATATTGTGTACTGTATATTAGATTGTAAAAAAAATTAAGGCAAAGGCATAATGGGCTCATTATAAAATACCGGTACTTAGCTTAGAACAAAGCGTCGGCATCACATCCTAGTCACCGCCAAGGGAGCTGACATTTTCCCTTTGGTGTTTCTTCTGGATTTGCGCCCCTGTCCACGTCACTCCCGCACAAGCGCGCAGGAGTCCTCCGTTCCAGCACGATGCGCCGGACCTTCGCCAGACCTTCAGAAGATATTCATGTTACCTAGAGGTAAGCCTTATTATAGGCTTACCCATAGGTAAAAATGTAAAAAAGAGGCATCGTGACCTCCCTATATCTGGATTATTTCACCTAAGTGAGAAAGCAACTCGGCCGATTTCACGCAGTTAAACAGCAGTTAAAGCGGGAGTTCACCCGAAAAACAATTTTTAACATTAGATTGATGCTTATTTTGTCAAGGGGAATCGGGTGTTTTTTAAATCGAAGCAGTACTTACCGTTTTAGAGATAGATCTTCTCCGCCGCTTCCGGGTATGGGTCTTTGGGACTGGGCGTTCCTATTTGATTGACAGGCTTCCGACAGGCTTCCGACGGTCGCATACATCGCGTCACGAGTAGCCGAACGTCGGTGCGGCTCTATACGGCGTCTGCGCACCGACGTTCGGCTACTTTCGGAAAATCGTGACGCGATGTATGCAACCGTCGGAAGCCTGTCGGAAGCCCGTCAATCAAATAGGAACGCCCAGTCCCGCAGCCCATACCCGGAAGCGGCGGAGAAGATCACTCTCTAAAACGGTAAGTACTGCTTCGATTTTAAAAAAAACACCCGATTCCCCTTGACAAAACGAGCATCAATCTAAGGTTAAAAATTAAGATTTTGGGTGAACCTCCACTTTAAAATCTGTGGAATGCCAATATGCAATGGTCTTTCCACCAAAATACATATAAGAAAGAGGGGGTGTAGTAGCGCTTGCAGTAAATAAATAAATAAAATAGACAAGAAACGCACAGCAACGTGTGATAATGTCCAAAAAAATGTGTTCCACTCCAAATTCCTCTATAAACTCCTCTCACATCAATGACTATGATGTGAAGGAGGGATTGTGTGAAGATAATGAGATCCAAACAATATTTATGACTCAAAGTCTTGAGTTCATACACAATCATATATGATGAAGAAAAATGTGGATAATTGCATTTGTAAGAGTGAATCCATGCAACCACAAATAAACATAGTAAAATGGTGAACCCAAATGACAGTACGTGCACTATAAAGTCTGTGCCTAAAAAATATAAATATATGATAAATAAATAATGTTCCAGTTAGGTGCACTAATTAAATGTGCCAAATAAATAAATAATATTCCAGTAATCAAAGTGTCCCAAAAAAATTCCCATGCAAAAAACAGGATAATTGTATCACAGTGAACGTGGAATAAATAATAAAGTGCTTGATGCAAAAATTCCCAAAAAGTGCAATAGTGCTAGGTTAGAGGATGATGCTGCAATCCAATGCACGATCCATGCCTTGCCTTGTTCAATATCAAGGCAAGGCAAACTTCTTTACTTCTCTAGAGGACACCATGGACAACACCTACTACTTGATATCGAGGTTGCATGATTGTGAGCGAATTCTAGTTTTGGCAGGTCATGCTGCAGACACTTGCAACAAATGTTCAAATGAAGTAAGGGGCTGGTATTGTTCTGTTCCTCGTTCATGACACATTTCCTATTTAATTTCAAGTTTATCCCTAAACTCATTAATTAGCATTGTAAGAGATGATAATAATGAGTGCATGACCATCATTCAACTACTCACAAGGCTTATTTCACCAAGCTAAAACACAAAGAAAGGGATCCATATATATATAAAAAGAGACAGTTATTTTCATCTCAATGAGATTTGAAAATTATAGTCGCATGGCCTTTTTCTTGTGTAAAGCTTCATAAATTACACCTAAGCCAGACCACCACAATTTCACCCGTAGACCATGCAGGGCCTGAATAAACGTAATGTCCCAATTGCCATAGCAGGCCTTTCTACTCATAAAGGTGTGTCTTTCCTAATCCCCAAATAAAAACTGTATTTATTTTAAAAGTCCCTTTAGGGAATGGAAATATAGACCTCTCACAAGGAATATCTATAACCAAGCCTTCTTAACATTTACATTAAATTGGTTTTTCAGCAGTTTAATTTTTTCCATGATAAACAGCCTGTCATTAAATGCTCAAGTACTCTCTAAAACTGTTATTGGAATGAAAACTCAACAAATGTCATGTGGACCCCTCACTAGACACCTGTCCAGTCAGGCACTCCAAGCCGGGTGGAATGATCCTCAGAATTCCTCATCCACCTTGAAAGGACACATTTGACACATGCCAAATATTTAGAGATTCGAGTGTTTACTTACACTTTGGAGAGTGATGTTCTGTGGTTGCCCCAGACGAGTCAGGTCACAGACATGTCAGGATTTTCTGTAATGTCTTCTGTGTTTACTTCTAGAGTTCATCGCCTTGAATTTGAATGGAGCTTGTAAAGTCTATAGAAATGGAATTCTGTTGCAGAACGTCGGTTGTTTTAAACTTGAGCCAAGATATTATCTGAGTCAGTGATTTGATGATACACATGCAAATATAGTGACAATTTTCTTGTGACTTATTGTTGTGTTTGTGGAACATTTTTTTCTGCATAAAACAAAGGCTCTTCTGTGCTTTGGTTTAATTTGCAAGCCTCTGTAGATGAGAGAACAGGGCTTGGAAAGTGGTACCCGAAGGTCAGTATAAAGGCCCATACACACGATCGGACTTTCCAACAACAACGTGTTTTAGCGTATAATCCGACCGTCTGTATGCTCCATCAGACAACTGTGGTCGGAAATTCCACAGACAAATGTTCGCTGTGCATGCTCTCAATCTTTCAGACAACAAATGTGTTACTTCAGATCATCCGATTATGTGTACACAAGTTCATCGGACTAAAATCCAAAGTACAGGGTGGGCCATTTATATGGATCCGCCCGGGTGTGCCATTTATATGGATACACCTTAATAAAATGGGAAAGGTTGGTTATATTAACTTCCTGTTTGTTTCACATTAGTATATGTAAGGGGGGAAACTTTTCAAGATGTGTGGTGACCATGGCGGCCATTTTGAAGTCAGCCATTTTGAATCCAACTTTTGTTTTTGGTGTATCCATATAAATGGCCCACCCTGTAGAAACACACATGCTCGAAACCAATGCTAAACATCAGACAACAATAGCAGAAATTGCCCAAAGGGTGGCAGTAAAAAGCTGAAAAATCACGTGATTTGGTGAATGTTGGCTGAAAATGTTCTACCGTGTGTATGCAGAACAAGTTCACGGCCAACGCCCTTTGGACCAAAATCCACGGAAAAGTCAGATGGAAGTACCATCGTGTGTATGAGGCTTAAGACAAACTTCAATCAAAGTGGGACCAGGAGTCATTAGACTCAATGCAATAACCTATAGAGATCGTTGTTTGCCATAATGAATGATATTTTTAGAAATTAGTCAATCATAGCTAAACATAGCAATAACATGGTTGTTAATACCAAGTGTTATGTCAAAGAATAAATGTGTTATAGTTTAGTGAATTACCAGTACATCACTGACTTTACAAAGAAGGACCTTGATCTTAATGATTTACCTAAAATCCAACAACAGGGAGAATATATTAAGGGTAGGTTCTCTGTAAGTTTGTGACCATACCCTATAGCTTGGGTCCCTGGTAGTCCAGTGTGTCCTGGGTAAGCAACTAGATGGGATGAAGTGTTTTATTGTTTTAAACTAAATTCTTAAAAGACTGATTATTAACCCCCCTTAATAAACTTATGCCCTGTACACACGATAGGTTAGTCTGATGAAAACGGTCTGATGGATTTTTTCATCAGTTATCCGATGAAGCTGACTGATGATCAGTCGTGCCTACACACCATCAGTTAAAAAAACGATTGTGTCAGAACGCCGTGACGTAAAACACAACGACGTGCTGAAAAAAATGAAGTTCAATGTTTCCAAGCATGCGTCGACTTGATTCTGAGCATGCGTGGATTTTTAACCGATGGACGTACCCACGATCGTTTTTTTCTATAGGATTTTTATCCATCAGATAATTTTAAAAACATGTTCCTATTTTTTTAACCTATGGATAAATAACCGATGGGGCCCACACACGATCGGTTTGGTCTGATGAAAACGGTCTATCAGACCGTTTTCATCAGACTAACCTATCGTGTGTACGCAGCAAAACAGGTACTTCCATTAAAGTCTATATGGGCAAAAATGAGCAACATAGCTGCAAAAAAAGTTCATTCTTTGAGCTTCAAGCAACTAAGCATAGAGAGAAGAACTGCCACATTTGGAAAGAATTTGATTCTTGATGTTGAGCATTGTCAAACATAGAAAGATGTGTGAAAACAAACAAAAAAAAACCCTTTCAGACGTGAATGGGGACCAAAAGTCCACCCAAAGCTATTTCTGGTTTCTAGATGCTGCTGAGGTAAAGTCTAACCAGCCACTTACTTTTATTTTTGGATAGAATGGAAAAATAGGGTTGCCACCTGTCCGGGATTCACCCGGACAGTCTGGGTTTTGAATCTTGTGTCCGGGTTTCAGGCAGACTGCAATCCGATCACATTATTCAGACCGGGCTGTGGCTCCCCAAGTAACCAAGATAGTCACACACAAATGTGTTGCCATCTGGGAGCTGCGGGTAGCTGTCTGGGGGCAGATTCGGCATCACTGGGGGGCAGGGCGATGATGTCAGCAAGAGCAATTTGGCTACACCTACTACTCTCCTTGGGGCATCCAAAGGTGTCCCAGGCTGCTAAAGTGATTCGGGTTTGGCTTAAAGAAAAGGTGGCAACCCTATGGAGAAAAGTAATTTTTTTTTGGCAGATTTCTGTTTATTCTGACTCTGATTGTTGTGAAGCGATTCATCCCTTGTGAGACCTCTATGCCTGGCTTGTATAAGCAGATATAATCACTGAGGACAATCCTCATCAGATAGCTTAAACTCACCAAGTACCGATTCTATTCGCAGAGGTGCTTTTTTTCTGAACATCGGGTTACAGCAGATGACAGGATACAACAGATGAATAGATTGTGGTACTTATGCAGTCAAGAGATGATATTGTCTGTAGCTTTCTATGCAGAATACATGAGCCCTGCTACATGTGGCCTGTAGCTTCAGCTATGAAAGAGGAAATATAATCTCAGGAAGAAGGGGTGGAGTATTACATACAAAGGAAGCGTGTCATAACATCAGGGAAAGAAACATAGAAAATACAAAGGCACACCACAAAAGGTCACTAGATGGCAGCATGTGAACTAAACATAACGTCCATAGAACGGAGACAGGTGGCCGGCGATGCGTGCGCTGGATCCTGGACCTGGATGAAGAGATCATCTCATTGCTGGACCCCGGCGGAGAGGAGATCACCCGCCACAGGATACCGATAGCGTTGGAGCGGGGACCGAGAGTGGATTACCACCGCTGGATTTTATTTATTTTTTTAATAAAGGACTTTTTCCACAGTGTGTGTGTTTTATTTTTACAATTCTTTACACTTTCTTAGTGAAATGGTAGAGGTACAATTTACCCCATCACCAATTCTCATAGGGGGGAGCTGGGATCTGGGAGTCCCCTTTGTTAAAGGGGTCTTCCAGATTCCGAAAAGCCCCCCACCCGCAGACTCCCACAACCACCAGGAAAGGGTTGTGGGGATGAGTCCCTTGTCCCCATCAACATGGGGACATGGTGCTTTGAGGGGTCACAGACCCCCAAAGCATCCTCCCAATAGTGAGGGCATGTGGCCTGGTATGGATCAGGAGGGGGGGGGGCGCTCTCTCGTCCCCCCCTCTTTTCCTGCGGACGGCCAGGTTACATGCTCGGATAAGGGGTCTGGTGTGAATTTTGGGGGAAACTCCACACCATTTAAAAAAAAAAATTGGGGTGGAGTTCCCCTTAAAATCCACACCAGACCTGAAGGGTCTGGAATGGATATTTGGGGGGCACCCCATCTCATTTTTTTTTAAATTGACGAAAGCGTTCCCCTTAATATCCATACCAGACCTGAAGGGCCTGGTAATTGAATTTGGGGGGACCCCCATGTTTTTTTTTTTTTTATGAATGACTTTTCTCTGAATTGCCAGGACCCGGGTCCCCAAACACTTTTTAGGACAATAACTTGCATATTAGCCTTTAAAATTAGCACTTTAGATTTCTCCTATAGACTTTAAGAGGGTGTTCCGTGGCTTTTCGAATTTGCCGCGAACATCCCAAATTGTTCACTGTTCGCCGAACAGGCGAACAGGCAATGTTCGAGTCGAACATGAGTTTGACTCAAACTCGAAGCTCATCCCTAATTTTAACTGAGTCTGGGCTCTAAACCATTGAGGGCTCTATTGGTGATATCTCTGTGCTAAGTTCCTGAGTCTTTACACCTGCCGTGACCATCCAGGGTGAGGGGCTAGCAGTCTCCTTGGAAGACTTTAATTTTTTTTTATAATATGGACAATGTAACAGAGAGAGCTGGAATACTCAAAAAACTCCCAGGTGGACAGGACCACAGTTGGTCATTATGGCAGGGACTGACAATTTTATTGAACTGTATAAGTAGTGCACTGGTTGGGGCCCTTCTCAAACATGGTGCAGTGCAAGTAAACTCGACAAGCATTATCTAATGGCCTTGCCCCTGTTTAGGAATAGCCACAAACATGTCACACCAATTCCAATGCATACTAATTGTCATGGATATGCAATAATGTCTGGCAGCTTACCTTCTCCTCCATGTGTTCATTAGAGGCCTGACTCTCTTATCTGGCTGCCTTTTATCACCTCTCCTCCCTGTATGGCTCCACCCCAGGCCATCCCAGGAACTCTATATTAACTAGTGCACTGCAGGTCTGCTTTGCTGTTCAACGTTGTTTGTTAGCTTTGTGTTCCTGCTTGTCGTGTGCTACGTTAATCTCTCTGTGTAATGATTTTGGCTTGTCCCCGACTACTCCTGTTTTCCTGTAACCCTGAGCCTTGGCCTGTCCTTTGGTTATCCTCATCTGCCTGTTGCCCCGACCTCGGCTTACCCTTCACTATCGCTTGTGTCCTGTGTGCTGCTTCCCCTCTCTCCCTACGGAGCGTGACCTAGGGGACTCCAGGGGCCGCGACCTGGATCCAGCTGCAGCGAAGGCCATCCTCACCACTAGAGGCTCTGGTGAACACGAAGCTGAGTCTTAGACTCCGTGCCCTGGGGAATCTTGGGCTCAAGCTGCCTGTAGGATCCCTGTTTGTGCCCCAGCGAACCTATCCTCCATATCCGCTCTGTGATCCGTCCGCAGCAGTCGACTATAAGGTTCACTACCCTGTGGTGCACCCCTGACTCCAACGGGGTGCACTTGTCACCTGGCACAGGTGACCTGACAGTTTGAACAGCCATGAACCCGGCCGACGTGCCGCTTTCCGCAGAAGATCCATTGCAGGGCGTAATCCACAGACTTGAGACTCAGGAATCTAATCAGACGCAAGTGATGCGATTCCTTCAGGATCTGCCTTGCCGCTTCGAGCAGCTCCAGACCTCTTTGGGAACCCCGAATCAGCAACCTCAACTACAACCAGCGACTTCACCTATTGCACCAGTCGCAGAGTCGCATTCACTACAACTGCCTGCTCCGTCTCGTTTCTCTGGGGACTCCAAGGCCTGCAGGGGGTTCCTTAGCCAATGCACTATTCATTTTGAGCTCCAGCCTCAACACTTTCTGTCTGATCGGGCTAAGATAGCCTATATAATTTCCCTCCTTTCCGGTGAAGCTTTAGCCTGGGAAGACCTGCTGTGGGAACTGAATGATCCAGTGGTTTCTAGCCTGCCTAATTTCTTGAACCTTTTTCGGAATATCTTTGTAGAACCGGCTCATGTCTCTTCAGCGGTCAGTGCCCTTCTACGTCTCCGCCAAGAGTCAGCTTCTGTGGGACAGTATGCTCTTCATTTCCGCATACTGACGGCTGAGTTGAGCTGGAACAATGAGGCCTTAGTCGCAACCTTTTTTGCATGGCCTTTCTGATAGGGTGAAGGATGAATTAGCAGGAAGAACCATCCCCACTAATTTGGACAAAGTTATCTCCTTATGTAACCAGATCGATATTCGCTTTCAGGAAAAGACCCTAGAAAAGCGAAGCCGGCACTCCTTGGTCCTTAGTCAGCCTGAGCTCCCCTCTCTTCGACCCGTGGAGCATCTCCTGCCAGCTGAGGAACCCATGCAGCTGGGTCGGACCAGGTTATCTCCCGAGGAACGTGCTAAGCGCATAACTCTGGACCTGTGTCTCTACTGTGGGGGCAAAGGTCATTTTCGTGACACTTGCTCTCTTCGCCCGGAAAAACGCTTGGGTTCAATACATCTGGAAGGTGGAATATTGGACCCAGAAATATCACCTTCACCTTCTCGTCGTTCTTCTTTCCGTGTTCCTTCATGTTGGTGCTTCTCCCCATTCGGTCTCGGCATATTTGGATTCCGGAGCCGCTGGCAATTTCATGGACTAGGAAATTGCATCGTCCATGAGACTTACCCTTTTTCCCCTCACCACACCATTGGTAGTCTTGGCGATTGATGGCACTGTTCTCCTATCCATTTCCAGACACTCCCTGTTAAGATGTCAGTAGGGACACTTCACTAGGAGTGGATATCCTTCCTTGTCCTACCTAAGGCTTCAGCTCCTATGGTTTTGGGCCTTCCTTGGTTAAGGCTCCATTCTCCATACATTGACTGGACTGCCGGACAGATCCTGGCTTGGGGTCCCTCCTGTCCCATGTCCCGCCTACCCAAGGTTGCCCCAAGGGAGAAACTTCCTGTTGCCACCATCCCAGTATCTTTTGCTCTTCCTACTGCATGTAGTGATTTCCGGGATGTGTCCTGCAATAGTCAGGCTGATGTACTCTCTAGACCATGTGGCACTCTGGATGAGGAGCCCACCTGTGAACCTGAGCCGATCATGCACTCCAGTTTGCATAACAGTTTACCTTTGTCCCTCCCTAAAACGCACAGCCAGGCTAGCTTGTCTGCAAGTTCTGTAGTCGCTACACCTGACTATGCTATTCAGCTGGCCTCTGCATCAGTTATGCCAGCCCAGCCCATGCCCAGTGAGCCTCCTACTTTTTTTTGTTCAGGACCTTCAGCAACCTCGCCTCATCCTAATACTATTACGTCTATTCAAACCTGTCTAAGAGGCTCAATCCATCCTTTGGATAGACTGCCTCATTCTGCCAGGTGGGGTTTTCAACCTTTCTTTCAGGACTCTCTGCATTCTACTGGTCCTTCTACTATACAGCTTGACTCCTGTGTCATGTCACCTAACCAACCTGACCTCAGGGTTCCTCTGACCTTTGCCCAGTCTGATGGTCCTGTGCTAGATGCCCAGTTCATCTTTAAGGGTCTGAGGGACCCTCCTCAGATTCTTGTTGATCCTCTCTTGCCCTTGCGTATTCCTAAAAGGCCTTTGGTCCTCAATGATTCCTCTCGTCCTCCCCCTACCTCAGTTCCGCTCTCTGAGGATAGTCTAAAGTACGAGCTTGGTCGAATTCTGGATTCTCGGCTCTGCAGAGGCATTCTTCAGTACCTTGTGCATTGGGGAGGGTTTGGTCCTGAAGAGGCGTCTTGGATTTCTGCATCTGAGGTCTTTGCGCCTCGTCTGTTGAGGAGGTTTCATCTGGTATTTCCCTTAAGGCCTGGGCCCAGGTGGGGGAGGGGCCATAAGAGGGAGGGTACAGTCATGGATATGCAATAATGTCTGGCAGCTTATCTTCTCCTCCATGTGTTCATTAGAGGCCTGACTCTCTTATCTGGCTGCCTTTTATCACCTCTCCTCCCTGTATGGCTCCACCCAGGCCATCCCAGGAACTCTATATTAACTAGTGCACTGCAGGTCTGCTTTGCTGTTCAACGTTGTTTGTTAGCTTTGTGTTCCTGCTTGCCGCGTGCTACGTTAATCTCTCTGTGTAACGATTTTGGCTTGTCCCCAACTATCTATCGCTTGTGTCCTCTGTGCTGCTTCCCCTCTCTCCCTACAGATGCGTGACCTAGGGGACTCCAGGGGCTGCAACCTGGATCCAGCTGCAGCAAAGGCCATCCTCACCACTAGAGGCTCTGGTGAACACCAAGCTGGGTCTTAGACTCCGCGCCCTGGGGAATCTTGGTCTCAAGCTGCCTGTAGGATCCCTGTTTGTGCCCCAGCAAACCTCACCTCCATATCCGCTCTGTGGTCCGTCCGCAGCAGTCGGCTATAAGGTTCACTACCCTGTGGTGCACCCCTGACCCCAACAGGGTGCACTTGTCACCTGGCCACAGGTGACCTGACACTAATCCTTCTTCCTTCATTTTGTACTATCCTATGCATTGCAAGCATCCGTGGCTTCGGATCAGGTTATGAGATTTTCCTGATCAGTATCCTTGAGCAGTGATTTTCTCTTTCACAATTAATCCGGTTGAATAAAAGACGCAAGTCTATCCAGTTCAACCAATAGAAGGAGGGGAAAAATCCCGATATTGTGAAAACAAGAGCTTTCCACAATGTGTTGGAAAGTCTATGCACACAGCAAACACACCTGTCTTTTAAAAAATGATTGATGACAAATCTGTAAGCATGTAAAACATTTCCAGTTTTTATCAGTTCAGATAACAGAGATAAAGTCCCTGAAGGGCCTTTTCTTTCTTCACAAAGAGGACTTCCTATTTGAAGATAGCGTAGGATGCTGAAATGCACCAGTTACCACCCAGTTAGCACTTATCAATCAGTATTATCAATCAGTATTATCTAAATGACAATAAAGGAATTTATATTCTATATTTTTAACAGGGTATATAGATCTTCGCAGTCATCTGAGGCAGCATAGCACATTAAATCAACATAGCACAAAAGATTTACACTGTTACTTTTATATCTGTACATTTTTTTAGATCCTCTTTTTACCTACTGCCAACTATTATTTTAGGTACAGTGGAACCTTGGATTGCAAGCATAATCTGTTCCAGGAGAATGCTTTTAATCCAAAGCATTCGCATATCAAAGCAAGTTTCCCCATAGAAGTTAATGGAAACAAAGATAATTTGTTCCGCATTGACTTCTATTGCATGCAATGCCGCATGTGACCAGAGGTGGGAGGGCACCGGAGAGACTCGAAAATACTCGAAAACAACTCGGCTATACTCGTAAACCCTCAAAAAGGCTTGGAAAACACTCGAGAACTGAGTATTTCCGAGTGATTCCCAGTATTTCCGAACCGTTCAGAGTGTCACCGGTGCCCCCGCACGTCTGGCCAAATGCCGTACTGCACACCACAGAGGCTTGAATTATGCTCATTTTGCAAGACAACACTCGCAAACTCAGGATTTAAAAAAAAGTTGCTTATCTTTCAATTTGCTCGTTAACCGCGTTACTCGTAAACCAAGGTTCTACTGTATAAGCAACTCTAAATCCACTCAATAAATTCACACATAAGCTTAAACTTGTTATAAACTTCACTCCGGAATAAAAATTCTGCTACATGTTTCTAAATACTATAGATTTATTTAATCTTGTATATACTGTAGCTCTAATGATACTACTTAAATACATCACCAAAGAGTTAAACATGAAGCCTTTCATGCCAGCTACAGACATTGGGTGATTTTAGCCTTCCCCATGATGTAAAATTGTGAAACAAAAGCTGTTAAGTTCCTTGGATACCAAGATCAGGGTACCCCAAATTCCTCACTTCCTGAGGCAGTGATTGGCTACTCCATTAACAATTCAGAGCACATCTTCCTCTCACAGAAGATGAAAAAGTGGAAGTGAAGACAGCATGACAACATGATGGGGATAGTGAAGACCTGAAATACATTTTTGACTTTAGGTCCATGTTAACTAGTTTGGAGAGAAAAAAAAAATATGTTTTTCAGAGCAATCTCTCCCATGTTCTGTAAGATTTTGTACAATAAATTGGAGAGAGAGACAGACTGAAAGCAAACAGCTTCTCCTCACTGTGAAATTAATTTCATGATTGCTCCTGTTGTGTAATGGGGGTGTGCGTTACGCTTTGACCCACTCCTGCCTGGCCCTTGATGAATTGCCTTGATCCAGCTTTAAGCATGCTTTAAGAATGAGGACCATACACAAGTCACTTAGAGAACACCTGCAGGGCAACTTCGCCAACTTTCCATAGTGATCCTTTGCTGGCACTGGCAGGCTGGCATTTACCAACCACAACTTCTAAGCCTTCGCTAATCATGGCTTTGACCTTATGGCAGGAGATTCAAAACAACCATCTACTGGCCTAAGCTTGAATTACAGTGGACCATCTAAATGCCCTACCCTATGCATTTGAAACTACACTTGTTTGCAAAGTTAAGTTTTTATGTAAATTTAAATAAATACACAAAACATCGATTTAAAACTGTAACCTTTTTGTTTTCATTTTGGATAGTATAGGTAAGGGGTTAAAAGTTTTTTTTTGTTTGCCATCCTGGTCCCACTTGATGGATTATATTTCACTTCCTGCTCTGTAGCCACACCATGGACGTTTAGCAAAAAAATCATTACTCAGAACGGGCAGTAATTGTGGCAAATAAAGAATTATCATATTACTCTAAAACAAATATTGGAAATTTTGGTGACGAGGTCTCCTTAATTAATTTAAACACCTCTGTTTGTTAATTTATCCATTTATTTATTTAGATCTATAGATCTAAAAGAGCAACAAGCACGAGAAAGGAAGTCAATGGCCCAGATTCACGTAGGGCAGTGTAAATTTAAGTGTACCGTATTTACGCTACGCCTCCGCAACTTAGAGAGGCAAGTCCAGTATTCACAAAGCACTTGCGTCTAAAGTTATGGCGGCGTAGCGTATATGTGCCGGAGTAAGCGCGCCTAAATCAAATGAGGAAGAGGTGGGCGTGTTTTATGCAAACTAATCATGACCCCACGTAAATGACGTTTCGAACGAATCGCGCATGCTCAGTATCACATCGAATTTTGAAAGTAAATTACGCCCGCTCAATGCTTAGTCAACGTGAACATAACCTATGCACAGCCCCATTCACGGACGACTTACGCAAACTACGTAAAATACGACACTGTTCGTACGTTTCCGACATCCATACCTAACATGACTTACCCCTGCTTTATGAGGGGTAAATTTACGCCGGCGTATGTCTTACGTAAACAACGTATCTTGATACGCCAGGGCGAACGTACGATTTGTGAATCGGCGTATCTAGCTAATTAGCATATTCAATGCGGAAATATACGGAAGCGCCACCTAGCGGCCAGCGTAAATATGCACCCTAAGATATGACGGCGTAGGAGACTTACGCCGCTCGTATCTAGGCAACTGTGAGGTGTATCTGATTCTATGAATCAGGCACCGAGTTGCGATGGCCCGCACTCAGAGTTACGACGGCGTATCTGGAGATACGCCGTCGTAACTCCTTTGTGAATCCGAGCCATAATCTATATAATAGGTTTGGTTGGGTATTTCCTATGCTGCTAGATACTATAACAATTACATAGGCTGCTCTGACTATTGTTTTACCTTTGTTTTTTTACTGAATTTGTTGCTCTCTATAATAAAACACATTTAATATCTTTATAAATAAGGTAAATAACCACATAAAAAGTCCATCCTGTAAATGTAGGTCCATTAATAAACAGCAGTGTATTATGCTCTTAGTGATTTGATTATTGACCTTTCTCTGAGTAATCCTACTCCAGATAAAGTTGGAAAATCATCAGCCTTGCATGTACAAATACTGCTTGCAAATTGCAATGTGTTCAGACTAAGATAAGAATGCACAAGATAAATAATTCTGCTCTTCTCAGGGAACTGTAACGATAGTCCCCCTTTTCCACTTTTTCCCACTTAATGGTGTTCTTAGTACTATGGTTAATGCTGTTGAGCAAAGAGATAAGGTTCTTGAAGCAGGAAAAATAGCCAAAAATAGCCTTGTCTTTATAGTCTTTTTGGATACTTTATCCCATGTGTTGAAACAGATATATGTTGTAGGATATGGGGGTTCTTTAAAGGGGCTGTAGAAATCAAATCAAAACAAAGAAGACTGGTAAAGGTTAAACAGGCTATACACAAGTAGAATGTAGTTTGATAGTCTGTTCGCAAAAAATTGTTTGTTTGAGCATTCCATCATTAAGTAAACTCTTTCATTTAAGAGCATTTAAAATTTCCAAAAACTTGTGGCAAATTAAGTCTTCAAAAGGCTCACTTTTCCTGCAGGCATCTAACTGGTCACAAGAACTTCCTTTTCTTTCCATGCACTGGCAGAGGGGCACTGCTCAGTTGTAGGATACTGTGAACCCAGCCTGCATGATGAAGCACCCCTGGGGAGGGAGTGTCAACAACAGGCTGGACTTACAGGAAATGGGCAGAATGAAAAGCCATTATGTTCAAAGAGGACCAGCAGTGCTGGAATTTGGGGATTGTAAAGTTTGAAGTGGGTAAATCTTGGGCACTTTTTTGTTTAATCAGACAGGGCACCCTCCTAGCATAGAATTCTAGGCAAATTTAGGGTTTGGCTCCTTCTGTAAATAAGGGAGAAGTGACTGTTTGACCTGGTCTGTTTGGGGCTTCATAGGCTGGGATTGTGATTGCTTCCCCCAGCCTCTGGAAGAAGCTTCCAGATCTTAGGGCAGGAGATTCAAAACAACCAGCCTGAATATTTACCAGGTTCCAACCAATTCCTGGAGAGGAGTGTCCAGAAGAGGACTGGAATGGTTATAAATAGTCTGAAGCACTGGAGAGATGGGTTCCTTTTCCTCAGGAGAGTTACAGAGCCCTCAGGCAGCCCATGCATTGTACAGCTACTCTAGGGGCCTCCGTGGTGTCAGGGCTGAGGGCATGAATGGACTTTGCTAAAAGCCATTGGAAGAACCTCACCACAAGGCATGTGTTCTGGAGAGTTGCCGTCTCACTCAATGGACCATGTGCAGAGGAAGCTGGAAGGTGGCAGCTGTCTTGGGGACTTTGTAGTGACTATGTTGTGTTCCAGAGAATGCACTGGTTACCAGCAGTTGTGCAGAGGCACAGGATAAACAGATGCCAATGGCTTGCTCAGTGGTCTTCATCTGTGAGGCCATAGACTGCCCAGAGACTTGCCTAATGGTCCCCAGCTATTAGGCATTAGACTGTCCAACACTCACAGTTACTCAAGGAGAAGATTATCCCATAAAATCTGAATACTAATAATTTTGGAGTATCCAATGCCCCTCTCCTGTTAAAGTTAAAGACAACCCCTAGGCTGTTTATTGGAGCTGCAAAGAGTGGACTGGTGCTTGGGTGGACAGGCAGCCTCTGCAGTTTTAGGGGAGAACCAGCTAGTACCAGTGACCCCCCTACAGGATGTAGCACTACATCAGTAAAATAGGGGGCTGAAAAAAACATTTTTGTTCATATTCAGTCCCAGTGACAATGGTTGCTAGGTCCAGCACAAAGAAAGGGAAAGTGGATCTCCCTAGTCGGCACACAAACAACAATAAAAACCTGTGTGTCTAACCACTCAACACTCTAAAACAAAAAAGTTTGGGCTTTAGATACAATTTAATTGTAATTTTACCTATCTTCCCCCACTTCAACTACTATGAACTCCTGGAATGTAAATTGAGTCAAGTCAAGATTCCATGACAGCGTAATATGTTCAGAAATTATGACCTGCAAACCTTTCTGTTATCTGTAATTGGGAGAAATATAAACACAGTTACAAAATGATGTCAATTTACAGAACGTCCGTCTGTATAATTGAGGCAGCAGCTGTGAACTGGCTCACTCTTAGCTTCCTGTGCACAAAGATATGGCTTTGTTTTATGTGTTTTACTTCTTTGCTTGCATGCTGTAAATGTGAATTATGTTTACTTTCTTCTCCTTAATGTCATAGAAAGAAAAAAAAAATACACTTTCAGTAAACATGAACCTTGAGCAGTGGCATATGGTAAGCAGGAAGAATCGGGGTAAACAGATTTTAAATTGGTCTGATTAAGCTTGTTTGCATCTTAGTAGGGCAGAGGTGTTTTCAACAGAACCATTCTATAGCCTTAAATAGGGTTTTCAGCAGATGCTGAGCAAAGACTTATTGCTGAGTAATAAAGTAGAGCGAAGTTATTGGAATAAGCCATGTGGGTCACTTTGTAAGAATACACAACCATGTGCATTGTTTTTCTTTGTGGCATTGACTAGGGTATTAAGGATAAATTTGTCTCCAATAATGTTTTACCACCACTCCACCACTTTTCCATACCTAAGTAAACCGTGCATGACACAAATTGGGATTTAATGGCCATATTACCCCCTTATTAACAAAATCTTTAATTAACATATTAACATTCAATAACCCCCCTGACCCCATAAACCCTCCTCTGATGGATGGAGGGGTGCCAACGCCTTGACTTGACTGTACCCCACAAGACCTCCCTTAGTGCCCTCTATTAGCTCCCACTCACCCCCCCCCCTCCATTCCTTTTCAGTACTTACACCCCCCTGGTACAAAGGGTTTCTCAGTGCCTCTGACCGCCCGAGACGCCCCCAAGTTTACCCCGCCCTCTCACACTCTCCTACATACTGGAGAAGGTTCCTCTCTTTGGCAAATGTTCCACTACGGCTGTATTCCCTGGGGAAATTTAACTACACCTCAGGTGGAATCTTAGACGTGCTCTCCGAAGGCTTGTTACACACTCTCCCCCCCTGCTGTCCACAGATTGCTCCCAATAGGGGTGGACTGGTACTGGGGTGGGGTCCTTCTTGTTTCAATGGTTCTGGATTTTAACGCCCTCATTTTTCGTAGTACAATACACAATTGTCTTCTGTCACCTCTCAATAGGCCCAGCCTTTTGTGAATCCCTTGCTGGTTAATGTCCGTGCTATTGTCATGCATATTGTAACACATGTTGTAAACTTCATGTCTCTACTTGATATTGTACTGCATTGCATACGATTGTACTGTTCTAATCTTCAATAAAATGTTTATAAAAAAAAAAAAACATTCAATACAGTATAAAAAGAGCCTCTTCTAGGCATCTCTACTTAACAGACTACCTGTGTAAAACCCAAAGGTAGGCCTCCAGCTGCAAAGCACTGATTCAGAGACAATAATGCCAACATCCCTAAACAACCCACAGTTCACTGTCACTGAACCATACAAAATCAGGGCAGCCGTATCTAAGACAGGCCTCTACCAATGTATAGTTTGCCCATAATGACAATCTTCAAGGATCTTGTACCCCACTAGCTGCTATGACATATCAACATTAAACACATAACTGGTCCCACAAAAAAAGCAACATCATCCACCAAAACTAAGGAAGGGGGAAAGTATTGGAAGTTTTCCAGACGCCAACTTTCTTCTGACTGAAGACTTCTTAGAACCCTTTTACTGACTATCCCATCCCTGTCTAACCCATCAATCCAGTACGTACTCGTTGAATCCTATTTAATTTAACCAAAATAAAAAACCTTGCTATGCCAAACCCATTTTATCTCAGTCACGTCAGCCCTGTGTTCTTTCTTCTCTTTCTTACAATGTGCCTAACTTTATAGGGGCTAAACCCTATTATCAAGGAAGAGTTTACATTTTTTTTACCTACAAATAAAATAAAGTTTGGGACTAAATTTCTAAATAAAATGATTACTCACAAAATTCAGAAATTGGGTTGGCACAAGATGTATAACATAATCTAACCTGTATGGCAAAGATAATAATACATATAATCTTAAAATCAACAAGACATGTTTTTACATTTAGGCCTCATGCACACTAAACGTTATAACAACACCAGTAGCGTTAGCTGTAGAAAGCTGTAGAATGAGATTTGCAGCATTTTTGCAATAGCGTTTTTATTAGCTATGGTATTTTCTTTTTTTTTTAAGCAAAATTATGCTCCCACAAAAGCTTATATAGCTCAAAAACTCTGATAAATGCAGAATAGCCAAGTTTTTTGAGCGTTAAGCTTTTATCAGAGCTCCTTCTAAAACTCACTAGTTCTGTGTTTTTTTTCCCAGACAGAGACTCCCCTGACAAAAAACGCTGATCACAGCCTATATGTGCATGGACACATAGGATAACATGCTGGGAGGTTTACTGGCTGCAGAAAAAAACGCCTGAAGCCTAAAAAAACAGCTGTAAAAACTTCCAGTGTGCATGAGGCTTTATGGTCAATATAGGAAAACATACACAGACAGGCCCTGTCGTTTAGTGCACCAACACTGTTAAAGGGGCCCAACATTAGCCGACAGAAGAACATCTCAAAACTGCCCCTCCTCTAATAATTATTCTCTCAATACAGAACAGGTGCTTATAAAATATTCAAGGGGTTACTGACATATAATCACAGTAATACTGACATATACCGTAATCACGCACATAGGTTGGACTTGCTGGACTTGTGTCTTTTTTCAACCTCATCTACTATGTAACTTAGAAAAATAGTTTTACTGGTATGGGCATCTTACATCACATGGGAACTAAGGCCCAGATTCACAAAAGAGATACGACGGCGTATCTCCTGATGCGCCGTCGTATCTCTGTTTTAGGGTCTTCCTAACTATGCGACTGATTCATAGAATCAGTTAGGCATAGTTAGCCCTAAGATCCGACAGGTGTAATTGAATTACACTGTCGGATCTTAGGATGCAATACCTCGGCCGCCGCTGGGGGGAGTTTGCGTCGTAAACCAGCGTCGGGTATGCAAATTAGTAGTTACGGCGATCCACGACGGTTTTTCGCGTTCGCTACGTCGCTGCTAGTCTAGTTTCCCGTCGCAAAGTTAGTCGTCGTTTTTGCTGCCCTAACTTTACACAGCCCACGTATGTGCTGTATAAAGTATGGCCGTCGTTCCCGCGTCGAAATTTAAAAATGTTTTGTTCTTGCGTAAGACATCCGGGAATACGAAAGTACGCTACACACGTCGCCATTCGAAAAAATGACGTCACTTCGCGCAAAGCACGGCGGGAATTTCAAAATGGAGCATGCGCAGTAGGTCCGGCGCGGGAGCGCGCCTAATTTAAATGGCACACGCCCCTTTGAATTACGCCGGAGGCCGCCAGCGTAAATTTTCAGTGCTTTGAGAATCAGGCACTTGCGATGAAAACTTGCGGTGGTGTAACGTATCTACGATACATTACGCCGCCGCGATTCTATGTGAATCTGGCCCATTACTTTCTTAATCAACACATTAACTATTTTTAATTCTTTGCTGCTAACCTTAGTAAATAGATAGGAAGGTATATCATATTTTACTTGTTTTAAGCTTTATTTTGCTTTTGACCATTTACTTTCTGGTTTCTGGTCTAGGCCAAAATGATGTCATACATCCTAGGAGTCTTTGGGGTATTCTTTTCTTTCATCTGGAGGAGGTGAGGAGGGACTTTCTCAGCTAAGCACACTTTCCTGACTGCATGCCTGAGCTAAAGACAGATGAATTCCAGGAAGTAAATACTACATGAATCATCTGTCCTTACTCAAAAGGGCCCCAGCTAGAAATGCTAGGGGGGGGGGGTTTTCAGAGGGATTTCTCAACAAAAAAAAGCATGGAGACATTGATGTTTACTTTAAATATTAATAATGAACTGAATAGTGTTTTCATGGTGCTCAGATACAGTTTAGCATCGTTAGTTCTACTTTAAATTTTTGTTTTAGATGAGCCCGGAGTTCAGCTTTAAAACAAATTTGGAAAGGTTATGGTTAATAATTACATGTTTGGAAACTGTTTCTATAAATTAAACAAATCCCTGAATTATATACAATGTTCTGTATGACCGGAAAACAATTTACTTTTTACGCTCTCCCTGCCAACGCAATGGGAGATGTCGGGCAGCAACGACCGAGAAAACAAACATACAGTAGCAGCAAGATTACAGTAATGACTTGTGTGTCCATGATGTAAACTTTATACAAACCAGATAGAACCTTACTATACAGTTCAAGTGGAAACTTTCCGTAACCCCGTCCGACTCAGCAAAGAAACCACAACTTTTTTTTTATCTTTGAAAGCAAAATCTTTGAGATTTTTTTAAATCATTAAAAACATTTATATCTTTTATGATCTCTGAAAATAGAAGTACATTTTTAGAGGCTTGTTATATTGCATTCATACTTACATGTATCGGGAACAAGAGATCCCACTCACATTTATGGTTACGCGATTTGCACAAGATTCTGGGTGTTGCATTAGGCCAGCCCATTCAAGTGTCGCATTAATGCATCGGATCTCCTCCCGTGCAGTGGGCGCGCGTGCCTGCTATGGCTCTTAAAGGAGCCACCATACAGCTACGCCGATTGTTGGGAATGAGCCGACCTGCTGCCGTATAATGACAGCCGCTGGTTGTTAAGTGGTTAACCACTTCCCGCGCAGCCTATATAAAAATGATGGCCGGGCGGTGGTTCAGTTATCCTGACTGGGCATCATATGCCATATTTTAGGATAACTGCCGACGTGAGCCCGTGATGGTGCGCAGCGTGGCGATCGTTGGTGCGGCGTGTCAGTCTGACACACCGCTACACCAATCTCGGTAAAGAGCCTCTAATGGAGGCTCTTTATCATGTGATCAGCCATGTCCAATCACGGCTGATCACAATGTAAACAGAAGAGGCCGTTTATCGGCTTTTCCTAACTTGTGTCTGACAGACGGAAGTAGAGAAGAGCCGATCGGCGACTCTCCTGACAGGGGTAGTCAGCGCTAATTGTTTATCAGTGCAGCCCCCCACGGATGCCCACACTGGACCACCAGGACCACCAGGGATGGCCAGCACACATGGATGACCAGATATGCCCCACATGGTCACCAGGGATACCACACAGTGCCATAAAATATGCCAATCAGTGCCCGCTAAAAATGCCTGCCAGATGTCTCCTCATCAGTGATGCACAGCAGTGCCACCCATCAGTGTCCATCAGTGCCACTTATCAGTGCCCATCCGTGTCACCTATCAGTGTCACCCATAAGTACCCATCAGTGCAGCCATTCAGTGCCCATCAGTGCTGCCTTTGAGTGCCCATCAATGCCGCCTATGAGTGCCCATCATTGCTGCATACCACTGCCACCTATCAGTGCTGCCAATCAGTGCCCATCATCAGTGCCACCTCATCAGTGCCCATCAGTGCCGCCTTATCAGTGCACATCAGTGAAGGAGAAAACATACTCATTTACAACATTTTATTTATATTTTTTTATCTGTTGCTCAAAAAATAAAAACCCCAGCAGTGATCAAATACCACCAAAAGAAAGCTCTATTTATGGGAACAAAATGATAAAAAAAATTGTAGCATGACTTAACCACTTCAGCCCCGGAAGATTTGGCTGCCCAATGACCAGGCCATTTTTGTGATACGGCACTGTGTCGCTTTAACTGACAATTGCGACGTTGTACATGAACAAAAATGACGTCCTATTTTTTCCACAAATAGAGCTTTCTTTTGGTGGTGTTTAATCACCTTTGCGGTTTTTATTTTTTGTGCTATAAACAAAAAAAGAGAGACAATATTGAAAAAAAACACAATATCCTTTACTTTTTGATATAGTAAATATCCCATATTTTTTATATATATATATATTTTTTTTCCCTCAGTTTAGGCCGATATGTATTCTTCTACATATTAAAAAATGTCAATACACGTTTATTGATTGGTTTGTGCAAAAGTTATAGCGTCACAAACTATGGGAAAGATTTATGGCATTTAAATGGCGTTTTTAGTATTTATTTATCTTTACTAGTAATGTCGGTGATCTGTGATTTTTTGCGGTATTGCAACGTTGTGACGGACAGGTCGGACATTTTGACACACTGTCACTGGCAGGGGAGGGGTTAACACTAGGGGGCGATAAAAGGGTTAACTTTGTTCCCTATTGTGTGTTCTAACTGTGGGACGAAGGGGACTCACTATAGAAGATGATAGATCGTGGTTTCTACTTTGTAGAAACACATGTAGCGCCCCCTTACTTTCAGTATGGGCGCTACGCTAAAGTTAGTGGGGAATGGGAGAGTTTTTTCGTTCCCATTCACAATTTGCTAAATTTGGGCTGCTGTCATTCCTGAACTGTCCTGTAGGTCAGTCTGCGCTACAGGGGTGTCGTTTCCACCCCTGGGCGACAGAGGGGTTCTGACAGAGTCACTTTTCCCCAGCAGCCAATTAGAGGAGTTTTCCCTTGCGGGGCATGCTGGGGAAGAGTATATCTGTGGCAGACGCCATTTTGTGTGGTTCTTTGCGGGTTCCAGGTTCCAGGTGCAGCACCCACCTTTAGGGTGTGCGCATCCAACGGACCCCGGCGATGGCCTACCAGGACGGGGTCGCACGCTACGCGGAGTTCCATGTTGCTGAAAGGGGCCCCAGTGACTTACTGGGTCCCCAGTAGGGTGACCACATGTCCCGGATTGCCCGGGACAGTCCCGCATTTTGCAAGTCTGTCCCGTGTACCTTCATTCCAGGACAATACAGTGTCCCGGAATGAAACTGACTCAGCCACCCCCCGGGCCAATCTGATGCCGCCAAAAAAGGCCGCCACATCACCGCTTTACTCACTGACAGTACTTGTCCTGGCCAGGAATGCCTGGAGGAGCACAATCCCGCCTCCTGCTTGTGATTGGAGAAATCATAAATCCCGCCTCTTGTGTCCAATCACTGTGCTGTGATTCGTTACAGCACACGCTGATTTTTGGGAAGGGGGGTGTCCCTGAATGGTAGTTAGGAAATGTGGTCACCCTAGTCCCCAGCTCTATTGAAGAGATCCCAGACTGGGTGCCATTTGATGGGGGGTCGGCTTGAGGAGAACCCGGAGGCAGGTTGTCCAACAGGGCTTGAATGAACCATCGAGGATCTGGTGACCGGACACTGACAGGTACACTTCAACTGTCACCCGGTGACCCTAACTTAATCTATTGGGAGGATTCGCTCAATTTGTTCAGCTCATTCAAGTACTAGACCTGTGGCAGAGGTCCCTAGAGCCAGGTCTGTGGCAGAGGCCTGTTCCTCCCAGCAATCTAAAGTGACACTTCGACTGCCAGGCTTGTGGCAGAAGTCTGTCCGGGGGCATTTCACCCACTCTGGCTAGAGTGGCGACGAACTGTAACTACTACTACTGTGCTGTTGAGAGCAGGATTGCTCCTTTCATATGCAGGCCTGATACCGCAAAGTTCTCTATCGCTTCATCAACCTTTTCCTTCCTACCTCATGTTGATGTTGGCTATGTTGGGCCGAAAATAAAGCATTTGAAAACCTTCATTTATTGACTGGACATTCGCTCACTACTTCACTCTACTCTACTCATTAAAGGATCACTAAAGGAATTTTTTTTTTTTAGCTAAATAGCTTCCTTTACCTTACTGCAGTCCTGGTTTCATGTCCTTATTGTTCGTTTTTGCTTTGATGTTGCTGTAATTCTGCTGTGATCTCCACACTTCCTGGTTGCCTGTTTCCTTATAACCACAGTACTGGGAGATTTTCATGGTGGTCTAAGCTGTCATTCCTGTGTGTCTAAAACTTAACAGAACCAATCAGATTCATTTTAAAAACAAAACACTGCCCTGGATTTGTTTGTTTTTGTTCTGTGGGTCTCTTTACTTCACAAAAACATGAAACCAGTTTAAAACCAAAAGTGAAACTAGAGGCACATTATATGATTGAATTTAATCTATTTTTAATCATTTTTAAAAGGAATCAGTTAACTTTTATGTCTCTATACCCTGTAAACAGTCATTTCAGCAAAAACATTTTTTTCCTTTAGTGACCCTTTAACTACACCCCTAGACAACACTGAGAGGTAACTTAATAGGCCGATCCCAACAACAATCAGTGGCTCCTTCTGGGGTAGCGCTACACACACAATGGGCCTGATTTACCAAGCCTTTACTCCATGACTCATGGAGTAAAAGCAGGAGTAGCAGCCGTTTGGCCATTTACTAAAGAAATACGCTGCTAGTGCAGTGTATTTCCCTAGTTACTAATGTGCTCCGTGCGCCCAGGAGAGGGTGCATTGTGCACCAGTACAGACCTGGCGCACGGCACATTAAACTATAAATTGCGGGGGTTTGGGCGGGAGTTTATTAAGGGGGGAGGTGGGGGGATGCAGGGGAAGTGAAGTGACATGTGTTTTGAAGTGTTTGGCGGGCCGAATTGAAAGGGAAAGTGTTTTTTGAAAACAGATCCCCGTACGCTTGCACAGTGCGCCTGAACCTCGGGAGGTTCATTTGCATACTGGGCATGCGCAGAGAGAAAAGTCAGGGATTCCCGTGCGCCTTGTCAGTACGCCGTGAAAATCTTGGTAAATACCAAGCGGCGTACCCGTGAATGCGCTGCGTGACGCGGCGCACGGGAATCTCCGAGCTGTTTTCAGCCCTGAAGGGGAACTCGGCGCCAAATTTCAAACTTGAAATCGGCGCGGGTCCCCCTTCAGGGCTACATTAGGCTCTTAGGCTTGGTCCGGAACGTGAGGGGTTAAACCCGCGCCGATTCGGCGCGGGGGTCCCCCCCAGATCCAAACCAAGCCCTCATCCCAAGCATGCAGTCTGGCCCGGACAGGAATGGGGGAGGGGACGAGCGAGCGGCCCCCCCCCTCCTGAGCCGTACCAGACCGCATGCCCTCAACATGGGGAAGTGTGTGCTGTGGGGGAGGGGGGCACTGCCCCCCCACCCCACAGCACTCTTGCCCCCATGTCGATAGGGACAAGAGCCTCTTCCCGACAACCCTTGCCATTGGTTGTCGGGGCTAATCGGAATCTGCGAGCTCCCTTTAATAAGGGGGCCCCCAGATGCCGGCCCCCCACCCTATGTGAATGAGTATGGGGTACATCGTACCTCTACCCATTCACATGGGGGAAATGTAAAGTAAAAAAAAACACACCACACAGAATAAAATATTTTATTAATCTGCTCCGGAGCCCCCCCTTTCTTCTTTAGCTCTCTTAGAAGGGGGGGTTTCTTCTCTCCCGATCTTCCGCCGGGACCCTGGGCTTCGGTGATTTCTGCCGGGGGAGGGCGCCATCCCTCGGTCCTCTCCGGAGCCTTCCGCCGGATGCCCCCACCCCATTTAAGCTCTTTTTCATTAGGGAGGGGCATCCGGACTTCGGGGTCTTCTGCCGGGGGATGGCGCCTATCCCCCGGTCTTTCCGGTGCCTTCCGCCAGGGTTCCGGTCTTCCTGGTCTTCTGCCGGGGGTGCGCCAACTCCCCGGTCTTTTCTCTTCTGTCTTCTCTGCTCCCTCTTCTGCCTGGCTCCCCCGCGGAGCCAGGGCTTTCTTCCGTCTTCTTTATTCTCCCTTCCTTCTTCTGCCTGTCTCCTCCGCGGAGCACAGGGCTTGTCTCCGCTGTCTTCTCCCTTCTCTTCCATTGGATGTTGACACGACGAGGTCCGGCGCTGGAATGCCGTCTGAGCAGTGGGCATGGACTTATATAGGGCAATGCCACCATGTGACCTCAACCCATGTGACATCACATTCCCATCATGCCCAGGGAATGTGATGTCACATGGGTTGAGGTCACATGGTGGCATTACCCTATATAAGTCCATGCCCGCCGCTGACACGGCATGTCAGCGCGGAACCTCGTCGTGTCAACATCGAATGGAAGAGAAGGGAGAAGACAGCGGAGACAAGCCCTGTGCTCCCGGAGGAGACAGGCAGAAGAAGGAAGAGAGAAGAAAGAAGACGGAAGAAAGCCCTGGCTCCGCGGGGGAGCCAGGCAGAAGAGGGAGCAGAGAAGACAGAAGAGAAAAGACCGGGGAGTTGGCGCACCCCCGGCAGAAGACCAGGAAGACCGGAACCCTGGCGGAAGGCACCGGAAAGACCGGGGGATAGGCGCCATCCCCCGGCAGAAGACCCCGAAGTCCGGATGCCCCTCCCTAATGAAAAAGAGCTTAAATGGGGTGGGGGCATCCGGCGGAAGGCTCCGGAGAGGACCGAGGGATGGCGCCCTCCCCCGGCAGAAATCACCGAAGCCCAGGGTCCCGGCGGAAGATCGGGAGAGAAGAAACCCCCCCTTCTAAGAGAGCTAAAGAAGAAAGGGGGGGCTCCGGAGCAGATTAATAAAATATTTTATTCTGTGTGGTGTGTTTTTTTTACTTTACATTTCCCCCATGTGAATGGGTAGAGGTACGATGTACCCCATACTCATTCACATAGGGTGGGGGGCCGGAATCTGGGGACCCCTTTATTAAAGGGGTCTCTCAGATTCTGATAAGCTCTCCGCCCGCATACCCCGACAACCAACGGCCAGGGTTGTCGGGAAGAGGCTCTTGTCCCTATCGACATGGGGGCAAGAGTGCTTTGGGGTGGGGGGGGCAGTGCCCCCCTCCCCCACAGCACACACTCCCCCATGTTGAGGGCATGTGGTCTGGTATGGCTCAGGAGGGAGGGGGGCGCTCGCTCGTCCCCACCCCCATTCCTGTCTGACCAGACTGCGTGCCTGGGATAAGGGCTTGGTTTGGATCTTGGGGGGGGGGGCACGCTATTTTTTTGGGCCCCGGTTTAACCCCTTATGTTCCAGACCAAGCCTAAGAGCCTGGTATGCACCTGGAGGGAACCCACCTTATTTTTTTGGGGGGGGTCTGGAGTTCCCCTTCATGAACAGGATCTGTCATTTACACATGTCAGTCCCATCCCCCCCCCTACAGTTAGAACACACCCAGGGAACATATTTAACCCCTCCCTCGCACCTAGTGTTAACCCCTTCCCTGCCAGTGGCATTTTTTGAGTAAGCAATGCATTTTTTACAGCACTGATCGCTAGAAAAATGCCAATGGTTCCAAAAAAGTGTTCGATGTGTCCGCCATAATGTCGCAGTACCGATAAAAATCGCTGATCGCCCCAATAACTAGTTAAAACAAAAAAAAAAAAAATTTGTAGACGCTATACCTTTTGCAAAAACCAAACACTAAACGCTATTTGCGATTTTTTGGAACCAAAAAGATGTAGAATACGTATCGGCCTAAACTGAGGGGTTTTTTAGTTTTTTCAATATATATTTTTGGGGATATTTATTATAGCAAAAAGTAAAAATAATTTTTACATATGTGGGCGGGACTTACGCAAGTCCCGCCCACATATATAAACATCGTTCAAACCACACATGTGAGGTATTGACGCGTGCGTTAGAGCGAGAGCAATACTTTTACCACTAGACTTTCTTTGTAACTATAAACTGGTAACCTGGAAAAAAAAATAAAAGGTCGCCTATGGGGATATTCACGGAATTCATTTTGGCCCCATTGCAGGAGTGTTTCCAATAGTAAAGCGTGACATGTAAGGTATCTATTTACTCAGTGTAACATCATCTTTCACATTATCCCCAAAAATTGGGCTCACTTTTGTGTTTTGTTAATTTTTAACCACTTGAGCCCGGACCATATTTCTGGTCAATGACCGGGCAAGTTTTTGTGATTCGGCGCGGCGTCGCTTTAACTGACAATTGCGCAGTCGTGCGACGTGGCTCCCAAACAAAATTGGCAACCTTTTTTTTCACACAAATAGATTATTAAATGTGCGTGTTTACTTCTGTCTTTAACACCTCCCCTTCAGGCTGGAAAGCATCAGATCAGGGGAAACAAAAAAAAAAAGCTCTCATTCCATTGCAGCTTGGTTCCTACATGTGTGATGAACTGAGCATGCTCAAACACTTAGAAAAAAAATATCCTTTCTTTTTAAAAGGTGAAAAACACTCATTGGATGCTCATAGAGCGTGGTTTGGGTTAATTGCAGGTGTGCCCAATTACAAGCTCACCCAAACTAGAGACTGCAATTTGTTCATGTGATTTCAATTGCTTCATTACTAGCACTGTTATAAAAAGCTTGGATCGATCAGTCCTCAGCTGCCCTCAGAAGGGGCAGGCTGGCAGAAATGCTGTTGCTAAACACAAATGTGGTTTGTTGCATGGGTTTTGTTTTATTTTGCCAATGGTTTTGGTTTATTTTTAAATAATGTTCACTTTGATGTATTTGTCTATGTGGCCTTATTTTATGAAAAATGTGTAAAGCTATGGTTAATTAGTATTTTGAAATGTATTTTTGTTTGTTTGTCTTTTTTTGCTTTCCTTGTTTTGTTGACCAATAAAAATTACTTTAAAATTGTTAAGTTTGTCTTTTGTTACTTTTTCATGCTACATATGTTGACAGCTGCAGCTGAACTAGGTTTGGGCCTAACAAATTATGTGTGATTTTTGTCTAAGCTTCTTTCCTGGTGTGTAATCATGAAATGTTTGCCATGTTTATTCTCCCTGACTTTAAAGACAAAAACTGGTAAGTATTTTATTTATTCTGCAGTGGTCCTCAGCCCTCAAGTACCCCCGACAGGACATGTTTTGGGGATTTCTCTTATCAAGAATTGCTGTCCAGACTATTTTAAAGCACATGTGCAAGATGAAGGAAAACCTGCAAACATGGCCTGTGGGGGGGGGGGGTTTGCTATTGGTGGACAGGCTTGACGTGCTGATTTACAGCACTGTGCTTAAATCTAGCGCAAGGCAATCCTATTCAAATTGTGGGTGTTTGAGGGAAGCCAAGTGAGTGTTAGAACCCCTGCTTTGTGTTTTTTTATTTTTGTGTTGAGCTTTGTGTCCCTTTTCTTAAAATTGGCTTCACTTCCTGTCACACAGCTGAACAGGAAGTGAGGTTAAAACCCTACCAGTGTCATTTCTTGGGGACACCGGTCAATCTAACTAGTGTCCCCATTAAGCAAATTGCACTCCAGCACTGCTGTGTACACCCCAAATCATGGGTCTTCAAACTACGGCCCTCCAGTTGTTCAGGAACTACAATTCCCATCATGCCTAGTCATGTCTGTGAATGTCAGTGCATTACAAGGCCTCATGGGATGTGTAGTTCTACAACAGCTGGAGGGCCGTAGTTTGAGGATCCCTGCCCCAAATGATTATTTAGTTTGGGGTTTAGTAAAGGCAAAGCCACTCTGCAGTACAAGCATAGTTGCTGAAAATCTGAGAGGAAGCACTGATGGTTTTAACATCCAATCCTGTAGAAGCAAAGTTGTTTTGTTTTCTTCCTTGCTTTGCACTTGTAGGAGTGGATTTGCCTTTAGTAAATGGACCCCAAAGTCCAAGATCCCTAATAATTTGGGGTGTACACAGCAAAATGCTAGAGTGCAATTTACATAATGGGAAACTATTTAGATTGATCTCTGTGTCCACAAGAAAATATATTAGTAAGGTTTTACCCTCACTTCCTGTTTGGCTATGTGACAGGAAGTGAATGAATTAGAAAGGGTGAAGACACCTCACAAATGTTGTCACTATCAGGGGTGCAGACATCCCCCAAAAAATGAGCAGATAATACTTATTTGCAAATTAATAATTTTTTAGTTAACATTGGGTGGGGTGCTCTAACACACACATTCCTACATATTAGCAACGCTCTATCCTGGCCTATTGGCATGGTTATATTTTCTTAGGGCTCTCAATAAAACTCTATGAAATTTGTGCTTAAACTAGAACCAGGGGCGGACTGACAACTCATGGGGCCCCCGGGCAATAGAAGATTATGGGGCCCCTCTGGCTTACAGATGACCACCACGCCAGGAGGTAGTGCAGAGGCGGGCAGCTAAAATCTTGGGATATTCACATTAAAAGCATGTCATTTTCGGACATATCAGGGACAGATCTAAAAAAAACACAGATTTTTACATACTGTCCCTGGTTTTACTGAGCCTGGCAACCCGGATGGGGCCCCCTAGTGGCATGGGGCCCTCGGGCAGTGCCCAAGTGACTCAATGGTCAGTCCGCCCCTGACAAGAACTATAATCAACAAGTTTTATTTTCTTTCATTTTGGATAGAGTGAGGGAGGGTTATAGGCCCTGTCAGTTTATTTTGTATTATCTGTGTCCAATTGGGGAGATTTGCCTTCACTTCCTGCCCCATAGCCAAACAGGAAGTGAGAGAAAAACTATGCAAATTAACCACTTCCCGCCCAGCCTATGGCCGATTTACGTCCGGGAAGTGGTTACACAATCCTGACAGGACGTCCTGCAGGATTTCATGCCGCACGCGCCTGTGGGGGCACGCAGCGCGGCGATCGGTGATGCGGGGTGTCAGTCTGACACCCTGCATCTCCGATCTCGGTAAAGAGTCTCTCACGGAGACGGAGACTCTTTACCACGTGATCAGCCGTGTCCAATCACGGCTGATCACGATGTAAACAGGAAGAGCCATCGATGGCTCTTCCTCACTCGCGTCTTACAGACGCCAGTATAGGAGAGCCGATCGGCGGCTCTCCTGACAGGGGGCGTTCGCGCTGATTGTTTATCAGCGCAGCCCCCCCTCGGATCACCACACTGGACCACCAGGGATGCCCACCCTGGACCACCAGGGTGTGCAAAAACAAAAAAAATATAGAACAAAAAAACAAAAAGCATTAAAAAATAAGAAAAAAGATGCCAATCAGTGCCCACAAATGGGCACTGACTGGGAAAATCAGTGCCACCCCACAGTGCCCATCCATGCACAGTGCCCACCTATCAGTGCCCACCTGTGCCACCCATAAGTATCCATCAGTGCCACCCATAAGTGCCGCCCATAAGTATCCATCAGTGCCACCCATAAGTGCCGCCCATCTGTGCCGCCCATGAGTGCCCATCAGTGCCGCCTATGAGTGCCCATCAGTGCCGCATAGCAGCGCCGCCAATCAATGCCACCTCATCTGTGCCGTCAGTACTACCTCATCGATGTCCATCAGTGCCATCTCATCGGGGCCCATCAGTGCCGCCATATCAGTGCCCGTAATTGAAAGAGAAAAACTTATTTACAAAAAAATTAACCTAAAAAAAGAAAAAGGTTTTTTTGTTTCAAAATTTGCAGTCTTTTTTTAGTTGTTGCGCAAAAAAAAAACGCAGAGGTGATCAAATAACAACAAAAGAAAGCTCTATTTGTGGGGAAAAAAGGACGCCAATTTTGTTT